>NC_048308.1:45338924-45656593 GCF_013100865.1 Trachemys scripta elegans
CTGTGATTTGGGGGGCGTGTCATAACTATAAAGGGAAGGGTAATAGCTGTCCTGTGTACAGTACTATAAATCCCTCCTGGCCAGAGACTCCAAAATCCTTTTCCCTGTAAAGGGTTAAGAAGCTCAGGTAACCTGGCTGGCATCTGACCTAAAGGACCAATAAGGGGACAAGATACTTTCAAATCTTGGGGGGGGGAAGGCTGTTTTTTGTGTTCTTTGTTTGGGAGTGTGTTCGTTCTTGGGACTGAGAGGGACCAGACATCAATCCAGGTTCTCCACATCTTTCTAAACAAGTCTCTCCTATTTCAAACTTGTAAGTAAATAGCCAGGCAAGGCGTGTTAGTTTTCCTTTGTTTTTCTCAACTTGTAAATGTATCTTTTACCAGAGTGTTTATCTTTGTTTGCTGTACTTTGAACCTGAGACTAGAGGGGAGTCCTCTGAGCTCTAAGTTTGATTACCCTGTAAGGTTAATTTCCAAACTGATTTTACAGAGATGATTTTTACCTTTTTCTTTAATTAAAAGTCTTCTTTTTAAGAACCTGATTGATTTTTCCTTGTTCAAGATCCAAGGGGTTTGGATCTTGATTCACCAGGAGTTGGTGAGAGGAAGGAGGGGAATGGTTAATTTCTCCTTGTTTTAAGATCCAAGGGGTTTGGATCTGTTTTCACCAGGGATTTGGTGAAGGTTTTTCAAGGTTTCCCAGGAATGGAATCCATTGAAATGGTGGCAGCCGAACCAGAGCTAAGCTGGTAGTTAAGCTTAGAAGTTTTCATGCAGGCCCCTACATTTGTACCCTAAAGTTCAAAGTGGGGATCCAGCCTTGACACCATCCATAAAAAGGGAAATAAGGACAACCTGGGGAATTACAGACCAGTCAGCTTAACTTCTGTACCCGGAAAGATAATGGAGCAAATAATTAAGCAATCAATTTGCAAACATCTAGAAGATAATAAGTTGATAAGTAACAGTCAGCATGGATTTGTCAAGAACAAATCATGTCAAACCAACCTGGTAGCTTTCTTTGACAGCGTAACAAACCTTGGGGGGAAGCAGTAGATATGGTATATCTAGACTTAAGTAAAGATTTTGATAATGTCTCACATTTCCTTCTCATAAACAAACTAGGGAAATACAACCTGGATAGAGCTACTATAAGGTGGATGCAAAACTGGTTGGAAAACCATTCCCAGAGAGTATATAGTGGTTCACAGTCATGCTGGAAGGGCATAACGAGTGGGGTCCTGCATGGATCGGTTCTGGGTCTGGTTCTGTTCAATATCTTCATCAGTGGTTTAGATAATGGCTTAGAGAGTACACATAAAGTTTGGGGATGATACCAAGCTAGGAGGGGTTGCAAGTGCTTTGGAGGATAGGATTATAATTCAAAATGATCTGGACAAACTGGAGAAATGGTCTGAAGTAAATAGGATGAAATTCAATAAGGACAAATGCAAAGTACTTCATTTAGGAAGGAACAATCAATTGCACTCATAGAAAAAGGGAAATGACTGCCTAAGAAGTAGGGCTGCAGAAAGGGATCTGGGGGTCATAGTGGACCCTATGGACAAGTGGACAAGCTAAATATGAGTCAACGGTGTAACACTGTTACAAAGAAAGCAAACATTATTCTGGGATGTATTAGCAGGAGTGTTGTAAGCAAGACATGAAGTAATTCTTCTGCTTTACTCCGTGCTGATTAGGCCTCAACTAGAGTACTGTGTCCAGTTCTGGGCACCACATTTCAGGAAAGATGTGAACAAATTGGAGAAAGTCCAAAGAAGAGCAACAAAAATAATTAAAGGTCTAAAAAACATGACCTATGAGGGAAGATTGAAAAAATTGGGTTTGTTTAGTCTGGAAAAGAGAAGATGGAGAGAGGACACAACAGTTTTCAAGTACATAAAAGGTTGTTACAAGGAGGAAGGAAAATAATTGTTCTTAACAACTGAGGATAGGACAAGAAACAATGGGCTTAAATTGCAGCAAGGGAAGCTTAGGTTGGACATTAGGAAAAACTTCCTAACTGTCAGGGTGGTTAAGCACTGGAATAAATTGCCTAGGGAGGTTGTGGAATCTCCATCATTGGAGATTTTTAAGAGCAGGTTGGACAAACACCTCTCAGGGATGGTCTAGATCAGGGGTCGGCAACGTTTGGCACACGGCTCGCCAGGGTAAGCACCCTGGCGGGCCGTGCCAGTTTATTTATCTGCTGACGCAGCAGGTTCGGCCGATTGTGGCCCCCACTGGCCGCGGTTCGCCGTTCCGGGCCAATGGGGGTGGCGAGAAGCCGCGGCCAGCACATCACTCGCCCGAGCTGCTTCTCGCCGTCCCCATTGGCCCGGGTCGGTGAACCAAGGCCAGTGGGGGCTGCAATCGGCCGAAACTGCCGCGTCAGCAGGTAAATAAACTGGCCCGGCCCGCTAGGGTGCTTACCCTAGCGAGCTGCGTGCCGAACGTTGCCGACCCCTGGTCTAGATAATACTTAGTCCTGCCATGAGTCCAGGGGACTGGACTAGATGACCTCTCGAGGTCCCTTCAAGTCCTATGATTCTATGATTTTTACAGGTAGCTTTGTTGTTCCTGGATCTGAAGGTATGTCTACACTATGAAATTAGGTCGAATTTATAAAAGTCGGTTGTTTAGAAATCGTTTTTATAAGGTCGATTGTGTGTGTCCCCACACAAAATGCTCTAAGAGCAGTATGTCGGCAGACTGCGTCCACAGTACCGAGGCTAGCGTCGACTTCCAGAGCATTGCACTGTGGGTAGCTATCCCATAGCTATCCCACAGTTCCCGCAGTCTCTGCCGCCCATTGGAATTCTGGGTTGAGATCCCAATGCCGGATGGGGCAAAAACAGTGTCGTGGGTGATTCTGTCATCAGGCCCCACCCTCCCTCCCTCCCTGCCGTGAAAGCAAAGGCAGACAATCGTTTCGCGCCTTTTTTCAGCCCAGATGCCATAGCACTGGGATCATGGAGCCCGCTCAGATCATCGTGGCAATTATGAGCACTTTAAACACCATGCGCTTTATCCTGGAGTATATACAGGACCAGAACCTGCCAAGGCAAAACCAGGTGAGGAGATGACGGCAGCGCGGCGACAAGAGTGATGAGGAAATAGACATGGACATAGACCTCTTACAAAGTACAGGCCCCAGCAATGTGCAAATCATGGTGTTAATGAGGCAGGTTCATGCTGTGGAACGCCGATTCTGGGCCAGGGAAACCAGCACAGACTGGTGGGACCGCATAGTGTTGCAGGTGTGGGACGATTCCCAGTGGCTGCAAAACTTTCGCATGCGTAAGGGCACTTTCATGGAACTTTGTGAGTTGCTTTCCCCTGCCCTGAAGTGCCAGAATACCAAGATGAGAGGAGCCCTCACAGTTGAGAAGTGAGTGGCGATAGCCCTGTGGAAGCTTGCAACGCCAGACAGCTACCGGTCAGTCGGGAATCAATTTGGAGTGGGTAAATCTATTGTGGGGGCTGCTGTGATCCAAGTAGCCAACGCAATCAAAGAGCTGCTGGTATTAAGAGTAGTGACTCTGGGAAATGTGTAGGTCCTAGTGGATGGCTTTGCTGCAATGGGATTCCCTAACTGTGGTGGGGCGATAGACGGAACCCATATCCCTATCTTGGCACTGGAGCACCAAGCCAGCGAGTACATAAACCGCACGGGGTACTTTTCAATGTTACTGCAAGCACTGGTGGATCACAAGGGATGTTTCACTAACATCAATGTGGGATGGCCGGGAAAGGTACATGATGCTCGCGTCTTCAGGAACTCTGGTCTGTTTCAAAAGTTGCAGGAAGGGACTTTCTTCCCAGATCAAAAAATAACCGTTGGGATGTTGAAATGCCTATAGTTATCCTTGGGGACCCAGCCTACCCCTTAATGCCATAGCTCATGAAGCCGTACACAGGCAGCCTGGACAGTAGTCAGCACCTGTTCAACTATAGGCTGAGCAAATGCAGAATGGTGGTAGAATGTGCATTTGGACGTTTAAAAGCGCGCTGGCACAGTTTACTGACTCGGATAGACCTCGCTTTCGGATAGCTAAACCAATATTCCCATTGTTATTACTGCTTGCTGTTCACTCCACAATATCTGTGAGAGTAAGGGGGAGACATTTATGGCGGGGTGGGAGGTTGAGGCAAATCGCCTGGCCGCTGATTACGCGCAGCCAGACACCAGGGTGGTTAGAGCACAGCAAGGCGCGGTGCGCATCAGAGAAGCTTTGAAAACCAGTTTCATGACTGGCCAGGCTACGGTATGAAAGTTACGTTTGTTTCTCCTTGATGACCCCCTCTCCCCCGGTTCACTCTTCTTCCCTATAAGCTAACCACCCTCCCCTCCCCCCTTCGATCACCGCTTGCAGAGGCAATAAAGTCATTGTTACTTCACATTCATGCATTCTTTATTAATTCATCACACAAATAGGGGGATAACTGCCAAGGTAGCCCGGGAGGGGTGGAGGAGGGAAGCACTGGGTGGGGTGGGGAAGAAGATAAGGACAAGGACATACTGCACTTTAAAACTTTACAACTTATTGAAGGCCAGCCTTCTGTTGCTTGGGCAATCCTCTGGGGTGGAGTGGCTGCGTGGCCGGAGGCCCCCCCACCGCATTCTTGGGCGTCTGGGTGAGGAGGCAATGGAACTTGGGGAGGAGGGCTGTTGGTTACACAGGGGCTGTAGCGGTGGTCTGTGCTCCTGCTGCTTTTCCTGCAGCTCAACCATACGCTGGAGCATATCAGTTTGATGCTCCAGCAGTCGGAGCATCGACTCTTGCCTTCTGTCAGCAAGCTGACGCCACCTATCCTCTTCAGTCTGCCACTTGCTCTCTTCAGCCCGCCACCTCTCCTCGCGTTCATATTGTGCTTTCCTGCACTCTGACATTGTCTGCCTCCACGCATTCTGCTGTGCTCTGTCAGCGTGGGAGGACATCTGGAGCTCCGTGAACATATCATCCCGAGTGCGTCTTTTTCGCCTTCTAATCTTCACTAGCCTCTGCGAAGGAGAAACATTTGCAGCTGGTGGAGGAGAAGGGAGAGGTGGTAGTTAAAAAGACACATTTTAGAGAACAATGGGTACACTCTTTCTTTCATGTTAAATCTTGCTGTTCACATTACACAGCACATGTGCTTTTGTTACAAGGTTGCATTTTTCCTCTTATATTGAGGGCCTGCCGGTTTGGTGTGAAAGATCACTCACGCAGTGCCAGGCAACAGAATTTGGCTTGCAGGCAGCCATGGTAAGCCACAGTCTTTTGGCTTTTTTTAACCTTCATAACATGTGGGAATGGTTTCAAACAGCAGCGCCCTCATTTCACATACCAAGCGGCCATTGGGTTGGCCATTTAAAATGGGTTTGCAATTTAAAAGGAGGGACTGCGGTTTCCGGGTTAACGTGCAGCACAAACCCAACTAACCAACTAACTAACTCAGTGCATCTGAGTTGAGAGTGCTGTCCAGAGCGGTCACAATGGAGCACTCTGGGATAGCTCCCGGAGGCCAATACCGTCGAATTGCATCCCCACTACTCCAAATCCAACCCGGAAAGGCTGGTTTCAGCGCTAATCCCCTCATCGGAGGTGGATTAAAGAAATCGATTTAAAGAGCCCTTTAAGTTGAAAAAAAGGCTTCGTCATGTGGACGGGTCCAGGCTTAAATCGAGGTAACGCTGCTAAATTCGACCTAAAATCGTAGTGTAGACCAGGCCCGAGTCTTCTTTTATATCAGTGTAATTCCACTGACTTCAGTAAAGTTACATTGTCTGGTTCTGCTCTCCCTTACATCAGTGTCAGTAAGGAGTAAGTTTACTGAAGTCAGTGAAATTATTCTGATGTGGTATAAGAATCAGGTTGTTTTTGACTTAATGCTTTGCTGAACCCCCTTGCTCCCAGTGTGTGTGCAGGGTTGTTAGATTTTAGATTATGTCAAAGATCTGAGAACAGAAAGGAAAAGAGAAATAGTTTAGTCTCCAGACATACTGAAATCGCTTCCTAGAGCCACATGGTATGAAGAAGGGAACAACAGTGACTGAGTGCTGATCAGAAGATTTCTATGCATTTGTTTACAGCCTCAAAAGGGAAAACAACAAGGGAAGCAAACCGATGGTGGCCCTTATGCAGGTTGCAGCCAAGGAACATACTGTAGTACTCAAGGATGTGCGTATGTTTCAAGTGTTCCCAAATCCTGTGGTCACTGTGTGCCAGTCTGGTCCCCGAGTGTCAGAGAAGTCTGGATACTACTCTAAATTACACCAGTTGCCAATGCTCCAAGGGGCTATTAAGGCAACTGGGGGTCACAGAGTTCAGACAGTACCTAGTCATACCCCCATTTCCCCAACCATGCCAGATATGCCAGCTATAGGGATAGCGGATGGTGTAAAAACCACTATACTAGCTCTATACCACTGATGAGTCTTCCTTCACTGGGGTGATCTCCCAGGGCTGGCTACACCTATTTTAGGGCTCTTTGAGCAGATGTGTGGCACAAAGCTGCCTCAGCACAGGGAAGAATCTGGCCCAGTATCCCTTTATAGCTAATAACCTCTGACTATAACTCTTTGAAAATACAAGTTTTTCAGATGACATCATGCTGGTAAAATAAGTCATTTTGATTGAAAGATTTTTCTAGCTAGAATCCTTTCAGATGAGGAATGTAAAGACATGTTTAAACTCTGACCATAAAAGTGATTCCACAGGGAAACTGTGGCAGAATGTTATCTCCAGGGGAAATGCAGGGAGGAATCTGTGTAAAATACCTGCAAACATGTACTTTGTATCAGTGGACATACAAAAATACCCTCAGATTACCGGGCTTTCGACAATTCATTCAAGGGTGTTTGTAACTCAATCTAATTACAAACAAAACCTGCACTCAGAGGGAGAGAGCGAAAGCAAGAAAGAATGACCTTTAAGAAGGATCTGAATCTGTCTATTCCTTCTGGAGTGTGTATTCGAAAACATATTTATGGTTCATCTTAAAGACTGTCTTTAACATATAAGGCAAAATTCTATCCTGTTCTGTGTAAATGAACTAGAAAGTGGGAAAGAAGGCACAGGCAGCCTCTTCCCAGGCCCACCACGCACCCACACAAGAACAAGGCAGAAGACAGTCCTCCTGCTTCCTTGAGCACTAGGCTGGAGTTTTAATTTATGTGCCCAGTAGTACTGTACAAGGGAGTGGGGGCTTCTAGTTTAGGGGCATGGCCTGGTCCACAGGGCCTTTGGGTTCCTGCTGCCATCTGATGTAAATGGTGTGGGAGGTGCACACTGCCTCTCTTTTGGAAAAGCATTAAGGAGAACTGCTGAGTTTGCTGCTGTAGGCAGGAACCTTCCACTTGCCACTATGATTCAGCTCACTCTACCTACTTAAGAACATAATAATGACCATACTGAGTCAGACCCAATGGTCCATCTAGCCCAGTATCCTGTCTTCTGACAGTGGCCTCTGCCAGCTGCTTCAGAGGGAATGAACAGAACAGGAAATCATCAAGTGATCCATCCCCTGTTGTCCAAACAGCTTCTGGCGCACAGAAACTAGTTGCATCCCTGCCCACCCTGGCTAATGGCCACTGATGGACCTGTCCTCCAGGAACTTATCTAGTTCTTTTTGGAACCCCGTTATAGTTTTGGCTTTCACAACATCCCCGGAAAAAGATTTCCACAGGCTGACTGTGCATTATGTGAAGAAGTACTTCCTTTTGTTTGTTTTAAACCTGCTACCTATTAATGTCATTGGATGACCCCGAATTCTTATGTTATGTGAAGGAGTGTGGCAGGACTGGGGTATAAACCCCTTGGATGCCCTGCCAAAGGGGTAGCTCCTTCCCGGTAGAACAGCCAAGAGCGGGGGCCCAGACACTCAGTAAGGAGCTCAGTTAAGCAAATGTGTGTTAATAATCCCATTGATTTCAGTGAGGACAGGCATGCGCATAAATACCTTGCTAAATCAGGGCCCATGTGCATAAGATTGAGTATGCATGTAGGTGTTTGTAGATTGGGGACCTTAACAAACACCCATAACAAAATACATAGAGCTAAATTCTATAGCAGTTGATTGATTGAGCAAAAATCCCATTGAAGTCAATGGGAATTTTGCTTGATTAAGGACTACAGGGTTGGGCCTATAATATCTACAATATCTAATGGTGTTCTACTAACACCAGTAGAGACCCTGGTTTCAACATCTTCAATTGTGCCACACCCTGAGAAAAGAGGGGAAACTTCTTCTCTCTATAACTGTATGAAGCCCAAAGCAATTTGTTGTGTCTGTCACAAAGACAGGTCAAGCCTTTGCCGTTGTTGAACAAAAATAACTGATTTAATCAAAAGAAGTTAAGAGATAAAATTGTCCAGCCTGCAGGGTAGTTTGAACTGTCACACATGGAACACGGAGCCCAACATTCTGTTTTATTGTAAGTACCTTAGAGAGACCCAACACAACTGTGACAAAATACTAATATAAAGAACAAATGTAATAAAAAAATAAATGAAAACAGTATAAAACAATATAAAATCATATCTGACAAACACAGTTATAATGCAGTTGTCTGATCCACTAACTTACACTTAAAGAATATTCTTGGAGAGAGTCCCAAATGTAATTTATGTACATTTCTAGGTTCCAGTTACTATGAAAAGGCTGCCAAATCTGCCTATATAAATCCACTAATCTCATATTTTTCCTTCACATGCTTTGAAAGAGAGCAATCTTTTTCCTTTTTGCTAATCTCTGCTAAAAGATAGGAAGGCAAAAATTTAGTTTTTGCTCTTTGGCTAGATCAGGGGTTCTCAAACTTCATTGCACCGCGACCCCCTACTGACAACAAAAATTACTACATGACCCCAGGAGAGGGGACTGAAGCATGAGCCCACCTGAGTCCAGCCGCCCCGGGTGGGGGGCCAAAGCCAAAGCCCAGGGGCTTCAGCCCCAGGCGGGGGGCCTATAACCTGAACCCCGCCACCCAGGGCTGAAGCCCTCCAGCTCTGGCTCTGGCCCCAGGTGGTGGGGATCGGGCTTTGGGCCGGACCTCAGCAAGTCTAACGCTAGCCCTGGCGACCCCGTTAAAACAGGTTCATGACCCACTTTGTAATCCTGCCCCACAGTTTGAGAACCGCTGGGCTAGAGGCAGCAGCATTTACCAGGTGTATGTATGTTGACAAACTAGCATTCTTGGCAGCTTTTTTTTAAAGCTTTGAGGAATAAGGCTGTTTACAGTGTGCAAATGAGTTGCCCAAATGGGACCAGCACTTAGGCTAATGAGTGAGGAAGAATTCATCAATGAGCACAACCTTCTTTTGTTGGTTTGAAAATCTGGTTGCACATGTATTTAGTGGTTTCATGCTCTGGGGTGCAATCCAGACCAGGGAGGGGTTTTCACCACCTGCCTTTTAACACTGAAACCTTCAAAATACACTGCTGTTGTGGTTCTCTTGTCTGTACACTTCCAGCCAATGTACAAGCATGCACTGAATGTCTTTGTGTCAAGCAGCTTTGACTCAGCAATTCTGATTCCAGCAGCCTGCTTGTTACCTCAGTGCCATACTCTGGCCCCCTCCAGCTTTGGTTACACCTGGCAAGATGGCTCCAACATCCCCAAGACCCTGCATTTTCCCCACACCATGTGCTTTGCAATGTCCAGTCCTCTTCTGGACCAGTCAGAGACATATTAAGGTTTGTTTGTTTGTTGACTACAGCCTTGGTTCAAGGTAATGTTCTTATCATACTACCTTCCAGCAAGATGGCTGATCAACCCCTCTGGTCAGGATCTCCCACAAAGTTCTCGGTTCCTTTGTCATCTTAGGTGAAAGGTAACTTGGGGTTCTTTGCCCCTTTTATCGTCCAATGAACTTCTGAAAATTAATCTCCAAAGTAAAGTTGTTTCAAGCTGTGAGGAAGGCAACATGGAGTCTGGTGGAAAGTTCCATGCTGGTTTCTTCCCACACTGGTGTTAGTTAAAATGCAAATTGATCTGTTTCCTGCAATCTCCTCCTCCTGCTGTGATGCTTAGTGGTTATCTCCTCCCCTTGTTGGCTTGATGGTCCTGTTTACCTTCTATGTAAATTGCATTCCCATTGTCTCTTAATGTACCTTGGAAATATCTTCCAGATGGCAGAAGCATAATTCCTTTGTCTAGGGAGGGGTAACTTTAACCCTGATTGGCAGACACACTTTGATAACATAATTTCCAATATCTTTGCAATGTTGAATTTTGTCCTCCATATGTATGCCACACAATAATATTAATGATCAAGAGGTTGTTAGCTTTTAGGGTCACAGGGAGGCACTAAATTAGACATGCAGTTAGGCAGCAGAAATCCCTTCCTTTCAGTTGCATCAGGCACACACAGCTCTGTGTGCACCAGCTTCTAAGGTGTGGTCCAGGCAGAAGTGGGTCTGAAAGATCCTCTCCTTTGCAGATCCTCCCGTGCTAATCCCCATGGAGGGGATATGTTAGGGATCATTGGCTTGTGGGAACAACTCCTTGCTTCCCTGACTTGCTCTCCTGGCAGACATGCCCAGAACAAAGCTCAACATTTTACTATATTTGATGGGAAGACTCTGGCCTATGTGCATTCTTACAGACCGAGGGCTAGATTCACAAAGAGACTTGGGCACCTAACTGACACTTTTGGTGCCTAAATCCCAGAATCAGGCCTCACGGATATTCACAAAACCTTGGCTCAACTACTACCAAATCCTGTAGGTACCCAAATAGACTCAAGACCTAAGTTTTTTTTTCAGTAAAAAGTTCTCCAGGCAACTGTGTTCTGCCTCTGAGCACATGCACGGTGTGACTGGATGAATTGCTGGAGCACAGGATCCTGGGTCTCCCACATCCTGGGTGAGTGCTCTAACTACCTTTCTGTTCCGTCATTCTCCTGCTTACATGCTCTGTCTTACACATGCGTGCTCTCTCGCGGGCCCAGTGACTTTCATTATTTATTCACAATGGAACAGCTTCAACAGGAGAGATGGATGAAGTCCCCATAGCCCAATGGTTACTGCATGCACCTGAGAAGTGGCCAATCCTCTTTGAATCCCTTCTCCCCCTCAGATGGAGGGACTTGAACTAGAGGGTCCCACATCCCAACTATTGGGCTAAAACTTCCCATCACTTCTTGCAAAAACGGCATAGATGCCTAAATCCAAGTGGGTTTGCAAATGAGAATCTCAAGCAGAGGGATTTCCTCTAGCCAGTATTTACGCACTGAACTCCCTGAGAGGGGTGGGGCTTAGGAGTCCCCTCTCTCCTCAGCATCTCTTATTGGCTAGCTTAGGCAGGGAGCTGCCTAGCATGCTGTTTTTTGTGAATCCGATTCTCAGTTATCTTTCTCCCCCAGTCATTGTATAGAGAGCCGGAATGTCTAATTCAAGCTTTGTGAATTCCAGATTTTTTTTTCTAGGTGCCTAAAAGTTCGGCGTGAAGGTGCTGAACATCACCACACCTAAATTCCTTTGTGAATCTAGCCCCAGATCTCCAGGAGAGCTGCATATGAATAGATTGCATCTCAAGAGAAAATGTGACATGTGGGTAACAGAGTGGTAAATGCTAGGATCTTGAATAGGAAGAGCCCTAGAGTCTGAGTCATCTTGATGATATTAGGTGCTTAATGCTACATATGGGTGCAGCATAATTATTGCTGAGGTATAGTAGCAGGTGATCTTGTTAATTTCAATCAAGATACAAGAGGGGTTAGACGCTTTGCTTAACAGAGGGAATAGAGCTTTGGATAGAGGAAGTGCTACAGGAGAAAGTCTAGGAGAAGCCAAGTTTGGGGAAGAATGTTTAGTTTTATGTTTGATTTTTATAATCTGTGTTACCAGGAAAGGGGATAGGTTTGAATTTGGACTACATATGGCGTGTCTCTTCTATTGTAAACAGGGTGGGAACTTCACCTATGTAGAGTGTGTCTTGTGATTAGACCCAGGCCAATTGGGAACAGCAGAGTAGTCCTATTGGGATCCAGGAAGTGGGCAGGCAAACCCCGCCCACTGCTAAAGGATCCCCCCCAGCCTAAGGGTGGGGGCAACAGGACCTGGAGCCTAAAAAATTACAGGGGACAACTAATAAAAGAACAGGGACAGGAGTGAGGTCAAAGGGTCAAATGAAGGGAACCAGACAGGGACACCGAGCAGAGAACCCCAGACAGTGCCCACTGCCCCTCGAATGCATCAAGGGAGCCAGTGGACGCCACCCAGAGGAACTCTGCCCAGATACATGAAAGAACGGAGGACCTGAAATACGCCCCACAGTCACAGGAGACTCCATCGGCCAACCTCCTCACTCTGGTTTTATAGATGGCCAGTTTCGCTAGGGCCAGGAGGAGGTTGACCAGGAGGTCCCGCGACTTTGTGGGGCGACGGATAGGGAGTGCATAAATAAAAAGATGAGGAGAAAAGTGCAACCAAAATCTTAACAAAATATCCATGAGGAGCTGAAATAGGGGCTGCAGCCTGGCACACTCCAGGTAAACATGTGCCAGGGTCTCCCTCATGCCGCAAAAGGGGCAGGTGTCTGGGATAGGGGTAAACCGCGCCAAGTACACACCCGTGCTCACGGCTCCGTGAAGGAGCCGCCAACTGTTGTACCCGGTGGGCTTCGGGATCAGAGCAGAATAAAGGCTGGCCCACCGGGGCTCCTCACCCTCCCCAGAATCAGGTCGTCTACGAATGATTTAGCACCAGGTTCCCCACGAACATGCGGTGCGCAACAGCGGCTCCTTTCTGTCCGCACGCCGGTCCCGACACGAATGGCTCTCCTCACTGAGCCATCAGCAGAGTAGTAGATGGCAGATATACTGGCCACTGGATAAGCAGTTTTCTGTTCCCTGACTGACCAGAGCAGGGGCTGCTCCAGGCTAGGGTGGACACATGACTCCAATTAGCCTGCAACTAGTCAGTTGAAGCCGTTAGGCTAATGAGAACACCTGACTCCAATTAACCTATGAAGAGTCAGGTGAGGCTGTTAAGCACTTAACTCTAATTAAGGCCCCTCTGATGCTATAAAAGGGCTCACTCCAGTCAGGCCAAAGAGAGCCAGAGGAGAGGAAGTGCTGCTGAAGGGCTGAGTAACAAAAGACATCCTGAAACCACTGGAAAGGGAGCCCTAAGGTAAGGGTGAAGAAGGCGTTGAGAGAGAGAAGCGGGGGAGCTGTGGGGAAGTGGCCCAGGGAAATGTAGCAACTCTGGCAGTGAAAGGTTGGCTGTCAACACCTGCTGCCATTAGGGTCCCTGGGCTGGAACCCGGAGTAGAGGGCGGGCATGGTTCCCCCCCACCCGCCACTACAGAAACATCTCCTGGGAAGGGAAGACACGCCCCTATCAGGACAGGAGACTCAACTGTTCTTGAATAAGCCTGTAGGGACAACAGAGAGGGTGGGAGTTTTCTCACCAACCTCCTTGCTGGCTTATGATGAAAAGGGCTCAGTAGATTGTACCCTGGCCCTAGAGAGAGAAGGGCTATGTGAGCCTCTGAGGCTAGCATAAACAGCCTGGAAGCGCGGGACCCATGGGGACAAGGTCAGAGCTCTGCCACAACCTTTAAAGCAGAAGAAAAATGGGAACCCTTTCTAAAATGAAAAATAAATCACTGAGCAGTATCAGGAGTAAATAGTTACATTTGAGTGCCCCTGGCTGGGTCATTAGATAGGGGAGTAAAGGAACAAGCTGTTTGAAACATTAGATATGGATGAGCAGTGTTAACTATTGCCCATACATAAAAAGAAGGGTCCTGGTGAAACAGAACTTTGTATTTTGTGTCAGTTCAGGGAATTAAGAAGACTCATAAATGGATAATAGTCTGGTAACATAATTCAATGGGAGGAATAGTAAATAATATGGGAAAACAGCAAGAGACGTTAGTGAGGCCATTAAAAGTGTAATAGATGACAGAAAGATGTTAAGAAGGGAAGTATAGAAAAAGACTACTTTGTGTTTTTTATTACAAGTGTGCAGGCACCATGAATGTATGAAATAAATACCAATGTGGAATTAATAAATGATGAGATTTAACAAACTAAGAGGCAATTCTGGTATCACATCCAAAAGGCCAGCCTTTGTATGTGATCCACTGACAACTGGAAACAAAGATGAGTCCAACACACAAGCTATTTGTATCAGAAGTATAAAGGAAATAGTTGGATCTCTGAAATAAAACAATGAGTCTAGAATCTTGTGGATTATATTGGTATATATGGCATCCAACCTAGATTTGGTATTCTCAAGGTACAGTAAAAACAAACTATCATATCTAATTGAACATTACTTTAGTTTGGAGTAATAATTGAGACAATTGTCGTCATTATATACATTTGTTTTAAAACCACATAAACCCCAACCAAACTACATTCTATCCCCATAAACTCTCTTGAGAACAATCATATATAAATGGTCATTACTAGAATGTCAGTTAGTAAAAAGCTATTTTAGGGATAACTAACATTTAAGTTCTGTAACATAATTTACATTCAAGAGCAAAGCCAAATCCCACCATTTTGGACTAGAGCGTTTTTTTAGCCTACCTAGGCATAACATGTCTCTTTAACCTGGAGATGTCAGTTATTTGGCTTTTCCCTCCTATTTTGGAAATGACCATAGTACCTATGCTGCTTTGTTGGTGTGGTAAACGTTGATATAAAAGGATCATTGATTCCTGTATGGTGGATATATTTGCAGAAACAATGTATTTACAATATTTTGCTGTCCATCATTCTAGACTCTTATAACACCATTCTTAATATCCACTCAGAGCCACAGTGAATAATCTCAGGAAGAATTGAGCAATAACTAATAGCAATTGAATATTTAATTATTTGGTTGCCCCTCAAAGGGATAATGCAGGTCCCTGTTAAGAGACTATATCTCCTGCCATAAAATATATATAGTCTAATAGGACTAGTCACAGGAAAAGAGCAGAAAGCCTTACTATTGTGATCCTCTTGAGATGAAACAACAACATTATGTTCTCTGGCTGGACAAATGTATAAATCAATCTTGCTTGGGACTCAAAATGAGCCAAGACTTGTATGCCTTACTGGGAATATAACATTAAAAATGGCTCTATAGATTTAAATCCACAGACTGCATCAGTGCAGGGTTGAGCTTCAGCCAATAAGAGACATTGGATGCTCCCTAGGGAAAATGACCAGCATGCAGAGTCCACATCTTCTGACACAAACATCTGCAGAGAAGATAAAGAATCTGCACTTTCATTTATGGTCTACCCTGGAGCACTAGCAGCTGCAGTAGAGGCCCTATTACCAGGCCTGAAAATAGAGGATTTAGTTGGTTGAGGGAATCTTAGATGAGGGGACCTGACAGGCAAGGCAGAAATTTAATGGGACAGTTGGGAGACAGCGAGTTAATCAGGCAACCGGAAGGAGAGAAATAAAGAGGAAAGGTATGGAGGAAGAGAGGGAAGTGGAAGGATTATAGAGACCATTAAAGAAAGATACTGACTGGTGTGGAGAAAATTAAAGGGTTAAGAGAAATTAAAATGGGACCAGAGTGGAAAAGTTTGCATCACTAGGCCTATAGTGTCTCCAAGTTTTGTAGTAGTTTGTTGTATCTAGATGGGTGCAGATAGCTACACCAGTTGGTGTTTGTAAGTTTGTTCCTAAGTGCTTCCTGTAGTCTTGCATCCATAAACTACATTTCCCAGGATGCATCATGGAAAATGGGAGTGGCAGAAGAGAGAATTTGAGAAAGGAGAAATTAGAATGTGAGTGCTATGAAGGAGCGAGGAGACTGAACCTTACCTTTGCTGTTACCTACCTTTCTGAGTCTTCCTCACAAGGATTAAGGGACAAAACAAATTGGCAATGTGCATAAAAGAACCAGAAAGCTAACTGTTTCATGGTTATCCAGGTGCTTCATAATTCCTGCTGTTGAGACCTGCTGTTGCTGCTCCTGGGGAAACTCTACAAGCTATCAGCAACTGCAGCTTGCGAAGAAGAGAAATTTAAAGGGGCAGTGACTAATTTTTCAAAGTGCTCCTTTTTTCCCAGTAAGCATGTTCCTCTGCAGTTCAGAGTACCCAGCTGCACCATGAATATAGTTTTACAGGGCCAGTCAGCCATTTCTGTGATCAGTAAATCTTACTAGCTGACTTGTTTTCCACTTTTCTTCAAGTCACTGGATGTCTCCTGCTTGCTTCCACATTTATAACCATGACAGAAGTTCTTCCTCAACCATTCTTCATGCCTACCCCAGGAGATCCTCTTCTCCCAAGGGAAAAGTGGAAGTCTGACTTCAGCAACTATATGCTTGCTATAGAAACTTCTACTTACACACCAGAAAAACAGAATTACTGCTTCATTACCTTGGTTCTGCAGGGCAAGAAATCTTCAAACATCTGCCTTCTGTTACTGATTTATTTCAAGATCCGGCTCCATATGATGACCTCCAAGCCCTGGATGATGATTTTAATCCTCTACTAGATATTGTTGCTGAATGCTTCAGTTCTGTTCCTATGTACAGATGCCTCACAAGCCCATCAACCACTACATTCCTGCACTATATAAGCTGAGTGTAACCTGTGAATTTGCCAGCTTCACAGATGAAATGATCAGGGATCAAATTGTAAGGAAAACAAACAGTTCCAAGGTTTGTGAATGACTCCACATGATAAAAGGCCTTACCTTGGAAAAAACATGGAAACTCCCTGACAAGTGGAAAGTGGCACCACCATGCTAAGTCACTCTCTGCAACACTAGATGTCTTCAAAGGTTAATGCAGACTGACAAAAGACTGCACCCTGAGAGCTCCTAAGTCAACATCCATAGTACCACACACAAGATTGCTACCAATATTACACATGTGGTGACGTTGGTCACAAGTCAGACTTTCAAGGGTTTCCTGCCAAGAAATCAGCATGCAAGAAATGCAACAAAAAGGACATTTTGGAAAACTCTGTCATCAATGTTGTATCAGGAGTTCATGATGATGATGATGAATTGAAACCCAACAGTGTCCTGAATGTGACTGGAGATTACACTGCCCAGTGCAAGTCAGCAAGCACGAGATGAGGATTGTAGTGGATTCTGGTTCACCTTACATGATTCCCGATCAGGTCTACACTGTGCTATTTGCCAGCTCCCACCCAGCATTGCATCCTCAAGAGATACACCCTGGAAGTTATGGTGGATTGCCCATCCCCATCAAAGGCTATTTTACATGTACCCTCTAGTACAAAGGCAGTATTACCCAAGGGAGAAACTATGTAACCCAAAAAGGAGTTTGTTTTAGGATGAAATCATCAAAAGGATTTTCAGATGATATTAGATTCAAAGAGGATGTAACCTGTCCTACAAACAGAGGATAGGGTACAACCAGGAATCACTGCTGAGTTTCCAGAAGTTTTTGCTGGTATCACAGCTGTGGTGGTGGTGGTGGGGGGGGTGTAAGAGGGAGTTCAAATCAAGATCCAGCTAAAAAAAATAAACTATAGTACCTGTACAGTATAAAGTGCAAAATGCACCAATCACACTTGCACAACTTCTCAAAGAAGGGATTCTGAAACTATGCAAAGAAGATATCCTTGAACTGGTTGGGTTTCTCCTGTTGTTATTGCCAGGAGGTCTAATGGTGCTATCTGCATGTGTGTGGACTTAGGAGATCTGGACTCTAGCATTGTAGTGAATTGTCATCTTCTACCTAACATCAGTAAAATACTCGCCTTGAAAGAGATGAGTCTTCATGACTCTTGACTTATCCTTTGTTTATCACCAGATCCCTTGAGTGGAAGAATCCCACAAGCACATAGCTTTCATCACTCCTGAAGGTTTGTTCCAATTCAAATGGATACTGTTTGGGTTAGCCTCTGCAGTGTGCATATTCCAGAGAACGATGTATATGGTCTTTGTAGAGAAGACAATTGGTGTTACTTTCAAGATGACATTCTAGTGTATGGCAAAGACGATTCCAAACATGATGTCATCCTAACATCTAGAGGTTCTAGAAAAGCTTTGACAACAGGGACTTAAGCAAAAAGAAATGTCAGTTCTTTTCTAACTCAGTGATGTACGTAGGACATTCTATCTCTCAGAACAACCCACCCTCCCCAGACCTAGTGAAAGCTATTCATGAAGCACTGGAGCTGAACAACAAGGACAAACTTCAGTCCTTCTTGGGATTGTGTGAATGCTATTCAAAGCAGTATAAAGTGCAAAAAGTATGGCAATTGACTATGAAAATAGTTCCTTTACATCATCTCCTAAAAAAGGATGTGAGGTTTGAATGAGATGAAGCATGCAAAAACAGCTTTAACAAGATAAAACATGCAATTTCCACCAGCCCAGCTCTTAGCTCTTTTGATTCTGAGAAGCAAATGATTGTCTCAACAGATGCTTGTGAGTATGTGTTGATGCGGTCTTGATTAAGCGAAAAAGTGGAGAAGAATCAGATTTTCATTTGCCTTCAGAACCCTGTCTGATCGAGAAAAATCTTAGTCTGCCATTGAGAAAGCAGCTCTGCCCTGTGTCTGAGCAGTAAGATGCTTCAGAACCTACATGTGGGGTAGGAGATATCTCTTAAGATCTGACCACAAACTTTTTTTTGATTCTCTTTAGCATGTGAGCTCCTGGTCAAGCAACTCAAAGAATTACCAAATGGACCATCAAACTAATGAACTTTGATTTCCAGATGCCAAAAGCACAACTACAGATTAGGCAGGCGAGATGTACAAACCTTATGAGGATGCAATAGAGAAAGATGATGAGATTGTCACTGTACAAATCGCTGCTACAACTCAAGGAGTGATCAATCTCAGAGTGGGCAACAGCTATGAGAGAAGATAAAGTACTTCAGGACCTAAAGACTTATATAGTCAATGAATGGCCTTACATCATGATGACATTAGAACACTTGAAGCCACATAGGCCTGTATCACATTAACTGTCCCTTATGAATGAATTTTGAGAATTGATTGTCTTGTGACTATACTCCTGAGAGAACGACTGATTCACCTGGCACATGAAGGACATCTGGGGATAAGTCGAATCAAAAGACAATTGTGACAAGAGTTTGGATGGCTAGGAATAGACAAGAAAATTGAGGAAGTAATTAAGAATTCCATGGCTTGTGCTAATAGTGATAAGTCACAGAATCTTCAGTGTCACTCCACTTGACTATCCCAACTGTCCATGGGAGAAATTGGCTCTTGACATAATGGGACCATTTGAAGATAACCTTGTTACACAAAGGTTTGCCATAATAATGGTAGATTATCATTCAAAATGGCAAGCTGTTACATTCACTGGAAAGATTACGACTGAAATAGTGATTAAGTTCATGTCATCATCTTTGCCTGAGAAGGATTTCCAAAGGAATTGATAACTGACAATAGAAGGCAATTGACCTCTGCTGAAATGCAACAATATCTCAATACCAATGGTATCAAGGATAAGACTGTTTGTTTCTTTATACCATCTGAGAGCTAATGTTCTAGTTGAGAGAATGAATAGACTAGTGAAAAAGCTTGCAATTTACCAATTTGCAAGTGAGACTATGGAAAGAAGCTTTGTGACACACTATTTGCTTACAGGACCATCCCATGCTCAACACAAGAGTATCACCCTTTGAACTGTTAAGAGGACACAACGCTAATACATGACTTACTACCTATCAAGGGCTTACTCATTTCCCTCTTACAACCAGACCTTCAGATGAAACTATTTGTGAGTGTGTTAAGAACAAACAAGAGCAATACAGACAGGGTGTAGATAATAAGACAAGTGCTAACCCTCACGAGTTTCAAATTGGAAATTTTGTTTGCATAACACTGCCATACAGACTCAAAAAAGGACATAAAAGATGTTCATTTACTTTACAGATAACAGAAATCTGAGGGGATTTTGCTGTGTTAATAGATGGAAAGAAAAGGAACATTTCAAGATTATCTGCAGCTCATCAACCAGCAGCTGAAGAAGAGTGATGATTTCCACCTTGGACTAGAGAACACTGATGACTCCGATAGTGTTGAGTGTGATGGGACACCGGGTTGCAGCATGGGACTGTGGGACTGCTATAGCCCCTTAACTCTCTCCAGCCTGGGTTTTCTTTCACAATGCTTTGCTAGTGACAAGCAGCAAGCCCTTCCAGGTGCTGTGATCACTCAGCACAACAGCATGTGAAGCCCCACACCCAGCTATATTGCATGAATGCTCCCAGAGTCACTCATAAATCACACAGAGGCACCAACCAGATCCCTTCAGCTCCTAGCACTGTACCTCAGGAATATACCGTCTTGCACTGCTCAAGACGAGCAATGCAGATTTATTAATTGGTTCACCACTTCATCAATGGAAAGTGGATATACGCCAGCCTTTGCAAAATCTGAGCAGATTTTCCACACACTTCATAAATAAATAAATAGAGAGATCCTATTTTATTTATCTCCTAGAACTGGAAGGGACCCTGAAAGGTCATCAAGTCCAGTCCCCTGCCTTCACTAGCAGGACCAATTACTGATTTTGCCCCAGATCCCTAAGTGGCCCCCTCAAGGATCAAGCTCACAATGCTGGGTTTAGCAGGCCAATGCTCAAACCACTGAGCTATCCCTCCCAGTAAAGAGAAACAGTAAAACAAATGCATTGACTACAAAAGATAGATATTAAGTGCTAGGCAAAGTCAGTTACCAAAATAAAATAAAATCATGCAGTATAAACTCTCAACATCTAGATCAGGGGTCGGCAACCTCTGGCATGTGGCTTGCCAGGGTAAGCACCCTGGCTGGCCGGGCTAGTTTGTTTACCTGCGGCGACAGCAGGTTCGGCCGATCGCGGCTCCCACTGATCGCGGTTTGCCATCCCAGGCCAATGGGGGCTACGGGAAGCGGCGCGGGCGAGGGATGTGCTGGATAGAGAAATGACTTTCAGCAGATCATAACCTTTCCCCTGATACCTTACAGGGCATACTTTATATGCAAGATCATGATTATATAAAAATGAGGAATATGGGGGTTACAGGATGCTCCCCCAAAGTATAGAATGTCACAATGAGGACGATCTACTAGTGGGAATCGCTCCACAATCTCGTCTTGTTCCTGCCTCTCCAGGTGTTAGGAGAAGTTTAAGACAAAGGAGACTGCCTAAGAATTTGGAGGACTTTGTTACCAGCCTCAGGAGGAAGGAGGAATTAGAATGTGAGCTCTGTGAAGGACTGAGTGGAATAAACCTTACCTTTGCTGTTATCTAGCTCCTCAGATCTTCCTCACAGGGGTTCAGGTACAAAAAAAGTCAATGGAAAATGAAAGAAAATATTAAATCAGGATATGAAATGACTCTCTTCATAATAAGCAGATCATGTCTCTGTGCTTAGACAGTTTGCTTTACTGAAGGATACTAACAGAAAACAAACACAACCAGGACTCTTGTTTGAAGGAAAAATAATTAATTGTCCCACAAAGAAATATTTTAAAACCTACATTTGTTTTATATCTTAAGGTAGTGTGTGTGTGTGTGTGTGGTGGGGTGTGTGTGTGTGTGTGAGCAAATTCTGTGAAATCTAGAGAAAATACATACTTTTTGCTGCTTACAAAATAGAGTCCCCATTTTAAAATCATGTCACACATCTGGGGTGGAAATTATTTAATTTAGAATAATATCAAATGTGACCTTTTTATGACTTTCATTTTTAAATTATTCATTTCTTCTCAGGGCTCATTTTCTTCAACTTTCTGCTTAATTTGTTTTGTAAATTTTCATTTTAAAATAACAGTGTTTTTATTTAAGTTTTAAGAGCATCTACAGTAAGTTCTATTATCCTTGACATTTCAGCATCCCCATAATATGAACTGCAATGGGAAGCATAATCCTTTAATCTGGCTAGCTCAGATGCATAGTTCATACAGATTCATTTTCCAATTCTGAATATTTATTAGCAACTCTGAGCACTCACTTCAGCCTGGCCTCTGTTTGATGAACACTGGTTTATTTATTATAAGCCATAGTCAACAATGGGCCCAATCCTGCAACCGTTCACATGAGTAATCCCAATGACTGTAATAGCAATGCTTGCTCAAATGAAGATGGCAGGATCCTATATTTCTTGGTTTGGGGAAAATCAAAAACTCAGATTCTCAAAAATGTAGCTGTCAGTTTCATTAGGGATCTTTTTAATAGAGTTGGGTCAGATAATGCATTTTTTTCCCATGGAAAATGTAAACAAAAATTTTATTTTTGACTTTGTCAAAAATAAATAAATTGTATCAAAAATGATTTAATAAAGCCACCACAGCAGGCCCAAAGATGATTGGGAGTTTGATCTAAGGTGGGAAATTGTGCAGTTGAACTAGTGTAATTCTAAATAATATTCATGCAATTTCTTTAGCTGTGAGATTGTCATCAATATTACTGCATTCATATGAAACTGCATAACATCTGTCTCTCTCCCCTACTCCTTTCCTCCACAAAGCCAGAGTAAAAAAAGTTTGTTGTTGTTGTTGTTGTTTTTTTTTTTTTGCAGATATTCCCTAAAGGGAACAGTGCATTGAATCATTCCTCAGGCTGCAAAGCAACAGCAGAGCCATTTAGGACTAAAGATACTTGCTCTTTTCTTCCACAGATCTCAAAGCGCTTTGCAAAGGCAAGCAAGTGGTGTTGTCTGTTTGTTGTACACTCCTAGTTCCAGCAAGTGATTTAGAGGTACAAAGACTTGGAGAAATGCCCATTATCATGGGTGGCGGGTATCTTAGGCTGGGGGAGGCTGTGCCTCCCCAAAAGCCAGGTGTGGCCCTGCCCATGCTCTGCCGCCAGGGCCTCTCTGCAGTTCCCCCTGTATGGTGGCCCTAGCTCGGGCTGGGGCTGCGCCACCCACCCTCCCGGCGCTCCGGGGCTGAGGGAGCTCAGGCCGTGCAGCTTCCTTCCTGGAGCTCCAGGGCTGGGGGCTCTAGCCTGGGGCAGGGCTGGCAGCTGCAGTGGGAGGGCTCTGGGCTGCAGCAGGGGGGTGGGGTGGGCGCAGAAAGGGCAGGGCCTCAGGTGGGGTTGGGGACTAGCTCACCCCTGACCAGGCGGTTCACACACTGCCCATGCCCATTATTACTAGTTCATAAGAATGTGGGCATGACTAATTGTGTGAAATAATATGGGCTGATTAGGGAAAAGATTGCTACAGAACCTGATATTGAGTGAATACATCCCATTTGAGTATTTTAAGAATGGGAACTGTGTATTGTCAAATCTGTCTCATAAGGATTTCAGTACATGTCCAAGGAGGCCCTCTGATACCATTATAATGTTGGCTACATGGGAAAACAATTTCAGTGCTAGTATGAGATCCTTTTGACAACACTATTGTGATGCCATTATGGATTTGTTTTCAATGCAAGGCAATGGACTGACCATCTGATGCTATTATGATATTGTAGGTTGTTTACAAGGGAAAGCAATTTAATTGGAAAGCTACAGAGCCTGCATCACAGTATCAGTGCAAGTTATACCATGATAAAGAACAAAGGAAACAATCACAGAAGAATAGGTTCTGACTAAAATAAGATCTTCACTGAACCAAGGTTTCCATGTTACTGTCATCTATCTGTAATGTTCTTGTTTATTGGAGCACATACAGGCTCTCCCCCATTTATGCCTTTTTTTTAAATCTCCCCCTACCCTTTCCCCCCACATACTTGCTACTCCACCAATGATGCCAGCCTTGACATGTCATTTGTCTACACCTTCAGCAAAAACCTTTGTGCCTTCTTCCTATATATGGAATGACCCATGTGAGCTGGTTAGCAAAGCCACTATGTTCTCCTAACTCAAATCTCCTTTGAAGATTGAACTCTGTGAGGTCCATAAGAAACTAGAGTGGTGTAGCTGTAGGGTAATTTGGGATTGTGTATATATCACATATATATATATATGTGTGTGTGTGTGTGTGTGTCTTTAAAACTTTGTATGAAATGGACATGCCCAATGATCACCTGGTCACCTGATTTGTTGTTCCTGTTTTCCCTTATCCTCTCTGAAGTCATTCAGCTCAATGCACAAACCCTATTGCCACGAGAAGTCTTAACTCCGAGGTTGAGTAGAGGTTGCAAGATCAGACCTAACAGAAATTATACCTGAATAATTGAAGGTAGAATTTGGGGTCCAGTTTCCTTAGATCTGATTCTGATTTTGTTTGTTTGTTTATTGCCAAAGTTCCTAACGTAAACTGGGGAAACTTCACTTTTCTTCAATTTATTTTCTTTAAGGATTTTGGTTGTTTAATCTGATTGATATTTCTGTGTCTCTAGTGTAGGACAAAAAAACTGCAAGTGTAATTCAGTTGTTACCTGCAGCCCTTGTGTTTGATTGTGCTTTACTGACACTTATATTTCTGAGTGTATTGGAAATCATTTTCAGAACCCTCAGGACTGATGGGAAACAAATGAGCCAATATGAGAGACAGAGGATTTAGTAAGTTCAATACAAATTATTGCAGAAAGTTTAAAGTTTCATTGTCAGTACAATGTGAGTGGTTTTTGCTTACTTTGGATAAATAAATTATTAGGGTCACTTTGAAAGCAAAAGTTTACCTTTCTGGAATAACCTTCCTCAGAGGGCAAAATGCAACTCATACTTAACGTGTACTTTGGTTTATAGTAATTTCTCATCTGATGTTGTTTAATTATTCTCTTAGCAATGCTCTACTGTGTGATCGCTAAGGAATGTGAATAATGGGTGGGAAACATTTATTTTTAATTGACTTGTGTACCTGTTCAGAAATAGCAGCATCATAGTGTAGTGTACATTAAATCAGTACTGGTTGCATGAACTTATGAACCATTATTCTTGTAAAGAAGGAGACATTTATGTCATTCTACATAGCTCGAGTACCTGCTGTGTAGTGGTCAGAGCATGAGTCTGCACATTTCAGCCACACTTCTTTAAGTATTGTGGATATGCTTTACCTCATTCCTTGGCTTTGTATTCAATAGGAAGAAAGGTGGGTTTTGAAATACGTGGCAGCTAATGAATATTAAAATGAGCTAATGAGCTTTCACATGTGTTAAGTTTGCCCTGTGTTCATCTCAACAGCTACCATCTGTTAAAATTACAACTTCCCTGGTCTATGCTATGACTTTAATATGTTGGTCCACACACATTAAAATAACCCTTTTTTCCTAGTGTAGACATTATCTTGGAAGAGGAAGTACAGCCAAGACAATCTGAGGCTAATTGTAAATCCACAGTGTTCAACCAGCCTCACCAGTTTATCAAGTCATTAAGCTTGGAAATCAAATTGAGCAGAAACTAATAGTTCTTAATTCTTCTCCCAACTCTTTTAATGTTGTCTAAAGCTAATAAAAGTCCAAACTCCTTTCTAAACTGAGTTGGGGAATATCAGTAGTCTATTTTAAATATCAATTCTAACTGTCCACCTATAACAGGGAGATTTTAATAGTAGAGCTGGATGATAGACATAAATGCAAATAATATACAATAATAGTAATTATATTTAGAAAGCTATCAATTTTCAGGTGCCCGGGACACTGTACAACATTCAATAATAAATAAATCATAGCAATGTTTTAAACACATAAAAATAACGATTGTGACCGGTATCGGAAGAATAAGTTGTCCACCCTTATAGGCTTCCATAGCATGATCCCTAGCTGACCTATATAATAGTGTACTCAGTAAAGGTGGCTGAAGGCAAAGCTAAAATATCTATTGGGAGGAGGCTCACATAGAGTCTGGAGTATAGCCCGGATCATCTTAAAGCCAAACTGTCACTGTAGAGGAAGCTAGCTGGTCTAGAAAGAACGGCCTCCCTGCCATGGCATCTGATGGTCCCAGAGAGAGAAAGCAGAAAGAGCAAAATTCTTCAGCTGTATGGCAGAGATTGGGGGTGGGGCATATCATGGGTTTCTTTAGAGCTAGGATGTATGTGTGGCGGGGAATCAAGCAACCCAATGCTCTGGATTAATGGGTAGAGGGGATAAGGCAAATGCTGGTGATAACCACCTTGCGATAGGCAGTAGGTAGAGGCCTAGAGAGACAGTGGGGACAAGTATTCCTCTCTCTACACAAGTGCCTCTGTTGCTGCAGGAAGGGGCAGGGGAAAAGATTGGAAAAAGAGGAAGGAGAGAGCACTGGGGTCAGTTTTATTGCCACTGGAAACTGGCCACCAGGCTCAGACCTTCTGACGCTCTCTCTGCAGGCAGGGACCTCTGGGCACTTTTCTTTCTGTGGCATAGGCACCTTGAAGTGCCATTGAGAAAAGAGTGCAAGCAGTGAGTGTGTCCAATATGCCCCTTCATCCCACCAGCACTAAACAAGAGTAAAGGTGGTGTGATTTTAGGAAATTGTGGCTTGAATTGCATGGACAACAGACCCTAAGGCTTGGTCTACACTACAGAGTTAGGCTGACATAAGGCAGCTAACGTCAATCTAATTATGCCAGTGTCCACACTGCAGCCTTGCTCCCACCGATGTAAATGCCTTACTACACCGACATTATAACTCCACCTCCACGAAAGGTGTAGGGTTTATATCGGTGTAATTAGGGTGACGCAGTGTCCGTGCAGACACCGTGGGTTAGTTACATTGGCTGTTGGCTGTCATTCTTGTCAATTTCCATCATGGAGCCGTGAAATTGACAAGAAAGCGCTCAGAGCTCAGGCTGTCACCCAGGGGTGGGTGGGAGTCTCCAGCTAGAGCCCGGCTGCCCCTGGACTCCCAGCTCCCTGCTTAAAGCCAGGCTGCCTCTGGGGTCCTGGCTGCCTGCTGAGCTGCTGCCCAGGCTCCCTGCTGGGAGCTGGGCTGCCCCCTCCTCTGGGCTCCCAGCTGATTGCTCTCTAGGCTCTCGGCTCCCCTCTCCTTTCTGGGAGCTCTGCTGCACCGAGGCTCAATGTCCCAGTGGGAAGCAGGGAGCTGGAAGCCACAGGGGGACAGCCAGGCTCCTGGTTGGGAGCTGCATGCAGAGCTGAGAGCCTGGGTTCTCAGCCCCCGCCCCACCCCGTTAAGTCGGTGGAAGCACTCCTGACAGAAGGAGGGTAGTGTGGACCTGAACCACCACAGTAATTGCTGCAGTGGCTATGAGTTGGTCCAACATAGATTGACTTAAGTTTGTAGTGTAGACATGCCCTTAGTCTGAAAAATACACAAACAGGTGGTCACTTAGACTTTATCACATAGCTTTTATTTTAGCAAATGTCAAATTACAATGTAGTAATTTAGCTCCTCCGTGTTGTGGTGTGCTATCTTTGCAACAGAAACATCATTCTAAGGTCATGTCTAAATCCCTAGAATTCATGTTGGGCTAACGCTAGAAAATGTGGTGACAGTCTAAGAACACAGTCTCCCTACCCCCACCTACAAAATCCATTTGGGTAGTTTACAATAGGAAACACAAATACACTTTTGCAAATATTATTTTATTTTTTTCTTGCATTCGTATACCTGAGTAATAGCTTTATATATAAAACATATTGATTATTTTTTAATTGCATCTAAACATACCTGACTTCTATTAAATTTAATGACTGATCTTCACAAAGTTGCTGGAGTACATCTTCACCTTGATTTCACAGCATATAAAGAATGAGAAAGTTAAACATTAAAAATGCAATTAGAAATGAGCTGCACTGAGAGCAGAATGTCTTTTATATTTTTGAGAAGGGGCTTCCCATAAGGAAACTATTTAAAGAGAAAATTGTTCGAATTGGGGGAGCTATATTTCTGCTAGTTCCCCCACATTCCACCAGTGAGGTCTCTGTAACAGTGGCTACCAGAATGCATTTGTATACGAGAGACTTCCCGGTAGCAGTTTGAAATCTATTTGCTGCCATACCATTTCTTTCCTCTTTATAGTTTTGATTTCTAAGTTAGCAAGACTCATTTCAGTCAAACTATAGACTATTGGAAAGGCTTAGCAGCACATCACATTACAGAGAATCCCATGATAAATGAGGCACTGCAATCCTGATGGTTTATTTTGCTGACAAAGGCTGTGAACAGCAAGTGGCACAACTTGAATCCATTCTTGTCAATTACTGTAGTGAAAATGGAAAACAGTGTTACTGTAGCTTGTGAGTACCCTTGAAATGGTCAAGAACTCCAAACTTATTAGACATTCTGCTCAGCACAGCCGGTTTAAGTACCCACACCATCTCTGAAAAACTGTTCTTTGGAGGCTAGTAATTTTCTTCCCACAGTGAGGGGGATGTTATACAGGGTTGTTTATTATAAACTTTAATAGAATTGAAAGCCAAGGTATAGACACCTTGTATCAGAGATGGCCTTCTGATGAAAGTGCACAGTATGTCTTATTATTGGAAGATCTGAATATAGTTTCCTGTGCTCAATAAAGAATGTAACAAAGCAGAACCCTGCAAAAACACTCTTATATATTTCCAATCATCCACTAAAGAAATACTTCAGCTCTCCACTTAGAAAAGAATACACAAAATACAGAAAAAGACAGGCTGTTCAACCCATCATTCTGATTGCCAAAGCTAGTTCTATTCCCTTCCACTCAGACATAGTATGAACAATAAACAGAATTAATCCCCCAGTATAGAGCTTTCTGCAGTCCATACCAATAAGTGACACTTCTTATCAATACTCGGAAGGGAAGCTAAACCAGTTATCTGAATAGTGGTCAGCTGGGGACCCTGTGTTGTTGCGTTCTACAGACACATGAGTGACAATGGCTGGAGTGCCACCTTTTGGTTCTCTAGATTGGCAAAGGCTGGGAATATGATCGAAGAAGCACCTCATCTTACTCTGACACAACCCCTCTTCTCTAAGGAGTCCTTTGAGGTGAAGGAAGGTTGCCACAGGAGGAAGGTGGCCATAATAATGGAAAAGAAAAGTGGGTCATCTTTCTTAATTTTGCAGCAGGTGGTGGTGCATGCAAGAGAGCATTAGCAGTTGTTGAGATTGCAAGGGGAAGCATGTTGTAGTTGTGTAGAGGGGAGGGTTTTAGCTCTGGCTGAATGAGCCTTTCAGGGTCCAGCATATAAGGATTTCTACTTAGCATTTATAGCATGCTTTTCATCTCTAAAGCTCTGTACAGATATTAACAAATTAACCTCTGTTAGGTGAGTGTGGTATCACTTTCAGTGGGGAAAATGAGGCAGAAAAGTTGAGTTGCCCAAGGCTGCTGAGAGACATTTTCAGATCTAGGGCTGGATTCAGAACTGAGTGGCATGGCTTGTGCCTATTTCTGTATGAAATACAACATTGAATCCAAACACCAGCAGACTTTTTGGGGCAGAGTCAAACTTTGTGACTTGGGGCCCATCTATAATGACAGCACAAAGTCAGGTCAGGGGATTAGTTTTGTGGGTCTCTAAAACTCCATTGGATGATGAAATGCCCTTCTACCCTTTTATGGTTGAGTACTACTGCGATAACAAATCATTCGTGAACTTCACGGGATAGACACCTGAGTCAAGTTATGTAGCCAGTGGCAAATGGAGAACTTCAAATAGTAATAATACAATTTTAGACTTAATCCGTGAGTCTATTGGAAGCCAGTGAAGATGTATTACATTAGTGAGTTTTTGATGTTTAGCCCCACTGATATCCGTAACCCTTATAGGATGATTTCCCTTTCCGGGTTTTGCAGTTTTGTATTATTGTACAGTTTTATTCTATTGTAAATGTTCTTTTCTACCGAGTGTCAAGCTATCGGGGAACAAGCTTAAATAATAGAAATATGCATGAGTGAGTATACCAGCTTTATATAATGATTGTATTTTAAATAATTTCAATAGCTGTCAACCCAAGTTTTATACAACTGTAAAGCTACTGTAGATTCCTCAGTGCTGGCAATTCAGGGAGTACTGCCTTGTATCTACTATATTGTGAGGTCATGTTTGGTTCTTCATGCACTTAGCAAGGTTCATAATTACAGTAAGGTTCTCTGTTTTGACTTTGGAGGGAAAGGAGGGCATATGTAACTTGCATTAGAGTTAGTATGTGCTACTAGGAAAACCAGGCTCTTACACTGAAAAGCTTTTACAGTTTCGTACATGTGTCCCAGTTAAGATCTTATGTTTTTTCCCACAAACAAAGAGCAACCATATACTTTCAGTCAGAATTATCTTGATTTCGTATAAGAGACCAGCAAAACAAGAGAGAATGAAAGTAAGGCCTTTAGGAGAGGGCACACAGTGTGTCCTCTAGAGCCAGGTTGCATCTGAACTCAAAATGTTAGCAGCAGGCAGATTCTGCTCCATTTAGAGATGAAGGCCCCAGAAAATGAGTTACAAGAAATGAGTTACATGTACCACAGGAATGGACGAACTGATTTGGATAAAATATAAATGACTCTAATCATTTAGATTTTAAGTTTGGTTCAAATTTAAAGAAAATAATTTCCTCTCTTGACTTTCATTGGACTTGGGTTCAGATAAACTTCCGAGTTCTTGAGTTCTTAAATGTAGCATAAGGGGTGAAATCCTAACCCTACTGAAGACAATGAGATTTTTGCCATTGGGGCAAGATTGTATTCAGTTTTCTAAATCTTTCAAAGCTTAGCCATCAATGGGCTCAATTTTGCTCTTTTTCCAAAACTTTTCATATCTATTATATAAGATGGAGCTATAAGAAATTCATGTAGAAGGAAGGATAAACTACAGATAAAGCTCATAGAATCCTAGCTTACAGGGTAGAAAAGGACATACTGGGTTATGTAGTCCATCTACCTGTAGTACAGTGCAAGATTGTCCTCTATACTAATCTCTAAATTGTTTTAGCTGATACTGACTCTCCATGTGCATTGGTACAAACAGTGCTAATATTCTGGCTAAATTGATTCTGCTTGTACTTACTGTGTTGTGTAGGCAAGTTCTCTTACTATATATGTTAGACAGTGGCTCAAAAAGTATTTGCCTTATCCTTACAAAAAAGAACAACACATTTTTTTTATTTTGTACTTAATACTACTACTCCTCTTTTTTTTTTAAAAAAAAAAGAGAATATTTTGCACTTCCCCAATGTGGGTCACAACATAGCTCTAAATCTTACAATTTATAAGTGATTTTTGCTGGTTAACTTAACCCCCACATACCACCAGGCAATTCATTTCTACAGTATCCTATTTTGGAGCATTTTAAACATTTCATAACACCACAACCTTTTCTTTATTTTCTTCTTGTGTTTGACGTTGCAGCATCTATTCTGCCTTTGTCTCTAATATGTGTTTTGAGACATAATGTACCAAAGAGTTCTTCATGCTGTAGATATTTATGAGATGAAACTCAGTGTCTGTCAAACATGCTAATGGGGAAAAAAATGTTAAGACAAGTTTAATGCATAAACATATTTCTAGAGGAAAAAACATATTTGGCTAACAGACAAACAATTTTCATATAGAATTTAATGCAGTAAGCATGACACAGCTTCAGTACAAATTAATTGGCTTGGAGAAGTGAAGTGGTCTGAGTCGAGAGGCATAAAAGGAATTGCAGTGTATGAACCATGTGGCAGTGCATCCTGAACAGCCATTTCTATTGGTTTGCATTTTTAATTCTACTTGGACTATTAGATATTTGTTACTTAACTTCATTTGCTATTTTAAATAATTAATTTAGGCAACATAGTTGCCCCATTATATAATTTCCATTCTAAGGTTTATTTCAGTTATGATGCTCACTTCTAAAGACTTATACTAAATCTAGTTGATTACTGAGGGTTGCGATTCTGCCACTAAATGTATAGCTAAAATATAGCATATCTATCTATGCACAGCTGCATATTTGTAGAGGAAAAATATAGCTAAGTTATACAGGCAACACAATCATAAAATATTTATGTAATTGTTACTCAGGCCTAACTCAGCAAAGGCCTGGAGATGAACTGGCTCAGTGTTAGCTATGCCTCTGGTTCTGTATGTGGATACAATTTGATGTGCCCATAGAGATAGAAAACACAACTTCTTTCAATCTGCCTTGTAATCTAGTAAGAAAACAATGCATCGGTGCCTTCCTAAATAGTATCTGTAAGAGTTTGCTTCTATCTTCGTCCAATGGTGAGTACAATGTGGTGATACAAAGCTTTGCTAGTATACATTACATAAAATTAAAAGGGTCTAATTGTGCCTTTCTTATTCTGAATGATGCTTTACTCCAGTCCTGACAATTTCAGTGTGATTACTCCCAAACAGCTAGACTGTACTCTTACTATCTGACCACTCTAAGGGGCAATGCATAGTTGCAAAGCTGAGTCACAATTCACTCCCTGGTTCCTACATGCTCTGGCAAAAGATGCAGCTTACTTCCCCTTCCTCCATGCCAGCTCAGATGCACTGGTCTGTGCATTTGGGAAGGGAGGTGGAGTCAAGGGTCAAGTGGCAGCTGGTCTCTATATGCTGCTATCTGCCCTACCCCTAGCAAATACAGTGAAATAAGGAGCTTCTAATGCCCCTTCTTTCCCCTGAATGAGCATTCAGCAGGGGATGTGATCTAGTCCAGAGTAAGTGCTGCTCAGGATGAATAAAGTGATGGAATTGTCCCTAAAAACAGGGACTGTTATCAAAAGAAAAGTGAATGGAAGACTGTGTAATATGGCCAAAGAGCAGAACTGAAACTGGAGCAGCACCAGAATCTGCAACTTACTCAGATACATTTTCTTGTTTGAATCATGAACAATTACAGCCCATCTTAAGTGCAAGATCTAAAGGGGATAGGAAAAGGTGGCTTAAAACTATTTTTGCACTTCTCCAAACCTGGAGGCAACTGAGTGCCAGTTCAGGCCTTGATTTAAGTTATAGGAGCCTTAGGACCTGTAAAGGCTCCATAGGGGGCGGTTAGGCAATCCAGGGATAGTGGGAGCAGAAGGACTTCGATGCTTTCCCTCCCACTCCTGACATGACTCCTATGCTGGCGTTACACCAGGCAGGAATTCATTTATGGAATCCCTCACTGCCTTGTAGGGGACAGGATCTAATGGGGGTCAAGGATTTGGTCCTACATCTTCAAGTCTAGATGTTCAGATACAAGTGCTTAACACAACTCTTAGTGTTTGGTATCACAAAATTGAATGGCCTTCAGAGGCTTCTGAGGTGTCAAAACTGATTGGAGATTTCACTGAATCTGGACCTAAATTGTATAATTGAGCATAGGTGCCGATTTTTAGTGGCGCCGGTGGGTGCTTGAACCCCTTCTGCCCCCGGCCTCCCCTCTCCCACCCCTATTCCATCCCCTTCCCCAAAGTCCCTGCCCCAACTCAACCCCCTCCCTGCCCCTATTCAGACTCCTTCCCCAGATCCCCACCTCGGCCCCGCCCCCCCCCCGACACGTTCCCGCTCTTCCCCCCCATGCCCCTACAGCTGTTTGGCGATGGCAAGCGCTGGGAGGTAGGCGAAAGAGCGGGGACGCAGCACGCTCAGGGGAGGAGGTGGAGGAGGAGGTGAGGTGGGGCGGGGCATGGAGCTTGGCTTCTGGTGGATGCAGAGCATCTACTAATTTTTCTGCTGGGGTGCTCCAGCCCCGGAGCACCCACGGAGTTGGTGCCTATGTAATTAAGGATCAGGTGAAAATGACCTAGAGGGCCACTAGCTCTTGAGAAACACTGTCCGAGAGACCATTCTCTAAGCTGAGAACCCTGGAACCACTTGGGCTCTGTAACCCCACTCCTAAGAATGAATATATACAAAATTTAAAGAAGCACTGAACAAATGTACAAAAGGGAAAGGGGTTAAATTATCGCAGCCCTTGGGCAATACTACAAATATGGATTAGAGTGATTTGATTTGCCTATTTTACTCAGTATTCAGCACAAAGCCCAGAATTACTCTGACAACTTCTGCATTATGCTAATTCTCCGATCCCATACCATCTCTATAGAAGCATACACAAATATCTTACAAATAAAGCCAAAATATACGTCTCAGCCTGAACTGACATACATGTTCTGGCCTTATGAAAATGGAATGTACCAAAAGTAACGTAACTTCTCTAAATACTAATTTCCTGTAGAAAGTGGTGTAATTCTCATGTTAATCCATTTAGAGTTAAAGATCTGAATATTTCCATAACCTTTTCCCCTTTCCCCACACTTTCTCCTTGACATTTTGATAGCTGTAGAAATGAGCATAATGAGCCTGATCCAAAGTCCACTGAATCAATGTTTAGATTCCAATGGACTTCAGTGGGAGCAGACCTATATTCTGAAAAGGAAAACACCAAATACTTTGAAAGAAATCAGTGGCTCCACACTTACGGCAGTCAAGATCAATTCTAGCGCGCACATGCTGCATCAGAGATAGAACTTGTGACCTCCCACTTAAAAAAAAAAAAAATATAAGCCTCTTTCACTTCAGCTGAAAAGTCTCTGTTAGTGAGAGTAAAGTTGGGTGAGGTAATATTTTTATTAGATCAACTTCTGTTGGTGAGGGAGACACACTTTTGAAGTTACACGGAGCACTTAGTCAGGTCTGGGAAAGTTACTCAAAGTGTTACTGCTAAATACAAGGTGGAACCAGATCACTTATTGTGAGTAGTTAACACATATTGTAAGAGACCATTCAAAGGGAAGTTGCAACTCTGCACTAATAGAACAACAAAGTGGGGTGGAGGTTAATAGGGTGACCAGATAACAAGTGTGAAAAATCGGGACGGGTGGAGGGGGGAGGGAAATAGGTGCTCATATAGGACAAAGCCCCAAATATTGGGACCTGTAAAATTGGAACATCTGGTCACCCTAGAGGTTAATGGGTTATAGGTTCTTGAAATAAGCCATAAATCTGGTGTCTTTATTAAGTCCTTTTTTATTTTTATTTTTTATTTTTTTAGTGTCTAGCAAAGTTATGAATTTAAGCTCGCAGGCTCATCTTTTGAAGATGTGCAGATTTCCTTTGAGGATCAGGACTGAGAGGGTCAGATATGGCGTAATCACTTTGTGAAAACTGTTCTCCTATGAGTGTTATGGTGTTTTTGTCTTTTATCATTTTTCTGTGCGAGTTCGTTCGAGAGTGCAGTGAATGTTTGGTTTCACCCAAGTTGGGTGCGGGAAGTAGGGGTGCTGCAGGTCTTGCAGCATATCCTGGCTTGAAGTAGTAATAACCAAATGCATAGTTTCTGCTTTCAGCACCCCCACTATAAAAAATTATTCTAGCACCCCTGCCCAAGTAATTGTTGTTGCAGCATTTAGTGCACTGATAAGGTATACCACATGTTGTGATAGTCATGCATAGGATCCAGGGATCCTGAAAGGTGTGTTGTGGACATATTGATCATTGTAGTAATGGAGATATGTCTGCAGGTTTTGCATCTGTTCTGGCAGGGCCTGGTACTGCTTTGAGTTGGAGTGTCTTGGTCTGTGGGGAGCTGGTGTCTGATGATGAGCTTGGTGAGGTTGGAGGGTTGTTTGAAGGTCATAAGAGGGGATTCAGGAAAGATTTCTTTCAGGATGTTGTCCCCCACTGAGTATGGGTTGTAATTGTTTAATGATGCCCTATATGGATTCCAACGTGGTGTGGTAGGTGACAAGAAGGGGTGTATGGTCAGAGTTTTTTTTTTTCCGTATTGAAGCAAGTTCTCATGGGATAAGCTCAAAAACTAGTCTCTTTCACCAACAGAAGATTGGTCCAGTAAAAGATATTAGCTCACCCATCTTGTCCCTCTAATACCCTGGAATGAACACTGCTACAACGACACTGCAAACAACGCTCTTAGCTAGAGTAATATTATGGCTTTTGGGCCAAATCTATGAAAAAGGGAGGCCTGAAGTTGTTCAGCCAAAATGCACGTTTGCATATATAGTTAATGTATTGTACAAATGGCTGATGAGGAATATAAATAGCCAAGTGTATGCTAATTTCCAGCCTGCAGATAGTCCTAGTAACAGCACAAACGCAAGTGTACAACTGTATACCTTTTTTGCACTGCACGCCTACTTAAAAAAAGTGTCACAGACGTCTCAATATTACTATTGTTAATGGAGGCACTAGAGCTGTCATATGAGATTTTTGAAAAAAGGAAGCTCAGAGTTGTTCTTCCCTCCCAATACACTGAGCATCTTGTTCATTCCAGAGCATTCAGTCAAATGTTGGATTAACATTCAGAACTTTCAAAAATCTGTTCCGGTTTATTATCGCAGCCAAGCACCAAATTTAGAGTTTGGATAAGTTCATAATTTTTCTATCTAATTTATGACATTTATTACAGTTTAAATTGCTAAGATGTATTTGAAAAGACATTTATTTTTATGGGAATTTAAAAAGAGACCATATTTCATTGAAACGTGGCAGCAGAATATAAGAGCTGAAACGACATGGCAGACATGTCTAATAAGTATGAACTTGAAGAACTAAAGGATTCTAGGGGGGTTTAGTCCTGGAGACATTATACAGACAATGTTGTTAATTAGAAATGAAGACTGTGTCCACTACTTGTTTGCCATCTGGGTGCTGCTCGTATTCAGCTCTCTATAATATCTCATGTCGGATCCCATCTAGGCTGAATTTCTGTTGTTCAGAAGGTTATACTGAATAAAACCTTTTCACCCAAGTGAATTATTAGACCCAAATGCACTTCAATTCCACCCAAATCTGAGATCCTTTTATAAATTATTTACATCAGAAATTTCAATTCATGGTTTCAGTGGAGCTACTTGTGGAGCCAGGTACTACTTAATGTGAGCAAAGGAGGCAGATCTGAGTCCATAGAATTTTATTATGTTGTTTGACGGACCTCTAAAATGTCAAAATTGGGAATTTTCCTTTACTCACCATTCAGTGATAAACGAGTTTAAATGTCAAGATGTTAGTACTTAATCAATTTAAATCTAATAAGAGAGATTGATGCCCTTTTGATAACCTTTAATGGAAAAGGTCAAAAGTCAGTGCTTGAATGTGAGGCTTTTCCCCTACTCGGAAGACCAAAAATGGATGGGTATATCAAATTTCAATACTCTAGCTCAGTGGGATCCTGGCTATCAAGTTGTTTCAGTCAACCTGTAACAAGCCACACAAACTCATTCCCATATACTGTACATTTTTGTTAAAAATTATAAAACTAAATGCACTCTCAACCAAAATATTGAAAGATTTCTCTGAATGGGTTTGTCATGCTATTTAAGGAGGCAATAGTAGGATTTCAAAGAAAATCAGGTGGGAAATTGCATCCACATAATCAGAGGAAATCCTTCACTGCACAATCTTTTCTGCCAACAGTGGCAACACATTGCTGGAAATGAAAACTTTAGCAAAAGCTGGTATCACGTTGTCAGAATCTAGAGGACTTTTTGAGTCATGACGGGAGACGAGTTCTTATTTTCACAGGTATCTTGAGAAATAAATATTTTGAAGCAGTCTAGATTGTGGGGGTTGGGAGAGCCCAGAACAGTGTTTTGTGCTGATATTATGCAAATCAACTCAAAAAAATTCCAGGACAAATTGACTGAGGTTGTCAATTATTGAGACATGAAAGCATCCCCAGGACATCAGGTTTTTGACGATTGTCCTGCAGTTTCATTGTTGAGCTGCTGAACATTTACTATCTCCCCCTCTGCTACGCTGAATGGTTGATGTGATTGTTTTTACCCTGAACATAACAATATCCATACTCATGTGCTTAGTTTTAAATGGGGGAGTAGTCTCATTGAAAATAACTGAATTGTTTTCCTAGTTTTTGCATTTTAAAATGTGAAATCTTTTGAATTTCAAGTTGGTCCTGAATTTTATTATAAATATTTCATGCTCCTGTAGCCTAAACAAAGTTGAGTTAAAAACAAACAAACAAAAAATACTACAGCAAACCACGTTGCTACTGAAGCACTGTAAAACCAGGAGGAAATTGTGATTTGTGTGAACTAATGGTGGTTTGAGATATGAGAGAGCCGAAGTCAGCTTACATTAGAGGTCACAAATTATACAGGTTTCAGAGTAGCAGCCATGTTAGTCTGTATACGCAAAAAGAACAGGAGTACTTGTGGCATATTAGAGACTAATAAATGTATTTGAGCATAAGCTTTCGTGGGCTACAGCGTCCGAGGAAGTGGGCTGTAGCCCACGAAAGCTTATGTTCAAATAAATGTGTTAGTCTCTAAGAGGCCACAAGTGCTCCTGTTCTTTTTACAAATTATACAGCTGGTTTTTTTTTTTTTTTTGAAGAATTAACATTCACATATTTGAGAGACATAAATGGCTAATATTTCAGTGCAGTGCTCTGAGGAGGGGTTCACGAGTACAAATGCTGAGGAAAGTCCTGGAGGAATCATGATAAAGGCCTTAAAAATCACATTTTATTTTTTTAAATATCAAAACTACAGTTCCAGCCATGGATCTTCAACTTCCTAGTAAAATTTGTCTCTTACCAGATGCGTATTGAGGTTTGGAAGGAACATCCTGGCCTCTCTGAATAGTAAGCTTGCACTGACAATCCAAACAGCCGGTCCTTTTTTGGTTACATCTTTGGTGTCACTGAGCTGCCTTTGCTCTGATGACTTCCAGTGCAGCCCAGGATTTATTTTGTAGCTCTCAATGAAATTAGAACAAGTGTCACCATCCTTGGGCAACAAGGGGGCCTAATTGCCCAGAAAAAGCCAAAAATATGCTCTACTAAAAGAATAGGATCCATTTCTTTAGAAAGACAATGGTTCTGTTGCAGTCTGAACACTATGAAGTTTTCTTTCTCTAGTAAAATAAAAATGGAAAGAGTTCTGAAAGCTGTATCAGAACTGTAGGATTTATGCTCTAGAAGGTAGAACTTGGCCAAAGTTCTGTCATCCTTTTTATTAGTTCAGTGTGCCTCCTCAGAATTCCTTGACAGACACAATATTTGTTTGATTTATACAAGATCCTTGTAAAAATATTGCAACGTATGACTGCTTTATGGGTAGCTTCCATTTTAATGCAGAACTGAATTCAAAGAGGAAATGTGTAAGACATAGAAGTAGTGGCAGATTAGCCACTGGGCCAATGGGGCCGTGCCCAGGGGCCCTGCACCCCGACCAGCTCCGGCTACCTGGCACTCCTGCTGGGGAGCTGGCTCGGGATGTAGTGGCTTGTCCTGGTTTGCCCACCTTGTGCTCCTGCCGGGGAGCAGGGTCAGGGCGCTGGGGCTTGCCCCGCTCTGCCTGCCTGCCCGGTGCTTCTGCCAGGGAGTGGGGTCGGGGCGCTGGGACTTGCCCCACTCAACCCACCCGGCGCTCCTGCTGGGACGTGGGGAAGCCCCTGAGCCCTGACCCTGCTCCCTGGCAGGACTGCTGGGGGGGGGAGGAGGGGGGACGGGGAGGCGGGGAAGCAGGGAGGGACCACAGGCGGAAGGGCTGGGGAGGGGCCCCCACTTGCTCTGGCCCAGGGTCCCACAAAACCATAATCAACCTCTGCATACAAAGCTATGAAAATACATGTTACCTCCAAAGTGGTTTACTTGTTGTTCCATTATTGGAATTTGAAATCTTTATTCCTTAATTCAGCTTCTGTCACAGAATGTGCCTGTATTGATAGAGTAATGTGTTTCCAATTTTCTTGCTTTATCTTTTGGTTCAGAACCTGCAAAATGACCCCACATTCCTTGAAGGCATACAGAAAAGGAACCTCTAAAAATGTTTTCTGACTGACAGCAGCAATTTTTAGTGGTGATTTTTTGCATTATGTTGCCTGATAGTTCAGTTAGTGCCTTGAGATAGTGTCTCAATGATTTTCATATTATATGTGCTCAGTTTCAAGTAAGACGTTTTTGCTAAATGTCAGCTGTGCAAACTCGGCCTGTGATCTGAGAGTCAAGCTGGATTCTTTTGGATTCCTTCTTTTGCATCTTCACCAGTAACCAACGGTCTTCCCTCAGTAAACCCATTACCTTCGAAGGGGTTGATCAGCTGTAATAGTTTCAGATTTAGTAAACCAATGTGATTATTTCATTATCGCAAGAAGGAATAGAATCCAGCTCACTCTCTCAGCTCTATTGGTTCTGCTGACAAACAAAACAAACAAACAAAAGAAAAAAAAATTGTAGACCCTAAAGTTAGCAGATCTGACTGAATACAGAGAAACAAATCTGTTGAGTAAGGAGGCATTTTTACATAGTCACTTTTCAGAGTGAACTGCATTGAAAATAAAAATGGAAAACAATGTTTCCATAGGACATGATGTAAATCAGAAGTGACACATTAGTATGCTTTTATATGATAACTAAGTCCTCATAATAGGAAAGATAATGTGCTATCACTCTAAAATGGCTTGCTATAGTAAGGTTTCTTTACAGTATCCAGCATTAATCATGGCTGGCTGAAGGCTGCCAGTCTGCCTAATTGTAATGGGTCAGTGATGATTTTATGCCATGCTCCACAATCAGTAGGCTGGGCTACAAGATGTTGTGTTTTCGTTACTCCCACTACAGGATAATCTGATGCTACAGAACAATGGGCCAGTGAATCTAATTTCTGTGCAACGTCTGACTGATGTATTTGATAGCAAGCACAGCAGAAAGCACAGATGTCCCATCCCATAATTATGACAGGTTGTGATTAACTGCTGAGATGTTAGTGGATAGTGAGTATGAAAAGAGCTTCACCTCATTCCATTTGAAGTAGCAACATAAGTGTCTTGGAATTCAGGTCATATATGACATATTCATGTAATTTTATCAGTAGTCTAGCAAATATATAAGGACAATGAAGCTCTTCCATTCCTAATAGTTTGAGCCCCAGTCCCAAAAATCAGTTCGAAATAATTCACATCCCTAACAATGACAGGACTAACTTAGAATAACAATAAAGAAAAGTCTTAAAAAAATAAAGTAAATTGGCTGAGAGAGCGGCCTTTATTAACTAATTTTTATACACTAGGATAAATTTTCAGCACTATGTGCTGTGGATTAGTTGTGCAACTCCAATATTGTATTTAAGGGATTTGCATTTTAATTCACTGCACATAGCAGTAAACACTTTACACCTTTGCATTTTGCTGAAAATAACAAACATCAGGCTCCAACATGCTGATGTACTTTAATGTTGAACCAAAAAGTGATGAGTCTAACACCTCATCTCTGTCATAACCTGAAATCCCTTAGCTATGAACCACAGAAATCCTCAAAGGTAAGCAGTTACAGGAAGAGTGGCATGGATTTAGAACAGGGGCAGAATTCTTCCAGTTTGAGCCCTGGCACCTTCCGAAATTATGGGTGATAAACATTCATTAGCTTGATGGGCTTCTTTTTATGAGCAAACATTTCAATCCTCATTTTCACACCTACACATCAGTTACCTGTACACATCTGAGTAGTAGCAACTCTAATGACCAGACTGTGGATTTGAATCAGGAACTAAAGATGCAGCTGCTGAGATTTGTGGTCCCAGCTCAGTTTGCAGATGCAGAATTGCTCCAGCAGATAGCGAGGTCAGGCTTTTGCTTAGCTGCAAAAATACTTCTTATGGCAAAGGGTTTGTCCTTTCAACTTGAGGTAAGTTGTGTAGTTGTGAGCAGGGCAGCTTTGGCAGCACTGAGCCAGCTCTTAGATACAACTTTCTAGATATGCTCGTCATGTTAAAAAGTAATCTCCACTCTGAGACACTTTAGTGTGAAAATATTAGGTCACTATGGAAGATCTCACCCAGAAATTCAGTGTGTCACATTTGGGTATGGGTATGTTCAACTGTGAACTTCTTTTTTTAAACTGGAGTTGAAACAATGAATTTGGATAATTTTTGATTAGGTTACATTGCTTCTGAGAGCTGCTTGAAAGCCCTTAGGGAGCAGTCTCTGAACTGCCCAGAGCAATGTGTGATGTGGATTTCACAGACTTCTCCAGAACAAATGATTTCACTTATGAAATCATCAGTGTTTAACTTCTGTCTTATTGAATAATCAATTACATGCTCACAAATTAGGAGGTTATCTTTATGCAAGAAATTGTCTACATATATATGCAAGCTCTGGTGTGGGTGTGGGTGAGGGGGGTTTAGTAAATGTAACAATCCGGAGCTTTCCATCATCAGGTTACACTTGCCAGTAGTATTGTGGGATATAGAATAGTCATGATATACAACATCTGCCCATACTGCCTTAGGCATTAATTGCTTCATTATTTGTATGAGGAAGTCCCGGACTTCATGAAAAAATTGATTCTGATTCATCAGCAATACTATTAAGCTGTCAATGAGTATAGCAACCACCAAGGAAAACTCCATTAAAGCTTCATTAACAAGGTCCACAAGACTTGTTAACATTTCCTCCATGCTTCCAGGGAGTTCTACCCAGCACGTGATCCAAAGCTGGGTGCTAAAAAGCATCTGCACTCTGAATGTTCACACTGCAAAAAAAGCAACAAACCTTAGTCACTCAGCAGTTTTGGCAGCATATCTCAGGGAGTAATAAAGTCCACACTATCATTTTCATCTCTTGACTTTTATGCATCCACTTACTTTCGGTGAACATAGATGGCTCTGATGATAGGTTCTAAGTGATGACATAGTGGAGTGGTGGATCTTTTAAAATAAACAGTGTCCTAACATTTCAGCTGTTCACTCTGATAAATATTTTCCCATAGAAAAAATAGTGAGGCAATTTGTAAAGGCAACTTTTTACTATCATTATATTTTCAATTGCTAAAAAGATTTGTGGCATTTACAAGTGCCAGCATGGCAAAAGAAAGCTAGTCCCAGTTTATCGTCTTGTAGAAATATTGAAAAGCCCCTGAAAAGAGTTAGTTATTATCATTTTCTTTCCATAAATACAGCTCAAAATGCTAATGCTACTGAGTCTCACCTTTGTGAGTAATAGACAGTTCTATTTTGCACAGCATGGTACTTGAGTTAAAGAGTATACAGGCATAGAAAGGTGCTATTTGAAAAAAAAAAAATGGAGAAAATATATCCAGAAGGCATGTTGAGTTCCGTCAGGCTCATTTAATAAATTCTATCTGTAGAAAAAAATCATAAAACAAATAGCTACTTGCTAGTAGATGATTTTTACCTTTTCATAAGCTCCATCCACACATTATCTAGCACTACGTTGATACTAGGCAAATTATATTGCCATAAAGATTTGTTTGGGTTTTTTAAATGCATCGGGCTAGATTCTCTGGTACAGTGCAACTGCTGTTTCCAGAACTGTCAGCGCAAACTGGTCTTAAACCCAGTGTAACCCGCTGTGCCACTTCCCAGGGGTACCCAGGGTTGGGCGACACCTCACTACCCACCTGCTCTCAGTAGGAGAAAGCTTTGTCTGTGCCTGCTGTGGATCAGTTCCCTGAAACCACTAGCCACAGGCAACACAAACACTTCCCTCTAGGCCTACACAGGCCCCGCTTTCTCTCTCTACAGTTTAGCACCAACTGTCAAATCCTCTGAGCATCCCCCTGGAGTGTCCAGCCCCTGTTCCACTGGACACTCAAAGTATTCACAGATGCACTGTTTCCAAAGAAACAGTACACTCCAGCTTACCAGTCACACCTCAGATCACTGCTCTGCTCGATACACAGCACTCAGATATGTCTAGAGTGAAAACAAGCAAAAGCTTATTCAACAAAGAGCAAGCAGAGATTCAAGTGATATCAAGTAGAAGTGTTGGAAACAAATGGTTACATACAAAATAGAATCATAATATGAATTCTAGAATCAGACTTACTTAACAAACTAGATACTTTCATGCTGTATAGAGCAATGCTCACCCAAAATACTCCCCGCATTTTACAGCCAGGCGTGGCTGTGACCTTCTGTGTTTTACAACAAACACGTTGTTAGCTTGACTTCTCAGTGAAGGATCCAGGGCATACCTCTGCACCACAACTATACTCCAACAATACATTGTCTTTACATGTAAACAGGATCCCCCTCCTGCTGTTTGTTTCTTCCTGTGATTTTCCTCTCTTGAGGATTCCTTTCTCAATCTCTTGATTAGCCTTTGGCTTAATATGCAAACAGGCATCCACTGTGAGACATACAGTGCCCAATACACACAACCAGACATAAGCATCTGTTGCTTTCTGCTGGAAAGGAATCTGTGCGAGACATGTCACCTCCTGGTTACCTTCCCTTAAGAACATAACTTTCAGTAGAGACAGAATTTTTATCTGTATGCACATTTCACAGTCATTATGGTGATCAGTAGGCTACTGGCTCTTGGTAGAGACCTCACATGACACCTTTTAATGAATTATTATGTATATATCTGACCCAGGGATCCCTGTAAAACTCTAGGCACCCTCTGTGCCCTCTGCCAGTTGGCCCCAAGAGGTTCCTGCCCTCACACCAGCCCCGGAGAGATCACCCTGGTGTGAGAATATATGTCCAGTGGCACAGAGCCACCAAAGGACTCTTACACCATTCTGCTTTTTGCTGGTGGTGTAGCAGAGAGAAGGGGGCATGGATAGTCACCCCTACACCTCTCCAAGCTCTTGCTAATTTTTATCCCCTTGAGGTTGTTTGGAGCTGACCTATGTTAATATCTTGTAAGTAGAGACTGTGGCATTGGGCCCACCATAGTTATGATTGTATAGACAAAATGACATGTCTTATCCAATAAGTCAGATCTCCATTTCCGGGAGTGAAATCATAAGGAAAAGGTCGGGGGTTGGAAAATAAACACAAAGGTCTGTTCTGTCCCCAAGAACATCCATGCAACCCCACTGAACTCACTGAGTATTCATAGGGGCAAGTGTGGGTAGAATTTAGCCCAGTAGTCTAGCTCTAGATGATGGTGCCACATAGCAGGTACTTCTGAAGGTCTCCAGATAGAGTCACATGTTTTATTCCATCTAACAAATATTTCTGTCATTTGTATCTAAAAACCTCTGTCTCATTACATAGAGGTATATCCAAAGGCTTGCCTTAAATTCAATGGGCCTGATTCTCCTCTCATTTATGATGTGTTGTTCCAACTCCATTGGAGTTATACCAGCCTAAAACAGTGTAGCTGAGTGGAGAATTGGGTCCAGTATCCTCTCCTCAATAATGCTTCTCCTTATCAGAGATGACCCCTTTCCATTCTTTTCCAACTCTTGTAAGGTGATTTTTTTGTACTATTATTACCAGTTTAATACGAACCAATAAATAGGCTGTGGCCAATGAAAACAGTTTGGTAACCCTGCCAGTGAAATTCAGATATTCTTTTTGCAGTCCCTGTACCCTCATTATTTGTGATTTTCTAGATGTGGCACTGTAGGCAGTATGTCTCTGGCTTTATTGTAGATACATTTCCTTTAGCTTTAACCTGAGTGCCAAATAATAGCTACATCTCGTGTACTATAGTTGTGGAATGTGAAATGTACTCGACAGACCTGACAAAAGGAAAAAGACATAACAAAGAAGGTTGGACTTTTTCCCAGTTCTTGTTGATTCCATAATTCTCATGTTTTCAAAAAACAATCCATGACTTTTGGCATTTTGTGACTTTTGCACATGAGTCAGTGTTGGCGTGTGAGGGATAGCCTGGGTATTACTGAGGAGAGAGGCTGAAATAAGCTTCACCGGGAACTATAAAGCAAAATCTCAGCCTTCATGGTTGGCTAAAAGAAATCAGCAGCTCAGCAGTGGCAAAGACAAAAGACCAGAGCACTGGATTCTGAGATTCAAATTCACACTAATTATAAGCAAGTGCCCTTTGGTATGCAAGGAGGTGCACCTGCTTACACTAGCTCTAAACCGGGACCTGTGACCTGTAACTGTCCATCTCTCTTCCCTTCTTCTCTCATTACTCATTGTAAATAAAGAAAAAACCCTTAGAAATCAGATTTTCAAAGCTGATACAATTGTGTTGATTCCAAAGTTCATCATATTTGACAATTTTACTACAGAATCTTTTTTAAAAAATCTATGATAAATCTTAGGCACTTAACATTGATTCAGAAAATGCAAATATCATAGAGAAGTGGAAAACATCAGCAATGCTGGAGTATAGGATATGTACATGTGGGAGTAAAAAGCTAGGTCGCCTAAATATATTTCTCTTTTTATATGAAAAACTTCAGGAAACTATTAGGGGTACAAGAAATGAGTGAGAGAAGCCATATTGGAGCTGTAGTCTGGATAAAAAGAGATGAAGACTGGACACTGCAGCAGAAAACATAGTAAGTAAACATTTTTATTTGTACAAAGTTCAGGTTTAAAAATAATTAGAGCTGAGAAAATAGTGTAAAACTATTCAATTGAGACTTGCACTGATTGAGGTGAATGGTGACAAAATGGAAGGCTGGTAAATTCAATAAATAACATTTATAGTATTGTTCGATGGGATGCCTACCACAATAGTTTTTTCCATGTTCTCCAGGGCAGAAGCCTGGCAGTTAAGCAAATAAAAGAGGTGATGATACCCTGTGATATTAACACTGAGCATGTGTATGTGATTAACAACTGTGGTGATGGAATGATTGGTGAAAGTGTGACATAAAATGTGGATTCAAACCAGGCACATGAAACAGAGTGTTGCATATGGGATGGGGGGATACACATCAGCTCTCTCAAGACCCAAGATTAGAGTCCTCCCACTAAAATAACTAACCAAGTAAAGGAGGCAAAGGTAGATGATGGCACCACACAGACAAAGCCAATTAATTCATGTGAATGTGATAAGAGAGATAAATGTGAAGTCTTCTAACAGTCAATAAGTATGGCTTATGTGTCTCTCTTTCTCTCTGTCGGGAAAGAATGAACACAGTTATTTAAATCAGTGTCTGAGTTTATAGCTAAATACAATGCCGTTTATTGTGCAAAAGAGGCCAGGAAAAGGTTTTAAATAAATACGTTTATTTCCTGCTGTATCCCTATATATTCCATCCTCATGACTCCCTCGGTCAAGACCTCAGTGATTTCTTCCAGCACTCTGATTTATCAAGGTGAAGGCATTCAATTAGGAAACACATACAATACCGGTGACATGAATAGCCAATCACACAGTCTAAACAGAGAATTCCAAGTATTGAATACACAGATATTGATTGCAGTAAAGGTATCATGAAGAATCCAGAGCCTGCAATACACTTGTTCATATCTATCCATTGAATAATTTTGAACAACAATGGAGGCCCCTATCCTGCAGTTGCATCAGCACAGGCAGACCTTTTGACCCATGGTCCCTGTTAGTGAGGCTCTGTGTGGGCAGAAGAATCCAGTGATTGCAGAATCATGTCTTGAATTTGTAAAGATCATAACCTGATTGCACAATTTGTGAACAGAAAAGTGGATGAATTGTTCACTACGAGCAATTCAATCAGCTCTAGAAATAATTAAAACTTCAGAAGAAAAAACCTTAAATAAACTGTCACATTAAATGTACAGTTGGGACCCAGTCCTGATCATATTTAAATCAGTGGGAGTTTTTTGCTATCAACTTTAATGAGATCTGGAAGCAGAACTGGTCTCTATTGCCTATTGGAAATGTTAGTAAGCTTCATTTGGTGTATCTGCCTTCCTCCATCAAGTACTGAGTATATATGTACAGTATCTTTGGAATAATAGGGGAGCTTTATTAGATAATTTCTTAAGTCTATGGTACATTATATTTTGTCTGCTGAGTAACGCCTTTATTTCTAGTCAGTCAGCATTTACACTTCAGTCAAGTTTTATTATTTTATCAAAATGTTCATCTTGTGTTAGTTGTTGCTAATGAAAAAAATAAACGGTTTAAAAAAGGAAAATCCTGATTAACAGTAGAATGATTGATCATTTAGGGCCAAAGCCTGCTGTTTTTACCCTAGTAAAACTCCCATTGCTCTCATCCTGTGAAGGATACAGAATCTTTTACTGACAGCTAGCCATAGTATAAAGCAACAGAGGGTCCTGTGGCACCTTTAAGACTAACAGAAGGACTGGGAGCATAAGCTTTCGTGGGTAAGAACCTCACTTCTTCAGATGCAAGACCCTCTGTTGCTTTTTACAGATTCAGACTAACACGGCTACCCCTCTGATAGCCATAGTATGTTCCAGATGTCCATTGCTCAACCACTGAGAAGCCCATCCACGTGACTAAAGGGCTTTAGGTTTCATTAAGGTTTCATACTTCATTTGTATAATCAAGATCTGGACTAGCCCTTATTTTTTCCCCAAAATGTAAATCTGATCCCCAGTTGTTCTCATAACTGACCCCAGTGCTGTGCAGAACTGTGAGTGGTGTGCTACACCAGTCCTCCCTCACTGTTTGGTTGTGCGCTACAAGCTCAGAAGCAAGCCTACTATGTGTGCTTGACAGTGTGCTCTACAGGTTCTAGTCCCTGATGGGTCCCTGGAAACACCTACACATTTTAAATAACAGGATTATTTTATTAGGGCTTCCAGAAACTAAAGGTGCCAACATTCTATGCACACTTACTTTGTTACATTTAAAGAGCGAGCAGGTTCATTATAGTATTTATCTGACAATGAGTACTGTATATACTTGATCATAAGCTAGTTCGTTTATAAACCGACCCCCCCCCCCCAAGATGGTTAAATAAAAATGGAAATTTTTTTATAATCCATTCATAAGCTGACCCTATAATTCAGGGGTCGGCAAATTTTGGCTCCCGGGCCTTCAAGATATGCTGCTGGTGGGCTGAGTTGGTTTGTTTATCTCAAGCGTCCACATACACGGAGGTAAACCTAAATAAACAAAGTGTCCCAGCGCGCCAGCTGCTTACTCTGACAGGCCGGGACAGCAACTGGTGGGGAAATTTTTTTTTTGGGGGGGGGAGAAGCTGGGAGTCAGGGAAGTAACCCCTGTGACCACCCCCACATGATCCCTAGCCCGGGACCCCAGACTCTCCCCATCCCTTCCCACTTTATCTGGGGAGGGCCAGGGGAGGATGTCTCTGGCCTGGCTGGAGCTGCGTGGCCAGAAGCAGAGAGACTCTGGTCCCGCCTCTTCCCTTCTGGCTGTGCTGCCTCTCCTTGCTCCCTCTGTTGGGGGAGGGGCTGTGTCCCACCTCTCCCTCTCTATACTGTTCATAAGCCGACCCCCTTCTCTGGTGCTTCCCTTTTTTACTAAAACAATTTAGCATATGAACAAGTGTATACAGTATATGCTTTTCTGGCTTGCTTAGGGGGTGGAAATTTGGTTTCTATTTTTAATTTAAATCAGCACTAGAAAAGTACCATTAGAATATGGGATCCTTTCTTTGGTGTGGAAGACAAACATGGGGAAAGAAGTGGGACCAAAGAGGGTAAGAAAAGAGAGCTGCAAAAAAAAAAATCATTGTTTCAATTTCAAATGCATTAGGTGGTTTCCCTTTGCTTAATTTGTGTGTATCAGACTTTGGTCTTTGCTTGTATGGCAGGTGTTTTTGCCCTATAAAAAATACCAGTCTGTTGTTGACTGACATGTTGCTGCAGGTGTCTAATGAAGTGAACAATGTCAGTGAACTGATGTGCACTAAGCATGAATATTTGGTGGAAATTATTTAACAAATTTAATCAAAAGGCGAAATCATTATAAACTTAAAAAATGTGAATGTGAAAAGGCAGTCAGGAATATTTAAGTGTTTTTAGAAAAGGTTTTCAGGACTGTTGAAGGCTACATAGCTCTAGAGAACTGAAAGAAAAGAAGCTGGATGACAGTTCAAATGGAAGAAAGAAAAAAAAAAGTCTGAAATTTAAAGCATTGTTAAAAAAATGTAATTCCTATAAATTTCAGATAACTTGACTTGTAGCTTGGGTCCAAGGGTAAATGGAGCAGACTAATTGTTTCACTGAAAGTCAGATTTATGTTTCATACCTTAAAATGGAAGTTCTGCAATTATTCTTTTAAAATTGTAAATAACCATTGAAATAAAAGTAATCTGAATGTGATCAAGACAGATTTTGACCAAAATCTTGATTTAGGCAAGCTAGCAACCAATACAGAACTATAGGTTTCAGAGTAGCAGCCGTGTTAGTCTGTATCCGCAAAAAGAAGAACAGGAGTACTTGTGGCACCTTAGAGACTAACAAATTTATTAGAGCATAAGCTTTCGTGGACTACAGCCCACTTCTTCGGATGCATATAGAATGGAACATATATTGTGGAGATATATATATACACACATACAGAGAGCATAAACAGGTGGGAGTTGTCTTACCAACTCTGAGAGGCCAATTAATTAAGAGAAAAAAAAANGTTCTGCAATTATTCTTTTAAAATTGTAAATAACCATTGAAATAAAAGTAATCTGAATGTGATCAAGACAGATTTTGACCAAAATCTTGATTTAGGCAAGCTAGCAACCAATACAGAACTATAGGTTTCAGAGTAGCAGCCGTGTTAGTCTGTATCCGCAAAAAGAAGAACAGGAGTACTTGTGGCACCTTAGAGACTAACAAATTTATTAGAGCATAAGCTTTCGTGGACTACAGCCCACTTCTTCGGATGCATATAGAATAGAACATTCTATATATATATATATAGATATACACACATACAAAAAAAGTTGTTTTTCTCTTAATTAATTGGCCTCTCAGAGTTGGTAAGACAACTCCCACCTGTTTATGCTCTCTGTATGTGTGTATATATATATCTCCACAATATATGTTCCATTCTATATGCATCCGAAGAAGTGGGCTGTAGTCCACGAAAGCTTATGCTCTAATAAATTTGTTAGTCTCTAAGGTGCCACAAGTACTCCTGTTCTTCTTTTTACAGAACTATAGTACGTCACAGCCACTGGAACAATGCTTTCATTATTGACATCCATTCAAGAGGAGAATGCTTATTAAGTTAAGATTTTTCATGCACATTAAAATAATGAGGGAAGAGGTATATAGCTGGGGTAACAGGTTAGGTTACATTATATTTTCACCTCTGGAGGTCAGGGTTCAAACCCTGATTTAAGACACTGGTCAAAAATGGATTTGATGGTCCCGTGTGTATTCTCATTTGTTTGCAGCATAAAATCATCATGTGCAATTTGGCACGATCATTAGACACGAATAATAAAATTTACAAATTTTTGTTCCCGGTCTTGCAAACACTTATAGATTCACTGTGATCATTGAGTCTGACCTGCGTAACACAGACCTTAGAACTTCCCTAAATAATTCTAGTTTTTAATAGAGCATATCTTTTTTTCTGAAAAACATCCAATCTTGATTTAAAAATTGGCAGGAATGGAGACTCCACCACAACATTTATTAAATTATTCCAGTGATTAATTACCTTCACAGTTTAAAAAAAATTATGCCTTATTTCCAGTCTGCATATGCTTAACTTTAAGTATTTGAGTAGTCCCTTTAACATCACTATAACTGCTTGTGTGCTTAATGTTAAGCACATGTATGTTTGCAGGACTGGGTCTTAAGCCTTTCTTTCTTGTCATAAAATATCTGAGAGAGATTGTGATTTCCTAAATTGTATTTATTGTTTTAAATGTATTTGACTAATCATGTAAATGCCTTTTAATGTTTGAGGAACAAATAGGCTGCATGAATCAAATAGAGTATATTTTGTGTTTAAATTTATAAAACCTTTGTAGAATATTTCCATTTTTTTGGGGTTGGGGAAAATCATAGCCACACACTTACCCCACCAGATTTGTGGATCATGGAATCTGAACCAAGATCCAGGTTCAAATGTTCAAGCTGGCCAGTATCTCTATTGTCGGCTGCACCAAAGTCTGGGATTATACCTGAAATTTCAGGAATATAAAATTTGGATCCGGATCCAGATCTGAATGTTGTAGTTCAGGTCCATTTTATTTGGGCCCTATATTTAAAACAAAAATCTCTAAAGCACCATGCAGTGTTATGACACTATATACTAATTAGTGTTTAATGTAGAATAATGGCTGGCACATGTAAAGCGTACAGCTTTTACAGATCAGGGATATACAATACACTGTACACCCTACTGCTCAGTGCAGAAGATAGCGAGGTTGAGAGAGTCTGAAAACAGGAAGAGTCAATTTGTAACAGTAAGAGATTTCATAGTAAAGACAAGTGCAGTAGATAAATGGCTGTTTTGTATAGGATTAAGAATGTGAAGCATAAATTGTTCTCTAAAGGCTCGCAGCTGTAGAAGATGAAAGTTATTGCATTACTAGAGTCACTGTGAGGAGCACATTGTGGTCATCCACATAGGACAGATGAGGATGATAAAAACTCAGAGGATTTGAGTAAGCTACAATAAGTGTTTAATTCTAAAATGTAAGAGCCATAGTGGATGTAATTTGGTGTAAACTATGATAATTGGTATATGTATTCATTTGGGATTATGAAGCAGTATAAGGAATAATATTTGAAATCCACTGACTAGGATGCTTTTTGTTTCAGTAGGGAAAAAAATGATGTGCTCTAGAACTAGAGAGAGAAGACTATTCTGTCACTCAATATGAAACCTTTGAGTAATAGTGAGAACAAAAGGGTATGAAAACTACATTGACATTAAGGCTTCTCCACAGTATGTAGCTTCAAGTTTAAAAAGAAAGGAAGGCTATATCCAGCTATTAAGTTCTTGTATGAAAAGTACTATATTATTTCCTGCTGTTTCAGCAAGTTCTACATGATGGACAAAGAAAGTCATAGGGATGGAAGGCTGGGGATTCCATTTAGATAGGAAGATTTCTGGATCTTTCCTTGATCATTCTTATAAATCTCTGTAACATGAGTTTGTTCTGAAGTCTAATGTGTTTCAGCGATTGGCATAAATCCCCCTACTCTTTTGTGCACATGGCTAGGTTGGTTAGTTTTCATGGTTGCTTAGAAAGCATAGAGGCCACTGACTGTGCTATGTGTCTCCATGATGTTCTGTCCTGACCCAAATCTGGCACTTTACAGGGTAGAATGCCTGTGAGGGACAGGTGTCTATGACCCTGTCCAGCCATCATTGTGTATGTGTATGTGTTTCACCCTGCTTTCAGTGGGTCAAAGTTGAAGACTATTGTCGCAGAGAAGTTGATAGGCATTCGGAACAGATGACCATGCTACCTTAGAGAACATTAGGAGACCATTTGAGAGTAGGATGTGTTTAATTAGAAAACAGATCTCCTCACTTGACTTGAATTTGTGCACATGAGGCTATAAATACTTTTAATTTGTCTGCTATGTCCACCCTCTTTACCCCTTGCTATCTCTTCAAGACCTAATGGCTTTCTCACCAGCCCCTCCTGGACAATACAAGCTCATATAAAGTCAATCGTTTCATTAATAGAAAATGCTATGCAGAAATCTTGTTATCCCAAATGAGGTTTTCTAAACACTTCAATCCAAACACACACTGGTTTAGATAAAACAAGTTTATTAAATACAGAAAGATAGATTTTAAGCAATTAAAAGTAAAGAGGCCTAAAAGTCAGAAATGGTTACCAAAAAAAAAAAGAAGGTAAAATGCAAGCTAATACCTCTCACCACATGCTTAAGTAGTTTTACTGTCTGGAATCCTTTCAGCCAGGACCCCTCCCCCAGTTCAGTGTTAATTTACTTGTCCTTCAGGTGTTGATGCCGTGAGTAGATATGATTTGGGCCTCTGTTCCTCATTTTTAATCTTTTTCTCTTTCTTGAGAATCATCTCCAGCTGGGTTTCAGGAGACAGAAAGTCTGGGGAGATGGGAATTTCCAGCTGCTTCTTTGCCAAGATGTAAAGTTCTCCCTCACACCCTTTTTTCTGCCAAAGAATGGCTGCTTAACCAGGTGATAGTTCATTTGATTTTTGTGGACACTTGGCTGAAGTGTCAATTTGCCTTTTGTTTTTGAGGAACTGGTTTGTCCTGCTTTTCTAAACTTGGAATATGGCTCAGTAATGTTATACTGTAAAATCTTATAACTTTACAAACAACGTTGCCACACATTTTACCAGGACAATAATAATCAGCAAATTAAGTGTGTGCAAATGTTATCTCACAAAGCATACTTTGTACAACATTTATTTTAGTCTTGTAAAAAGGGCGAGCAAAGAAGTACATACTGTCACAGAGGTATCATTTGAAAACTAATAACTCACTGGTCAATACCATGGTGAAATGTATGTAGCAATATTGTGTGTAAAGTTATGAAATGTATGATGTTAAAAGCACGTGTTCAAACTCATGCAGTCCCAATTAGGTAATACTGGTCAGGCAACCCTGCTTTAAGCAGAGGGATGCGTTTACCTCAATGCGCATATAAGCTGTAAACAGACAGGCAGTCAGAGGGGGAAGAAAGACGACAAAGAAAATCTGCATTTCAGCATTCAGAGGGCAAAATAAACAGCATAATACCTCTTCCCCATGAGACTCCATGTCTCCTTCCTCTCAGCTGACAACCCCCCCTTATCTGGGGGGGAGGGTCACTCTCAAGAAAATGCATTTTAAAGGATGATTGGACTATAAAACTGAGGGTCAAGAACCCCCACAAGTTATCACTCCCTGTCCATGTCTCTTTTCATCCAAGAAGACAAAAGAAACAGCTGTTGGACTTTGGGAGCAGAGCCTGGACTGAGGGTTTGGTCAGCAATGTACTTTAAGGGACTTCACCTTGAACCAAATCTAGTTTAAGTTTAATATTAGGAAGCATTTTTCCTTGCAACCATATCTGACTTTAATACCTTAATACTTGTACTCACTTAAAACCTATCTAGTTATGGTTAAATACACCAGTTTTATTCTTTAATCAAAACTAATCCAGCATTGTGGTTAAACTGGGCTGTGTAATAACACCATTTAACAGGAGCAAGTTGTTGTATATTCCCTTACAGAGACAACAGCTTTTTGTTATCTGAACTGTGCAGGAGAGGGCTGGACAGTACAGAACGCCACCTTTTTGGGGAAAAAAATCAGGACTGGGATTGTGTTGGGGTCACCCTGTATGTGATAACCAAGGCTGTTAGAAGGCAGAGTGTGACTGGAGTATGCTGGCAGGCTGCAGCTATACACACACTCAGGGTGTGACCTGTGTGCGACAAGGCTGTTTGAGTGACCCAGGTGGGAACTACAGCAGCAAGGCATTGTGAGGCACCCAGGGTTGCAGGGCAGGAGTGACACAATCCTCGCTGGCCTGGATTGTACCCCAGAATGTCATACTCCCACATTGGTGAGGTAACCTCTCCCATGTCAAGTTAGATATGTTTGCCCTGGTATAGCTGTGTTGCTCCCAGGATATGAGAGAGACGAGATAGGTGAAGTAATATCTTTTACTGGACCAACTTCTGTGAAGATCAAAAGCTTGTCCCATCCACCCACAGAAGTTGGTCCAATTAAAGATATTATTTCACCTCCCTTCTCTCTAAAGTTTATATATATATATATATATATATATATATATGAAGCCAAAAAATCATTTTGACTCTTGGCAACACTGTAGCTGGCCTACAGGCAGCTCAGTGATATTACCACCCCGTGTTTCCTGGGGATGTGCTGCAGTCTCACCTCCTCAGCACCAGATCCTAACAGTGGAGTATTGCCTGGCTGTGGTGAGCAAAAGAGAGCCTGTTTTGGGGGTGTGTGGCGGGGCGACGACTCACTGGCGAAGCGTCTCCTGCTGATTGTCTCGGGAATTAGCTCTTTCCAGCCCAGAGCACCCTCTGCAGGCCAGGGGCTCACCCACTGCTGGCCCTCGTGTCCCTCCCAGATTCCAGTGCCCCTCTAAGTCAGGGTTCTGCCCCTGGCAGTAACCCACAATCTGGGTCTCCCCACCCAGGGGAACCCCCAACCCTCTATCCCCACCTTGTGTCAGTGGCTACTGCCAGTCTCCATCTAGCCTCCGCTCCCTGGGGCAGACTGCAGTCTATAAACCACTCATCATCGGCAAGGAGGTCAGGACCTGCTGCTTGTGCCTATCTCTGGGCTGCCCCTCTGCAGCCCCAGTACCTTTTGTAGGCCCTTTACCAAGGCCTGCAGCCTGGGGTTTTGCTAGGCTGGAGCTCCCCAGCTCCCTCTGCCCTTCCCCAGCGCTGCTCCACCCTAGGTACCCTTCTCAGCTCCCAGGCAGCCAGGTTCTTTTCTCTCAAAAAGCTAGAGAGAGAATCTCCTCCAGTCTCTGGCCCTCAGCCCTCTTATAGGGTTAGCCGTGGTCTGATTGGGGCATGGCCCCAACGGTGGCTGCTTTCCCCCAATCAGCCTAGCTTTTCCCCGCCCCAGCCCTTTCCCAGGGCTGTTTTAAGCCCTTCAGGGCATGAGCTGGGTGACCACCTTCCTACAGGCGGATAAAGGTAATATCAGGTTCTAAGAGTGAATACAATAGAGTAAATAAGCGTGGCACAGAGAGTGATGGGGGGGGATAGAGCAAGGGAGGCAAGAGGAAAGGGAAACTAGATTAACGGGGGCCACAGAAAGAGAGAAAAATGAGCAAAAGGGAAAAGAAGACTAAAGCTCAGACACTGAAATACCATGGCAAGGAAGTTGGTACAAATCCTTAAACAGATTAAATAACAATAAAGTGGTTCAGTGGATAGATTGCAAGACAAAGGCTTAGGGTCTTTACCAGATCTGGCACTGACTTGCCCATAACCCTGGGCAAATCATTTAGCCCATCATTTGACAAACTTTGGTGCCTAATGTCTAGCACTTTATTTATAAAGAAAGGAAGGTAAGCGAGAAGGGACACTATTTGCTTCTGTTTAGGCAGAGAAGGAGGAGTGGACATCCTTTTCTGTCCACATTTTAACAAAACCCTTCCATTTGCCTCTCGTTGACCCCCAACCAAACCAAAGCCTTGTGCATGTCCTGCACCCCACCTCCACCAGGACAGATTTTCCTTCTATATTTTGAAAATCTGATCATCCTAAGAGGTAAATTTAAGAGGAATGTCAGGAGTAAAATCTGTTAGATGTGGAACTATCTCAAAAAGGAACTGGAGGAAGTCCAATTGTTTGGGACATTTATTAATAGATTGCAATAGAACACTAGAAAGGTTTTAAGGAATAATCCTGCACCAGTAGAGGGATAAACATGGTGAGCCAATTGGTCTTCTGCAGCTTCCTGATAAATCTACGCTCTGATTAAGTGTTCTAATAATTTCATATTTTACTAGCTTTGAGGAGTGTAGTCAAGTGGTTAGAACCTGGGTCCAGGATCCAGGACTTCAAGGCTTCATTCCAGGCCTTTTCACTGATTTTTCTCTGATTCAGAGATTCCAAGTCCAAAAGGGACAATTTTGATAATCTAATCTCCTGGATAACACAGGCCATAGAACTTCCCCAGAATAATTCCTCAAGCTTTGGGCACCTCTCCTAACTTCACTGCTCTCATTTTACTCATATGGAAGAGGCATCTAGTGCATACATTAGATGAAGAGTTGTAATAAGAATGTGTTAATGTTTGTAAAGCACCTTTTGACCCTCAGGCAAAAAAGGTACTCTATAGGTACAAATGTTATTATGTGAAATTAATGAATATGGGAAGAAAAAATCCTTAAAAGGTGCTGAACTCTACACATGACTAAAACCAACTCAGTTGTTAGTCATACATAGTATCCGCCTTCTTCAGGAGGTTTACTTTTTTTTCCTAATCATAGAATCCATGGAATCTCCGGGTTGGAAGGGACCTCAGGAGGTCATCTAGTCCAACCCCCTGCTCAAAGCAGGACCAATCCCCAACTAAATCATCCCAGCCAGGGCTTTGTCAAGACTGACCTTAAAAACCTCTAAGGAAGGAGATTCCACCACCTCCCTAGGTAACCCATTCCAGTGCGTCACCACACTCCTAGTGAAAAAGTTTTTCCTAATATCCAACCTAAACCTCCCCCTCTGCAACTTGAGACCATTACTCCTTGTTCTGTCATCTGCTACCACTGAGAACAATCTAGATCCATCCTNGTCCTGCTTTGAGCAGGGGGTTGGACTAGATGACCTCCTGAGGTCATCTAGTCCAACCCCCTGCTCAAAGCAGGACCAATCCCCAACTAAATCATCCCAGCCAGGGCTTTGTCAAGACTGACCTTAAAAACCTCTAAGGAAGGAGATTCCACCACCTCCCTAGGTAACCCATTCCAGTGCGTCACCACACTCCTAGTGAAAAAGTTTTTCCTAATATCCAACCTAAACCTCCCCCTCTGCAACTTGAGACCATTACTCCTTGTTCTGTCATCTGCTACCACTGAGAACAATCTAGATCCATCCTCTTTGGAATCCCGTTTCAGGTAGTTGAAAGCAATTATCAAATCCCCCCTCATTCTTCTCTTCTGCAGACTAAACAATCCCAGTTCCCTCAGCCTCTGCTCATAAGTCATGTGCTCCAGCCCCCTAATCACTTTTGTTGCCCTCTGCTGGACTCTTTCCAATTTTTAAACATCCTTCTTGTAGCGTGGGGCCCAAAACTGGACACAGTACTCCAGATGGGGCCACACCAATGTCGAATAGAGGGGAATGATCACGTCCCTCGATCTGCTGGCAATGCCCCTATTTATACAGCCCAAAATGTTAGCCTTCTTGGCAATAAGGGCACACTGTCGACTCATATCCAGCTTCTCGTCCACTGTAACCCTTAGGTCCTTTTCTGCTTTTGGTCCCTAGTCTGTAGCAGTGCATGGGATTCTTCCATCCTAAGTGCAGGACTCTGCACTTGTCCTTGTTGAACCTCATCAAATTTCTTTTGGCCCAATCCTCTAATTTGTCTAGGTCCCTCTGTATCCTATCCCTACCCTCCAGCATATCTACCACTCCTCCCAGTTTAGTGTCATCTGCAAACTTGCTGACGGTGCAGTCCACACCATCCTCCAGATGATTAATGAAGATATTGAACAAAACCGGCCCCAGAACCGACCCTTGGGGCACTCCGCTTGATACCGGCTGCCAACTAGACATGGAGCCATTGAGCACTACTAATTAGGACTTTTTTTTTTTTTTTTTATCATAGCTCTTGTTACCTTTCTATCCAAACAATTAATCAGAGACCTAAGCAATCAGGAGGCAAAATCTATTTTCATATTAGCTATTCATAGTGTGTTCCCAGCATTTTAAATGATTACATATCATTCTCACATGTAATCATTTAAAGTGCTGGAACTTTATTAGTTCAAAGCTAACCCTATAGTACAGTCTAAGACATTAATAATATTTCCAAATATGATGCATTATGGGAGAGACTCTAATCCATCCCAAAATGAATTTGATTAATTCATTAGTGAGATGAAGAAAAATAATTGCATTATACTATATTTTAAACATAAAAATCAGCTATAACCTTATTGTCTATATTTTGTTTCCTATTTGAAGGGATTAGGAAGGAGATGTGTTTTTAAAACAGCTGGTAGTTACAATGACCAGACATATTTAAGTATTACTTCAACTGGTTATGTCCAAAAGAATATTGTTCCACAAGGTTAGTGAATTTTGAGATGGCCACACTTTCTCACGATTAAGGGTGTTTTATGCATAAAATGACATGCCATTTTTCTGGATTAGGCTAGTGGTCTTTTGATGCTTCATAGCAAAACTGTAATAAGCAAAAGAGCAGATTGAACAGTTTAAACTGGAATATTTATGGATGACTCAGACAACTGTCTTTGGAGAAAAACTGAAAACACAGTAGCTTAAAATGAGTTACATACATTCATTAACCTGCAAGAAGGTAGGTGAGAGGGATAGTCAACATTTGTTTGTTCATGTTTACAGGATCTACAAAAAACAAAATGCATAGTAGTACTGATAAAAATACAGTAAGCAGCCTCTCTTTCTGTCTTCACAACTAGGCTATTCAGATTGAAAACTGGACAAGTGGGATTTTCATTATGGGAACATTTCCCCCCTTGAACTAAGAAAAGCTTAGTGCACATTTCAATCTACTGCTAATCCCCAAACTATAAGTAACAATTTAGTTCCAATTAAAGCACAAATGTAGGAAGGACATCAAGAGAAGGTCACACGGAAAGGTATTTTACATGAATTAATCAGAAACATAATAATACTTTCCACATGTAAAGAGCCTTATATATAAGGATCTCAAAGTGCTTTACAAACATTGCAGTATTTAGCCCTGTAACACTACTGTCTGTGAGGGAAGATAGATACAGAGAGATATATACAGAGAAGGGTTGACTCTGATCTCACACCAGTATAATGCCATTAACTTCAATAGACATAAAACACAAATGTGTGAGGTGCTTAGTACTTTCAATTCCTATTACCTTCAATGGGAGTTAAATGAACTCTGTATCTTCTTCAATTTTCAGGATCAGGCTCTTTAGTGCTAATTTTCACTTGTGCGAGATCAGAGTCAAGCGCAGAGATGTTACTTGTCTAAGGTCACATGGCAAGTCAAGGTCACAGCTAAGAATAGAACCGAGGCCTTTTGAAGCCCAGGCCTGTGCCTTACGCACAAGATTATTCTCCCTCCATCACAGAGCAATGAAATCCAAACTTTTGAAGAGGCTTTATATTTAGAGTGTTAACGCCTCTGAGCAGCAACGTTGGCCAAATAAGAGAAACAAGAATGGAGAGAGAAATGTATGCCAGGAAGGACCATACCTTGTTTGAATGGAGAAACAAACAAGAAGACACAGGCACTGACTTAACAATGTGCTGGGTGGTGCTCTCACTCCATCCCTACCCCCCCAGGCCCCACCCCTGCCTGCCTCTTCCCACTCTGCTTCCCCGCACCTCTTTATGCTCAAAAGAGAACAAGGAGGTGTGGAGAGTAGATGGATTCATGGTTCTTCTGACCCCACCATGAGACAGCAGTAGAGCTGGCCAGTCTCATGGGGCTCATAGTAAAGAGTATGCTATATGACTACCCTTTACTACAGGCTGTGATTTAATGCCAGTATCCCACCTGAGCACAAGGAGCATTACTTTTCTTTTCTAATCTTACCCTTCTTTGGGGAGATGGAGATCACCAAGACATTTTAAGTTCAACGTCTTAGCCAATAGATGGTGCCAGCAATTGCTGTATTCACTTCGATACCGTATGGCACTGACATTTGAAAAAGTGATGTTTTATGACAGCCGCGAGAATTATTTCTCTATGTGAATCTATATTCTGTCAAAGAATTTACATTAGGTCTAGTTGAAGTGCTGTCATTTTCATTTAGAATTAAGTTCCTCAGCAGCAGTCAGCTCCTCTACAAAGGGTCTCACCTCGTCAACAACAATTTCATACAAGTGTGAGATTGGGTGAGATGCTGTTGAAACAAAAAGCTACTTGTTACATTCAGCGAGGGTCAACTACAGAAAACTGCTGCTGGAAATTTCAGAAACAAGGTTCCAGCTCTAGCAAACAAGGTGCATGCAAGAAGTAAGTGCAAACCCTTGTTAAGAATGTCCACAACATGAGCTGGCTCATGTGCTTTGCGTGCAAGATGTCCAGTAGTAAAGCCATTCGATACTCACCTTGTTCTTGAATAGAACATGAGCACAAATGAGGGGATACAAGTAAAGAAAAACTAGAGGAGAGGAATTTGCTGCTCATCAAGTTTCCCATGAATATGGACTTTAATTGCAACATGGTCAGGAAGCCTAAAAATCTCATCACTTTCAAATCCATTAATTGTAAAACCAGAATACTTATCCCCCATTGGCTGAGAGAGTGCCTTATTTAGTACTATGGTACTTAAAAAGTGTCTGCTTGGGTCTAAGGTGAAAGTATCCCATCATCACTAATATCCACGCTGCACCTGGGGTCACAGTGCCACAATAGTCTGCTCCTTACTTGCATACATGGAGCAAAGCAATTTTGTGTGTGCTCCCCAGAAGAACTCAAGACTAAGAAAAAGCCATAGCATGGAACAAGCGTAGATCTGGGGGGGAGGGATGAGTGAAATGGTGGATTAAAATGGATATTTTTGAAAGAGCCAGTCTTGATGTTCCCCATGAATTTTCAGACAGTATGAAATTTTTTCCCCCTTTGTTCTGTCATCAATATATGCAATGCTAACATTATTGCTATTTCTATTACAGTCATGCCTAGAGGGTTTGTATGCTATACAAACTCACTTTTGTGCACACAAGAGCTTACAGGTTAAGCAGACAAGAAAGACAGAGGTGGTACTATTATTACCATTTTACAGATTGGGGTCTGAATCACAGAGAGATTAAGTGGTCATACAGGAAACACTAGAATCGAGAACTAAACCAAGTTTTCCTGAGCTCCAGACCACTGCCTTAACCACATGCCATCCTTCCTCTTCCAACTCAAGGGATTCAAAATTCTTTAATCTTTACATCCTAACTCATTATCATTCATTACCTTATATCATGGCCCCTTCTCATTGCTGAGCTAGCCAGATCTTCAGTTGTTCAGAAAATTTTTGTTAACTATTTCTTCAATGAAAACCTGAAAAAAAAAAAAAGACCTACCTTGCAGAGTTGTTGTGACCAGCTGAGAATTAACTCGTCGCTTTTTCAAGATTCTTAGCACTGAGCAGTTCTCGCTGAAGGAAGTAGGAGCTGCTGGGTGCTCAGCACTAAATCTGGCTTCTTATTTAAACATGGACTGAGGCTGTAGGCTTCCTGAAACATTCTACAGAATATAGTAGAGTATTGTATCCCTACTTAACAATTCCTTTAGATGGTTCAAACAACCTACAGAAAGAAAAAAAAAATGGTGTTAAATCTGATTGATGTTTAGTCTAATTCCTATAGGACTCTATTGCATTTTTAGAGAATTTTTTCATTTTATCCGCATGAAATTTGATAGGACTTTCCCATAAGGGTATAGGACTGCTGAGAGTCTTACAATTATTGTCTTTCCTTTTAACTGAGGAAAATCCAATAGATTTCCTTGTGTAATAAGGCCACCTACATTTATTATGTTATGTGACTGGAAAGCTTGCAAAACTTCTCTGCACATAATACTTGCGGGTCTCACAGAAGCAATGTGGGGATTAATTGAAGATGTAAAGTAATTTAAATAAACAGATATGGTGATATGGGTGATAAGTGTTAACATGAATATGAAACTGAGATATACCCTACTCCTGAAAGGGCTCTATTTACTTTGGAAATTACTCTCTCCAAGTCCTGCAGTTATTGTGTGATGTGACATACATGAAATCAGTCACTTACAGACAAGAAAACACTATCAGTGTTCCAGCTTTCATCTGAATAGAAACATTTCTAGTCCCGAGAGAGAGAATCACTTACAATTTATGGGTTTCTTTTGCCCTGAACTCTTTCTCTTCCATTATTAATCCATTTTATTGAGCACGCATAAGAGGAAATATGGTAGGGAAAAAAGATTTGCAATAGAGAGAGATGCTGAACTGGTCATTGCTTAGGCACATCATATCTGGGTTGCGTCAGCCATGGCACAATGCATTACATTCTGGAAACATGACATTAAGAAGGTAATCAAGCATGAGGACATCATGCATATGAGCCATCATTCAAATAATTATAAAAATGTTGATATTGTATTTTTCCAAATTAGGTCTAGCCTTTACATTTCCTTATCAATTCTTTCTTTTAAACTTTGTATGTCACCACCAAAAGAATTGGTGGGGATATTGGTACCAGTGAAGAAATGCTCCTTTCCTATACCCATAAGTAGCAGTGATTATTTAGGTATTTGCCTTTAATTCCAAACATCTTTAATGAATAGGTACTTTGAGTTAGAAATCAGGCTGGGACTTGACTTTGTTGTTCCTGGTCATGTGAACTATGGTAGACTGATTTTTTTTTTTTTTTCCTTTTAAGTCAAAGTTTTGGTCTTAGGAAGCCATTGTCCACCAGGTCATTTTGATAGGGATTTCAGAGGTTTTCCATACATCTCTGAAACACTAAGCAAGGATCATATGTTAGAAATAGTCATATCCCATATGATCATATTCATGCAGTTCTAAGGGGCAGATACTCACTTTTGTCCTTTCTGACTTGCTGTTGTTATTAGCCTTTAATGGAATGTATAAACAAGGGTGAAAAACTAAAAGGAAAGCCTGAAACAAAGAATCCTGAGGGGAATAGTCTCTACTCAGAATAATTACTTCAACTGCAATCAGGCCACCAATTGGAGAAACATGTAAAGAACCCCTCAAGAGGATTGAGAGAACGCTGCCTCTCTGGATAATCCACCCCCCCCCCCCCCGCATTATGCCATTCCAGACTGGCTTCCTCCCTGCAGGGAGCTCTCTGTCGGGGTTGTTATGCTTAAATGGGGAAGGAGGAGATAGGATGCAGCATGGCCAGTGGGACCTTCCCATACATGCTGTGTTTTAACAAAAAAATGGTATCTTTTTCACCAGAAAGTGCAATAATTTCATGTAAGTGTGTATGTAGGAATATATGTAGTTTCCCTTATCATAAAAGCACTACTCATTCCCTTAATGGGAAATAAATGGAGAATGGCTGTGGGATTTGACACAGGAAATGGGCTGAGCCTTATGTTTGTACATGGAATGGAGTTTTGTCTTGGCACCTGTTTTAGAAGCTGATATTTAAGGAAGAAACAATACACCGAAAAACATAATTCTTCCAGCCAAACACCCTGCAAAACCCATTTCTTCGACCAGTCTTTTTGGGAGGAAAGAATGCAAAGAGAACATGGATTTTTGTGATGGAGGAGGTTTGTATTGTCAGTCCTATTTTGGGGGGGGGGGTGGAGAAAGAGGGGAAGTTGATGGTTTTATTTTGCTTGTACTAGAATTTGTATTTTTGATCTATGACAGAAGCAGTTTGAGACCTGGATAGGTATTTTTGAACAAACATATTGCACACTTCAAAAAATAAATAATTAAGTTTCCTGTCCCTTACTATGTCCTATTATTGTATGGCTGTTTTTGAATTCTCTCTTAAATGATCTAGCAATTATTTTTTTGTACCTCAGCAACGTTATTTGGTAAGGCTATTCCATTTCATTTTAATTCTCTCATGAAACAGTGCTTGGTGACATCTGCTCTGGATTTGGTTTTGTTTAATTAAAATTAAATGCTTTTTTTGTCCTGTCACTTTTGTTGGGCTGAAAATAACAACTTGAGCTGACCTCATCTGCACTATTCAAATTTTAAACACTTTAATTACATCCCCTTCTGTCAGCATGTTGTTTTCTAGATAATGTAGCTTCAACTCTTACAGCTCTCCTCATAGTTTATATGTATTTAATCTGAGGATCTAAGTTGTAAACCTTCTGTATCTTTTTAAGTGATGCAACATCTTGTTTTATAATGAGATTATGAAAACAGAGTTCAGTAAGTGCCGTTTCCATACACTTGCTAATAGGTCTTCAAGCATTCTGTAGACTTGCATAATGTGATATTTTTTTCATTCCCTCAAACTCCTAAGCCTTGTCTACATAGGAAATTTGTCCCTATTCCAGCCACAGATGTGGCAGCATTGGTGCAAACTCCCAGTGTAAACAAGGAAAGCTGCTGTAAAATCCCCAAGTGCAAGCTTCAGCGTTCCTTATTTACACTTGTGGTCAGTAGAGGTGCAGTTACATGCAGTGTCTGGCCCATGATTCCTTGCATCAGGTCAAATTGACAATATACACAGGCCTTTGAGCGTCATTGGAAATATACTTTCTCATGGAAAGCATTGCTTTTACCCCAATATTCACCACTGATGGAAAAATACTGAAAAAGTACAGAGTACAGTTACACTTTGTGTGTAGTGGAGTTGGTTGGAAAATGTTATGTATTTTATCAGAACAAAACCATTTTAAATTTTTTTTTTTTTTTTTTTTTTTGTAAAATTTTTCTGGCTTTCCTTTGAAAAACCAGAAACTGAAATGTTTCTGATTCTCTCAATAAAAACCAAAACAACTCTCCCAAACACATACAAACACAACCAAACCAAACAAAAATGTTTTTTTTGATTTAAAAAAAAAATGACCAGCTTTCGCGTCTAGTTTGAGTTGATTTTATTTTATCTGCAAGACAGAGGCTGAATCTGTAGCTAGTGGGAGATAATATGAAAATTATGCTAATGACAATTCCTTGTATTTGAACAATATTTCATAGAGAGGATAAAAATTTCTTTAGTTTGGACAGTTCCTAGCACAGGGGTTCTCAAACTGGGAGTCCTGACCCTCCAGGGAGTCGTGAGGTTATTACATGGGTGGTTGTGAACTGTCAGCCTCCATCCCCAAACCCCGTTTCGCCTCCAGCATTTATAATAGTATTAAATATAAAAAAGTGTATTTAATTTATAAGGGGACTTGCACTCAGAGGCTTGCTATGTGAAAGGGGTCACTAGTACAAAAGTCTGAGAACCTCCTAGAAGTTCTAGTAGTATATTCCTCCATTATATGTATAGACAGTCTCTTTCAAACCATTAGTGCCTATCAAAACAGAAAAACTTTTTAACTTCCTCCGCTGTCTGACGTACTTTCAGTAAGTCTTTTAGGGGCTTATCCTCTTATTGCCCACGTTTTGAGTGAGGGCGGTTGGGTGCTGCAGTTTCAAAGGCAGCAACAGAGCGATCCACATCCATGTCTAATATGCATGATCCTTCATCAAGTACTACTACTATAGATGAAGTATCAGTGTCTGGGGAACCTTCTTGGTGATCTTCTCGTTAATTAATTCCAGCTGTGAATGAATTTGCAATACAGTTCCCTAATTTTTGATGATCTGGAGGGGCTCTCTGTTCAATATTTTTATGTGCATAATGAAACTAGAGACCTAACTAACAGCAAAGGATGATAAGAACTTATTTTTGAACAGCAGAAGATATAACCCTATGAGCAGACTATTTAGAACCTTTTTTACTTATACAATGCCATGATGCCCACATCTTCCTACCTGCTACTTACTGATTGCTGATAGAGGATACTTATATTTTGATGCATAGGGTAAGGGTGGAGTCATTGTGAATAGTTCTCTGAAAACATTTATGCAAAATGCAGCGGCAGTCAAAAAAGCAAACACAATGTTGGGAATAATTAAGAAAGGGATAGATAATGATGCAGAAATATCATATTTCATCTATATAAGTCCATGGTATGCCCACATCTCAATTAGTGCATGCAGATATGGTTGCCCCGTCTCAAAAAAGATATATTGAAATTGGAAAAGATTCAGAAAAGGGCAACAAAAATGGTTAAGGGTATGGAACGGCTTCCTATGAGGAGAGATTAATAAGACTGGGACTTTTCAGCTTGGAAAAGAGATGACTAAGGGGGGAATATGATAGAGGTCTATAAAATCATGACTAGAGTGGAGAAAGTAAATAAGGAAGTGTTATTTACTCCTTCTCATAACACAAGAACTAGGGGTCACCCAATTAAATTAATAGGCAGCAGGTTTAAAACAAACAAAATAAAGTATTACTTCACACAATGCACAGTCAACTTGTGGAACTCTTTGCCAGAGGATTTTGTGAAGGCCAAGACTATAACAGGGTTCAAAAAAGAACTAGATGAATTCATGGAGGATAGGTCCATCAATGGCTATTAGCCAGGCAGGGCAGGGATGGTGTCCCTAGCCTCTGTTTGCCAGAAGCTGGTAATGGGTAACTTGATGATTACCTGTTCTGTTCATTCCCTATGGGGCTCCTGGCATTGGCTGCTGTTGGAAGACAGGATACTCGGCAAGATGGACCTTTGGTCTAACCCAGTATGTCCACTCTTATGAGTGTACATTCAATATCTGGGGATATGCTGGTAATTAGATAGTGAAACAAAACATTGCTTACACCACTACACTTGGCATCCAGGAAATAATATACATTTTATTAAAACATGGCTAGATATTACCACACATGTGCAGTAGATGCTGTGCTCCCAATAATTATATTGGCCAATAATTAATTTAGCTATGTAGACCAAGCACCAAAAATATATAATAATAAATACAGTTTAACTGTTTAAAATGCAACACAATGTAACTTCAAACAAATTTAAAATTTTTTCACTCAAATATATTTTCAAATTTCAACATAAAACAATTATAAAGACTGCTTCTTCAGCGTAGCTGTCCTTCTCCAGGCTCCTTCCTACAGACTATAATCAAGCCGGCTTAATAGGAAAAGGAATAAATAAACTAAAAATACTCATTTCTGCAGACACACTTGTCAGTTGTATGCAGTACCTTCGTAAGTGTTTGGAAAGAAGCATTTAGCTGATATGCTTGTCTGCAGAAATTAATTTATTTTGTTTTCGTACCGAGTAGGATTGAATGGGTTTAAACAAGGTTTTAGTTATAGTTTGTTATTTGGCAAAGAAAATGCTTTTGTACAATGATTGCAAATAATCATATAAAATAAACTATATTTCAAATGTGCTGTCAAGGAACAAAAAGTCTTTTCCTAGTTACAAGCTCCCAAGATTACTTTATTTATCCATTCCCCCCTCCACTGGAATTAACTACTTGTGAAAGATGCCAGATTGACAGCCTTGGAGACAAAATACATTGCATGAACAGCAACAGTGCAAGCTACTTGCCCCACTGATATGCCCTATCTATTAACTGGAGTGACCGCTACCAAGGGGTGACAATTTCTTTCACTGACCGTGCCCAACCAATCCCGGACTTCTTTTCTGAGACTGCCAACCAGTATACCAGTTAATGACAATGATAGGGCAGTTTTTGTGATGTGTACACATGTCCACTGAGAACTGAACTGGTATGATCAAACTCATTGCTCTTTCTAATATTTTTCTCTTTTATTTTTTTTCAATTTTTAAATGTTTATTAAAATTATAATAATTACAAAATATCTGCTCTACAACAGAACAGTACGTCTGGTCACCAAACATATTAAAATGTAATACAGGCAAGGATAAAATATAAAGGTATTGTTAGAAGGACCCTTTGCAGCACATGCAAACTTTTAATCATAGGATTATATTTAACTTCAATACAGGGACATTCCTTCTCTCCCAAATATAATGAAAAATAAGACCATTTTTTCTAATAAACTCTTCTATGATATAAGAAGTTGCAGGAGGGATAATACAAGTTAGGTGTGTTATATTCTATGGAACAATGATGATTTACACCAGCGTATGATCTGGCCCTTTGTGTTCTAGCCCTTCCTTGAGATACACAGTTACACCTCCCACTGATGTTAATTAAGTGATATGTCAGAATACAGCAGTCCTCTTTGTGACTTACCAAGATACAATTCAGACTAATGAGCAGCTCTGTCACCCTTGCCCTGCAAGCTTGGGTGCCTTACAATGCCTTGCTGAAGGAGTTCCCACCTGGACTACTCACAAGCAGCCTTCCAGCATGCAAGCCATACCCTGAGTGTTTTTCTGTAACTGCAGCCTGCCAGCCATACTTGGGTTACACTCTGGCCTTCCCCAGCCTTGGTTATACTGCAGGGGGATTCCAATACACCCAGAAATATATGTCATGGGGTGCCCAACCATCTCCTGGACAGTTCAAAATATTTTAAGTCTGTTATTCCTGAAAGGGGATGATATGCCAGTTTATTATCTCAAATAGTTATTCAGACCCTTCAATTTAAACCTACTGGATTAGATAAAACAGTAAAACAAGTTTATTAACTACAGAAAGATAGATTATAAGTGAGTACAAGTAATGATGCATAAAAATCAGAGATGGTTACAAGAAAAATAAAGATAAGATGTTTACTAATATCAAACTTAACAAACTATATCAGATTTAAGTAAAGTTTTTCACCACATGCTTTCAGCAGCCTTACTGACCAAACCCTGTAGGTCAGGATCCTCTGCCCCCCCCAGTACAGCCACTGCTTCCTTTGTTACTTTAGGGCAGGGGGAGAAAGAGAGAGGTATCTTGGGGTGTTTATCCCTCCTTTTTATAGTTTCAGTCCCCCTCTTGAAAAACATTTCCAGCTGTGCACTAGGAGACAAAGTGTCTATGTGGATGGTTGGCTTTTTCTCACCTATCTTGAGCTTTCTTTGTTTCCCTTCCTGCTTGATGACTCTGTTTACTACTTAAATGCAAATTAAGCAGAGCACACATTCATTTATTTATGGCAGACCGGTTTGCCAACCTCAGTTCGGGCAGGATTGTGGAGTTTGCAACGTGTGTTAATAACATGCTACAGGGAAATCTTATAACTTTACATACCATGTTACCGCACATATTTTATCAGGACAATAATGAACACCAAATTACGAGTTTTCAGATACCTTACAACACACACTTTGTACAAAGATTATTACAATAGTGTGTAGGGTATGAATACAGGGGTGTATTCTGTCATACTTCTCTATCCAATATGTACTGGTCGGGATAGCTAAGTGACTTTGCTTTCGATTCTTAGGGCCCTTTCCTGCAAGATGCTGAGCACTCAACTCTCATTCAAGTCAATGGGACTTGGAGGCACCTTTCAGAATCAGACTCTTACCTATCTGTACTAGTAATTTTTGAAAAGATGAAAGACTGCTATATCAAGCCTGTCAGTGTACACACATGTCAATTAAATGTTCATTTGTTTCATTGAAAGTTTTAAAATCAGCTTTTTGTTTTGTGTACAACATTAGTGGTCTCCTCCCTGCCAGATTTGGGCTGTCAATGAAAATCACACTCCAATAGGTCTGTGATGGGTTTTACTGTATGGCCCTGATTTTCATGAAATAATGAGCAGCCTCATTTCCAGCTGATGTCGTGGGAGCTGCAGGTCACATCTCAGAAAATCAGGCCCTGTATGTGTATGGAAAAGAAACTAGACCATTATGTACTGGAAGTCTGGGAAATTCATCTTTTTCTGGATATCTCTGTGGACTCTACATGACTTAGATCTATGAAAACTTTTTCTACTTTTTTTTCTTTTTAAAATATACATAGCTTCTGCTTCATATGCACTTTGCTCAGCTATCACTGTTACTGTTGTAGATGTGAAATTTCTCATAGTTCAATGAAAAACCATTAGAAAAATCAATCCCAGTTCAAAAGACCTTGTAAGCTTCCATTTTAATCAGTCAGGACACATGGCTGCTTTTACTAAAAAAGACACAATTTGGAATGATATTGTTTTGATTGTTCTACATTGTTGATGTTGCAAATAGGTATGTCAGCATTCGAAAGATGGTCCTTGAGGCACTCCATTTTTTTAATAACAGGCAAAATTCTCATTAATGGACAATCTTACAATGCAATAACATTCATTTTTTGGACTATTAAGCATATAGAGTGTTTATATTTCCAGCAAAAGAATGATCTAATGGAAAATAACATTCTGTCACGCACTGGTGCCACAGCATCGCAACATAACGTATCTCAGGCTGATTACAATTCAGCCTTTCAACAGAATTATACATGATCAAAGCTTTTGGAGTCAGAACTATGTGACTTAAATGACTGAAAATAGTTTTAATGTTTAAGTTCTTCTTTCAAATCACAGCTCATTTCTTGTGAATGTGGTAAACCAGAAAAACAACTGTTGGTCTATCCACCTGCCTAATTACATATGGATGTATTCAGAATAGTACGGTTGTGCAATATGGGATAGTCTTAGATTTTAGCCCTAGGTTTAAATTATGAGCAGGAATAACCACATCTAAGTTAAAAGTTAAAAAGTTATATAAGTTAAAAAGAGGAAATGTTCTTTTCCTCTCTTTTTGGTGCCTCGGCCGTAGATTTAGTGCTAGTTCATAAGGAGACAGGATGAAGTTCTTTTAAAGTAAAGTTGTGTTCAGATATAAGACAGCATCTCCAGCCTCCTCATTATCACATTCCCACTCTGAGTTGGGGTATGAGCTCTTCTGGGGTTTGTGATATTTGCTACTCACTACCTTTGGACCATGACCTCCTTCAAAGAAGGAGTGATAGTTTAGCACAATTGTTCAGAAGGTCTGCAATGCAATGTAAACTATTCATCCATCACCATCAGCTCATCTGAAACCATGTAATGTATTTCACTTAGGATGCTATAAAATATTACATAAATGATTTTAAGTCACTAAAATCAGTCCTGGATTTTGTATATCTATTGATACAATGCCAGTTTCAAATCAGATTTCCCCCACTGTTTCTGCTTATTATTGTTTTATTTTTTAATAAAATTTATTTAGGGATTTTTTTTAAAAAAAGGACAATATTGAACCTCATATTAATCAATGGATTCTAAAAAAAGGACTCCAGCAATGTCACATTTTTTGCTACAGAAATCATTGCCAGGACAAACATGTAGCCTTCCCTAGTTGTCATTACCCATCACCTGGGTTACTGAGCCATTAAGCAATCTCACTTTCTCTGACATTTTTAAAACTCAACCCTTCCACCTCCAAACAACCTCCCCAAGCCCTTACAAGCTAGTGATATGAATATGACATTGCTTTTGATCATTTTCATTCTAGAGGGAAGTCTCTAGGAAGAATGCTAAATAAAAATTGCTAGCTTCTGGGATGTACTTGAGGACACTGTCACCAGGGTTTGACACACAGGAGTGATGTGGGGGTACCTGGCCCTAATTACATGACCTGCATGTGGGTTCTGAAGACAAATATCCCTGTCACATGACAGGGGTCAGACTCTCTTCACTCCAGCAGCTACTAGTACTCACTATTACAGTCATGGTGATAATTTTTTCTTAACATAGCAAACATTTTTAATCAACTTGTCATTGTTTAACCTTTTACCTTTGAGGTGGAACTCAAGAAGCAGAAATCCCAAACTCTCTGCAAAGCCTATGTTCCCTGTATGTCAGCATGGCCCTGAATTTGCTGCCAGAGTAATTTGCAGGAACCTTTGGATCTTTGTAAGGGCATCACTAAGATTTTGGAATCTGGAAGACAGCTCTTCAAAGATCATTTTATGTAAAGACTAACTATCCCACCATATTGCTGGAAAATTCTGAGACGTCAGTCCTGAAGTGGTGCTTGTATGTTACATAATAAAATGTTTACATTTTTAATACTATTTGAAAACTGTATTTGGGAAATAGTGCTTATTTCATGAAAAAGTTGTTCATCTTGGATGAAGTTCACCCATTGGCAGAGAACCCATCCAAGGTCCTTTATGATGATGAATCGTGGGAGGGTTGGGGACAGGCAGGCATATATGGGTGTGGAGTAGGTGTAGGAGAACTCTATGCTCCAGGGAGGGAGCATTGTAGCTGGCTGGAGAAGGAGCTACTGGAGTTGCATTTATATGGATCTAGTCGCTGGGATTCCCTGATAAAGGTTTTTGTAAGGGACATTTGTTTCAGCCAGTAGGCTAGAAGAGCGGTCATGGAGGGGTTGTGCTATAATTTATGAAATTCAACTAGTTCCTCAGACTAAGGCTATTTTGATTTTTTGTCAGTGTCTGTTCCAGATTTCTAAGCAATTTACATTATTTAATGTTGCTTACTTTGGGAAAGCTGTCAGCCTATTCCTCCTTACACTCCCTGAAGGTAAACACTGACGAACTCAAATATCAACAGGCCCAGTACTTCCTTTCTGGCTTTCACCAAGCAGGCAGGACACAGATCCCGCTCATAGATTGTTGTAGTCCAAAACAGCTCCAGTGACTCCCCTCAGTAAACATAGGCTAAAATACGAGCAGAGAGGTCATATAGCATTTGTCCATTCAAAGGTCTGCATTGTCACCATGCATGCATATAATTGGGGGGTTTATCTGAAGAGTGATGTGAAATTTCTTCACAGTGCATGAAGCCTAGTGGAGATAGCTCAGAATATGAAGGCTGTTAACCACCTAGAACAATTCCACAGTCCAACATTCTGCAGATGCTATGGTGGAAGTGAAGAAACACTTTTCACATCCTTCACAGCTGCAGCATAAGGCTTTAAAAATGCTCTGAGTTGCAATCAGTCTGACTCAGCATGATGCTTCTCTCCCACCAGCACTAGCTATCTCATTTCTTGTTGTATCTGTTTAGGTCATCTGTTAAACGAAAACTGTCTGAGAGTATGTCTAAGGGACACTGTGTTGTTGGTTGGGAACAAAAATTCATTGTAAAATGCTACCAAACCATATGTCAAATAATCTGTTGGGTTTATCTGAGAGTAGGTGGAGGTGAATTTCAGCCATTCAATGCTCGCTGTTTGTGGGTTGTTTAAAATAACATTATGTCTTCACTTCTGACCCTACAGATTAAGAAATCTTCAGTAAAACCAGTTCAGCCAACTGACTTTCTTTACTGTCATAAAATCTGTATATGTGGCTTAGAACAATTGGCAGACATGGCTTAGGAGAGGCTTAGCACTGAACTTAAATGGAAATTTGCCTTAAGTTATGTTAATAAGAAATCACATAGTGGAACTATATAACAACCTTCACTTAATTAAAGAGCCAACACCATACTCAGGCAAATCTAAAAAACAAACCAACTGTTTTAGTAATTCTCATAAAAGACTCATTTAATTTTCCTGGGTTATAGATTAAACTGGTTCACAGATTGCATATGTCACTTGCAAAAAATGTTGTATAAATAATTAACAGTTATATTTTGGTGACAGAGATGATGTGAAGAGAATGGTTCTATTTTTCAAATCTGAGAGATGAACACAGCAGTAAAGTCCTGAGAAGCAGATAACATTATGGTACATACAGTTACTTGCAGTATGGACCTAAGCCCTATCTTTAAAATCTATCATTTGATGATTACAGAGGGTTAGCAGCTTTTAGATGAAAAATTATACCCTTGCTGTTACAGAATAGATGGAGAAGTTCTGAAAATTAACATGTCAAATGTTGTTGGTTGTGTTCAAGACAAACTGTGTGCAGAGCATTTTTCATATCCTCCCTTTGCTTTTAAACCTTTTTTTCTGAATGAAATTATTATGAAAAGTGCTGAAATGATAGCCCTGAAGACTGAAGCTCTGTACAACAGCTGTAGCACTTAGGCAAAATAAGTTTCCATACAGATGTGCCTCAACCGATATAGAGAAGGACCATCTTTAGGAATGAGAAGAGTGATTGGTTTCCATGCCCATTGTCCTTAGCATCTCTGTTGAGGCTGCCAACAAAGTTGCTTTTTGGGTTCAGTCTTGCAGATGGTATTGTGATTTGGACACATGGGGTGAAATCCTGGCCCCATTGAAATCAATAGGACTTTTGCCACTGACTTCAATGGAGCAAGGATTTCAATTGTTTCACTGGACCTACGCCATTACTTGATCAGTAGAGTTATGTACCATACCCAGCTACTCAGGAAACTATAGATCTGTTTACAATATAATAAAATGGTAGATTGATTAATATCAATGTCAGTCTAATATGTATATTATATAAGGAAATTTGTCAGTCACTGGAGTCACGCAAATATAAGTGCGAAAGAGTGGTGAATCAAGTCCTAAAGCCTGAAGAAACATTAGTCTGTCTGCCATGACCTTTTATAAACACTCATGTAGTTTTATTTTTTTATTTTGAAATTTCATAATCTGCATATCTCCTTTTCTTGATGGTGCAAAGAACCCCATAATGTTGTTCAGTATATGACAGTACAGTACAAACAATGTAATGCAGGACACCCAGTCTGAAATAGCAGGCAACAATATTGAGCAGTCTCAATTTCAGTTCATTTTACACTGACACTGTTTCTTATGATAAAAGATTACAGGTTCAACATGTTTTATCTCTTCCTTCTTTTTGCTTTCAGTGGTATATTACTTTAGTGAATTGATATAATATTGGGCAGTCCATTTATACTGTGTGTTAGAATTATTTTTTTAAAATGAAATTCGTATATATCTTGCAGATGACATGGGGGAACAATCTATTTCATGAGAAAGTAGTTTTCTTTGTGCTTACTGGGAACTAGGTTGTTTTGACTGATTAATAGAGCATTGTCTTTTTTTCTTCTGAGTCCACAGTTTAAGTTTAGCCTGAAAATTCCAGTAAAATCAGTTGTTATATCACTAATTACTTTTGTCTATAGCACATAATTTAGAACAGTGGTAGGCACTGCTTAGGAAAGGCATAACATTGAACTGGTATGGAAATTTGTCTCAAGTTGTGTTAATCACACACTGCAGCTGTATGATGACCTTCCCTTCATTAGAAAGCTACTACTATACTCAGGCAATTTGAAAGAAATGATCCTTCATTGTGCTTCCATTCAACAATTGTGCACATTTTCCCCCCATTACAACATTGCTAAAATGTGCGTGTAAAGAGAAACTCTCCATTTCCAATCCCTGTAATTTTGATCGAACAAGAGGTAAGAATATAGTCAGATATTTTGTGGAGTGAAAAATGAAAATACAAGCTCAGCAGCGTATGAACCCCACAGTCTCTCTCTTTGTATTAAATTCTGTTCACTAGCATGATAAAACTGAGCAGGGAAAATGAATAGCAAGGAAATGACAATTATTGTGGCATTTTAGCCAGTCTCAATAATTAGTAGAGTATAAGTTTACCTGAGCAGGAAGGTAGTGAATCAGCCATAAGGAAATCTCTTGGCTGTGCTTGGTCTTGAGGAAGTCCTACTAGACTTGTTGTTGTCCAGACAGGATTTATCCTAATGCTGATGACTTGACAGGTTATGGCTCCCCGTGGCAAGGAGAAGTATTAAAAAGTCATTCTGGAATGCTATACAGCTTGGAAAAACAGAGGAGGAAATCTGTTCCTCTTATAGATGTTACAGATTGGGATGCTATGATGTTAAAAACTCCTTTTAGCCAGGGAAACATTGCACATTACAGAGGAATTTTGACATAACTAGTTTACAAAGACTATGACAATCTTACCTAGATACTGCAGCTAAGAATCAGGGTAGTTGATTTTTTTGACCCAGACATGACTATTTTGCAGCTTAGGTAGCCCTGCCCTTCAGTGTTACAGTGTGATTTCCCTTGGATAAGGTTTCCATGCATGGTAAATAAAATCACCGGTGCATCTTGGACTCAGGACCTCTTTTGCCCATATTTTGCATAGGTGGACTATTCATGGCATAAAGATCTTGCTTAGTCCTTCACTCTCCGTTTCTTTAAGCCCACAGCCCATAGTTTATTATCACAGGCTAATGGGGAACATTTTTGGAAGAGACCCTAGTTAAAATACTGGCAAGTCATTGCTGGTCTGCAACTAATCTTTATTGGGTCTTACATTGTTAGCCACATACGGCTGGTATCCCTTTCTCTTGACTATCACCTTTATTGTTTTCTTTCCAAATTCTATCTTATTCTTTCTTTTTCTATCATAAATGCAGGTACAGTAAGTGGCTCACAGAAAATTTAAAAATTGACACTTCCATTAGTATTTCTTCATTGAAAGTATATTAAAAGATAACACCAGTTCTGCTTTGAAAGAGGCCTCTTTGGGTTCCAGTACAACTTCAACAAGTACAGTACGTTAGTAATAGTCATATTTCCGCCAATAGTACTGAGTGAAGGGTTCTGATGAACTGCAAGAGCTAAGAGGGGAATTTTTCAAGAGTAAAACACTGATTTTTTTCTGGGCTTATCACATGTCACACAACAATTTTTTTTTAATTATTCTATTGAAAACTGAATGTTAGTTAAAATCTGAAAACTCTATCATTTGTTTAGCTAAAGTGAGGTTGAGTTATCAAGAGGTTAAATTCTCATTTCCAGGACTATTCCTCTACTTCAACTTGAGCGCAGGGGTGTTAGAAGAATTTTTATAGTGGGGGTGCTGAGGGCCATTGAACCAAATTGTAAACCCTGTATATCATGGAATCCACTTCAAGCCAGGGGATGCAGTAGTACCCTTGTTCCAACAGCTATGGCTTGAGGTATTTAACTGTTTGGGGATGCTACTTTATGGCTTGATAAAGGAGGTTTAGTTGGTTGCTCAGTTAATTTGAAGGGAACTTTTTCATGTCACTTTTATCTACCATAGTGTATTGCTATTGGTTGGCAGGATGGGTGGTAGGGTTAGCTCAGTGTTTAATCTCTGTGGGGGTTTTCCCCTCCCTTTTTTCTGCTTGTTGGAGTGATGTGATCTAGCAGAGTCAGATTCTTAGCTGGTGTAAATCAGTGAAACTGTGATGATACACAAGCTGAGGATCTGGTCTATTGCCTTACTCTTCTGTGTAAACCGCAGTAAAATCCTGAATGATGTCAACAGTTCTGACCTTTAGAGAATTTTGCAGAGTGTGTTATTGGCAAGCAGTGGAGAAGTGCTCTCTCCTTCATGCTCTGTTATGTTGTTCCTTGGAGATCTTGTGAGCGTGGATTCTACACTAATATGCCACTGTAAACAAGCAGTTAGATCTATGAAACAGCATTTTGGACAAAAACTTCAAGTCTTTGTTTGATGGATTGTTGATATGGTAAATGTGAAATCTTAGAGGCCAATACAATGACTGAAAAAAACATGCTTGATGTCTTAAAACTCATAGAGTCATAGAGTTTAAGGCCAGAAGAGACCATAAGATCTTCTAGTCTGGCCTCCTGTATATCACAGGCCATTAAATTTCACCCAGCCCTATAATTTGTGTTTGGCTAAAGTGTATCTTCAGGAAAGGAATACCGTTTTGATTTGAAGACCTCAAGACATGGGGACTCCACCACTTATCTTCATAGTTTATTCCAATGGCTAAATAACTTTCAATCTGTGTATATTTTCTAATTTGAATTCAACTTCATCTTCCGTAGTGTTTGTCACACTCATTAAAGGAAAGGCAGCTATATGTAGAAAGTGGGAATCTGGATAACCACGTTAAAAACAGTAATGTACAAAGGTATGTCTTGAAAGAAGGCCCTGTGGAATCAGACAGTGAAATGGATTTAAGACTTGGCTGAGTTACTTTATGAGACTTCAAAATGATGAGAAAACAACAACTAAATTTTTTATTGGACAAGGAAGTCCACACAGTTTTGGACCTCTCCAGTCAGATCCAGTTAAGAAGACATGAACTGGGCATCTTCAAAGTAGATGCTTGTATTGCAGCTACAACTGAAGCCTTCTATTTTTAACATACAGATCATTGTTTGAGTAGGAAATAAACATTTTTTTGTTGAAAGTATAAAAAGTGAATTTTTGATTCCAAGTTAACTACTCCTCAGAGGCCAGATGTAGGAAAACTAAAAGTTCACTTTTGATGGAAAAATTGGTTATAATTAATTGGACAGAAAAAAATTGGTTATAATTAAGTGAACAAAAAAAAATATGGAAAAAGAGGAACCCTGACTCCAGGTTTGTGAGTTCAATCCTTGAGGGAGCCATTTAGGGATCTAGGGCAAAAATCTGTCTGGGGATTGGTCCTGCTTTGAGTAGGGCGTTGGACTAGATGACCTCCTGAGCTCCCTTGCAACCCTGATATTCTATGATTCTATGATTTTTTTCTCTTTTTCATGTTCTTTTTCTCTTTAGGTTTGACTAATCATTAAGGGCCTACTTCTCCCACCTTTACTTACATAAAGTAGTACTAGCCTGCTGACTAAATGAGAGCTTTGTGGAAATATATCTATATTAAAGACATTTACAGATAAACAACAAATAAATATCTGTTGCCGTGCAAACAGTGAAACAGTACTATATGTCTATAATTAATTTCTTATGTCATTTCAAGAATTACAAAAAAGGAAATTTGTCAATCTGTAGAACTGCTAAATGAATACCAAATTCTGCTGGCCTGGGAGAGAAGTAGTCCCACTGGAGTCAATAGATTACTCTCCTGAATAAAGTCAGCAGGTTTTGATCTGTAATTACTAATTTGGGAATAACATTAAGAAATCTGAAGGAGATCTTATTAAGAGAGGACTTGGCCAGAAAAATTAATTGTATCCAGCCCTTTCTGGTTTCTGGTAAGATTTTAATACTTATAAATAAAGTATATAAAAGAATTACAACCACTTAGAGGAACATTTAATTTCCAGAGAAACTATATATATAGTTGGAGGTACACTGATACAAAACTTATGTAAGTGAACCGAGAATCAGGACTACTATATATATACCAGTGTATGTCCAACTACTATATACACATTAAATTGCCAGAGAAACTATATATATACCAGTGTACCTCCAACTACTACTATAGAGTTACTCCAGGGTTACACCCGTACATATGAGCATATGAGATCAGAATCAGGCCCAGCAAATATAGCTCCCTTGACTTTTCTTTCTCAGTCTTTTTTTTTCTGAGTCACACTATGGTAGTCAGTTATCAAGATATTATGATGAATTCTAAAACCCTCTCTAGGTCCGTTAGGTCATTTTCAGAGGTCTTTCTTTTAAACTAAGGAGCCCTGAAAGCTGCCCAGTGGTCAGCCCATATTCACATTTTCTTTTTCCTTCTTTTTTACAGAAATGTGTGGTAAAAGGCTTAAGTCTCTCAATAATGGATCACAGAGGTTAAGGCATATGAGAGCAGAGTTCTACACAGGCCAACTTTTAAATAGAAAGTTCTATTTAGCAGACTCAGACCAGAGACCCATCGCCACAGGGGAAACATCCAATACACTTCTAAAGATAACGAAGAATTTGTGAAGGACATTCTCAAATATTCTTTAACCTTCTATGTAGCTGAAGTCCTTTCCTTTCCTTTCACTCTGATCTTCTGATTTTTCTGTGACCAGCTGCTGCAGTCTTTCTAATTGCTGCTTCATAGCTGATCTGCAGCAGGGGTAGTGGTGTGACTTGGAAAACTAAAATGAACAGCACATTCTTGCAACTTAGGAGCAATGGACAGCTAGTCACAAGAAACTTTGTCAATTAGAAGATTTTATAGATGCTCCACATGGTCTCCCATGTTTCAGAAAGATGAATTCAAACTGGAATAGGTGCGGAGAAGGGCTACTAGGATGATCAGAGGACTGGAGCACCTACCTTAGGTGAGGAGATTTAAAGAGCTTGGCTTGTTTGGCCTAATAAAATGAAGGGTAAGGGGAGATAGGATTGCTCTCTCATAAATACATCAGAGGGATAAACACCAGGGCAGGAGAGGAATTATTTTAAGTTAAGGGTCAATGTTGCACAAGAACAAATGGACATAAACTGGCTGTCAATAAGTTTAGGCGTGAAATTAGATGAAGATTTATAACCATCAGAGGAGTGACGTACTGGAACAGCCTTCAAAGGGAACTAGTGGGGACAAAAAAACCCTAACTTGTTTCAAGACTGAGCTTGATAAGTGTATGGAGGGGATGGTATGCTGAGGTTGCTTACAACAGCATAGGGCCCATCTGCGACTGCTGTTAGCAAATATCTCCAGTGGCTGGAGATGGGACACTAGAAGGGAGGGCTCTGAGTTACTACAAAGAATTCTTTCCCAGGTCTCACCCACATGGTCAGGGTCTAACAGATCACCATATTTGGAGTCTGGAAGGAATTTCTCCCCAGGTCAGACTGGCAGAGACCCTGGGGTTTTTTTTGGCCTTCCTTTGCAGCATGGGGCACAGGTAACTCACTGGTTTGACTAGGTGGATTCTCTGGAACTTGAAGTTTTTAAATCAAGATATGAGATTTCAGTAACTCAGCTAAAGGTTACGGGCCTTTTACAGGAGCGAGTGGGTGAGGTTCTGTGACCTGCGATGTGCAGGTGGTCAGACTAACTGATCAGGATGGTCCCTTCTGGCCTTAGTCTATGATTCAGTGTTCCATACAAAGGCCATGACAATTATAATGCTGAAAGAAATTGTTTGTTTAACTGTCGGGGGAAGGAGCTCTTTTTGTTCTGTGTTTCTACAGGGTTTAGCACAATAAACCCAAACCCAGCACAATAAACCCAGCACAAAAATGGTCCAGACTGGGTCTCCTAGGTGCTACAGTAATATAAGTAGTCAATAATCATCACATTTCTGGTGCATGCTAAAGAGCTCTGCAGTTTTGATGACTCTGAGGGTTGGCATACTCAAGGTTCTAAAAAGTATGCGGTAGTACAGATAGCATTTGATTCTGATGTCACACGTTTAATAATGCTGATTATTCGAACTTCTTTTTGATGGCAGGAGCAATTTTTCCTTGAGAACATCTCTTATAGCAAAACAGAATATATGGAGAAATTGGAAATTTTTATTGTTTATACCTGAGTGGGACAGCGGTGTGAAAGTCTTAGCAAAACTGAGAGGTATACGCTCCTGAATATTTTCACCAGGTAGAAGCACCTGAGCACATGAATAGTGAGTGTGCCCCTCAAAGTGATTAGCCTCTTTACAGTGCTTCTATGTATTCATGGCAGTGTCAGCTCCTCTTTAGTGGCTCACTTCAGATCAGCAAAACTGTGTGACTACTGCCAGGAAAAAGGCAGAGCCCACCAACCCTCAACATACTATAGCTTGGGTGTCTGGAAAGGAGTAAGTGCCACTATGGCACTGATGGTAAAACTTACAATCTAGGGCAAAAGAAGAGACTTCCCCCTTCATCGGCAGGGCCTAGGTTCTCTGAAGTGCCCATTCGCCAGATCCCTCCCCTGAACATAGCACACAAACTCAAAAATGTCCTGTTCTGCTCCCTGCCCAGACTCCAGAACCACCCCCAGTTGCCTCACTGTTGCCTGATGCTCTCCCAAAGCACCCAACCCCTTTTCTAGTGGTATCAGTCAACCACTGTTTTCTTTCACCATTTCTCTCATGTGGCTAAAGTGCGGATCCTCCTGCCGAGCTTTAGTAACTTCTGCTCTCCATACTACCCAGCAGCTGCTTGTCTCTAGTTAATATGTATCTGTATGATTAATTGTAATGTTAACTATGAATTTGTAATATTTCTACTGCTTTGGGTTTTTTTTTTGAGAAACTCTTATGTAGGGTTTTCCCCTATGTAGTTGATAGACATTCACACCCTTAAGTTCAGTATAACAGAGTTTTTGCCTTTGATTGTCCCTACATTTTAAAAAAAGAACAGGAGTACTTGTGGCACCTTAGAGACTAACAAATTTATTAGAGCATAAGCTAGTCTTATGTTAGTCTCTAAGGTGCCACAAGTACTCCTGTTCTTTTTGCGGATACAGACTAACACGGCTGCTACTCTGAAACCTACATTTTAAGAATATTTCAAGAACTGCTTTTTGGCAGGTGCCCTAAACTGGGCAAGGATGGATCCTACTCATCCCCTGGCAACTTCCATCCCCCATCCTACTCTTTGTTGCTTCCTACTTCACACTTCTCAGGCAGTACATCCATACTGTATCATTTACAAGACCCTAAACTGTAGGAAGGTCCTGGAAGGCACTCCTTGAGCTATTGCCTGTTGGTTGGGTTTAAAAAAAGAAGAAGTTTTATAAATACAGCTGTTTAATATGTGAGTGTCTCCAAAACCCCAAGATAATAAATCATCTCTTTTCTGGATGCAGCCTCCTCTCTTGGAAGTAATTTCCTTAAGATCATGCGCCAGTGATAAGAAATATATATTAAGGCTGAGGGGCGGGGGCACAGAGAAAGCAAGAGGGAAAGACAAATGTCAAAGATAGTTTGTTTTTTTCCCTCTCTGTGGCCCTGATCCTTGAAAAATCCATGTGTTTAACTTTAAACATGTGAGAGCCCTGCCAGTGCAGTTCACTTACTAATAAAGAAAAAAAAGGCATCCAGTCAGACATATCTAATGGAGGCCAAAATCAAACTAAGAATCATATAAAGCTAACATTCTGTCTTTAAGCTTCCTGTGAAAATCAATCAATCAGTCAAACAAACAAACAACAACAAAAAAACAACAGCAGCAGACTGTACTGACTTATGGAAGATGTGACTATTTTACTTTTGATTTTATTACTGTGTACTTCAACTTTGCCATAATTTTAAAAATTAAATGTTTATTGAAAAATGTAAAAATAATCATACATAATCATGCATTTCATGGGAAGAATGTCATTCTGCTTCATGGTCAGAGATAATACAGCAATATACAGTACATAGTATATGATACATGCATAATAAATGAATCTGTTCTGTTCTCCATCCCATATTCATACACATCTGCCATTGTGGCAGTTACACAGTTTGAGAGAAAATAGATACTCACGCCTGATTCTGACCTCACTTACACCCAGGTAAAACAGGACTAACACCACTGAAGTCAGTTAAATGATCTCAGAATCAGGACCCCTATGTTTGCATGCTGAAAAGCCTTAAGAAAAATGTCTTAATGAGTCTTAGAAATAAAACTTCATTTGTCAACATCTCAAACACATTACAAAATAGCTTCTATGTTAAAAAAACAAAAACCCAAAGCCTCTTTAGAATTACAGAATGTAAGGAAGTATCTCAAATTGAAATACTCTGTAATTTCACTGGCATTTTTAAAATGAACACACTATAGGATATTTTTTCTCCCACAAGTTCAAGGCGCACTAAGTCCACACAACCCTTTCGCATGCTGTAGATTCACACCACTGCTCCCCATGCACTAAATCACGCTATAAAAAAGCCCTGGGTGACTTGCCCAAAGTTACACAGGAAGTCTGTGGTGGAATAGAGACTAGAACCTAGATCCCCCAAATCTTAGTCTAGCATCCTAATCAACAGACCATCCTTCCTTGGATAGCTAAGCTCAGCCATTTCCTGAATTAATGAGTTTCTGAACCTAGTAATACATTGTGTGAAAAACCATTTCCATTTATCAGCTTTGAATTTCTCAACTTTTATATTTATTAAGGGTCTCCTTGTTCTTGTGTTATGAGATGGGAAGAAGAGTTTTGTACATCATTCATTATTTTATATACTTTTATCGTGTCTCATCTTACTCATATCTTTAAGGTAAACAATCCCAATATTTTCCAGCGTCTCTTCAAATGAGGTTTTCTAGCACCTTGATCATTCTTTTTACTCTTGCCTGAATCCGCTCTAGTTCCACAATATGTATTTTGAGGAAGGATGCCAGGTGAAGCCACAACATTGATTTATATAAAAGGATTACAATATTCTCCATCTCATTCCTTATGCAACCTGTCAGGGAGTTTACTCAGTGTTAGGACACATACTTGTGGCTATGTCTGGGGAATCAGGTCTTGTCTGGCACCTCCCTCTGTCATTTGTTTGCCTCATGGCCCTTTTCTCTGCAACTCAGGGTGCTTCCTCTCTTCATGACTCAGTCCTATGGCTAGGTCATGATATGGTCTCCTCTTCTGAGGTGTCAAAGTCCCTCCAGACCACCTGATCTGTTAGCATTTCCAACAATCCTTTGCCATTTCCCAGTGGCTAGTAAGGAAACCTGGGCCCACCCACTGCTCTGAGTTGCAGCCCAGAGACCCTACACTCATTAACCAAGCTCTGCACAGTCTTTATCTTCTGCCTTGCTGCTCTTTCCCTGGATTGCTTCCTACTCTGCCTTCCACAGGCTTTCTTCTCCACCCTCTTGGCTAGACACTTCCCTCGGGGTCAGGATCCCAGGGCTTCTTCCTCAGATTCTAGCCCTTCTCTTCCTCCATTTCTCTCTCTAAGCCCAGAAGCTTTCACATTGCAGCTCCTTTCTGCTGCAAACTTCCTGGCTTTATACTTTAGCCAGCTTCCTCCCCAGCTGGGCTTTATCAGCCATTAGTCACCTTCAGTCAAGCCAGCCTCTCCACTAGGTGTGACCTATAAGGTTAATTGGCCCGTCTACATCACTTTAAACACTTCAGGGCTGGTATGCAGTGAACACCGCATCACACAACCTAATAATCCATTCACATTTTTGACTGCAGCTGCACACTGAGAAGAGATCTTCACTGAGTTTTCTATGATGCCTAGGTCCCTTTCTTGAGTTGTTACAGTTTATTTAGACCCCTGTAAGATGTACAGATTCCTGTAACTTGTAAGAAATAGCCTAGAAAAATTGGACATGCTGGTCATAAGAATTGGCTAGGTCAGTTCATAATTGGATCTTTTTAACATACTTGCTCTTCCTGTTTGCATGCATAACTGCATTTAGTTCCCAAACAATTGATTAAGCAGATGTTAGACAACACTGACAGAGAAAATAATGTAAGTATGAAGTATCTCAGACCTAATTGTAACTGGAATATTTGCAAAGATTTAGTAAAATTGGAGGAGATTAATCATATAGAAGAAAAATCACCTTCCCAGAAAACACACAGAAGCATGAACAGCTAATTATCACTGTAGATTCCTTATTATTAAAAATGAAACTGACTGAGTCACCTTGAATAGGAGAATATTGACTGTAGTGGAATAGCAGAAGACAGAAAATAGAGAACATTTCAAAAAGATTAATTCCTAGTAGAAAGGTTATTATCTTCAAAGAATGGCCTTTATACTTACTGCAAGGCTAAGAGAAAGTGCACTCCAGAAAATGATACCAGATAGCAAGAACTACATTGTTGCACAGAAAACGGACAGTATTTGCAGCTGAAAAAAATGCAACTTTCCATAAAAGCATCTTTCTATCTATGGTAAATTCTGTGTATTGAAATTCTTAGTGCACACAGAAGTGCTTATTTACTGAAAATATATTGCAGGTCCAAATTATGTCTCTCATATGTCAGTAAAATATTAGAAAATTCAGTATCTTCATTATATATATATAAAACATGCGCACGTTAGTATAATATACTATATATAGTAAATTCTCTGCCCAGGAAAAGCCCTGTTATTACAAAATGTGCTATCAAAACTCTAAACTCCATGACAATTCCAAACAGTAAAGTACAACACGGAGCTGATGAATACCATTTTTTGTGTCCCATTCCTCTTGCAAATCTTTGGGCTGCTTTGCATCAGTCTATGACTTATGCCAGCTGCCATTAAAGTCTGGGATAGAGGAGATGCAGTTTGTGTTTCTCCTGTTCAGGAGCTTGAAGGACCTACTTTAATCCATACGGACTTTGCGAGAGCTCAGTAAAGCAGGGGTGCAGGTTCACCCCACACAGGCCTGTTCCACCCCTGAACTGTCCCGCTGTGTCTAGGGCTGCTGTGGAGGTGACACAGAACTGGTGGAGCTGGCTTGTGCCTGGTATAAGAGCTTCCTGCACTTATGGGCCCCTTGCACAACCACTGTTGACATAAAGTAAGCTGTAGCACAACAATGAATCAGCCTGATATTGACACCAATATGTGATATGGGGGGAGGGATAGGTCATTGGTTTGAGCATTGGCCTGCTAAATCCAGAGTTGTGAGTTCAATCCTTGAGGGGGCCATTTAGGGATCTGGGGCAAAAATCTGTCTGGGGATTGGCCTTGCTTTGAGTAGGGGGTTGGACTAGATGACCTCCTGAGGTCCCTTCCAACCCTGATATTCTTCTGCTAAACCTAAAATTGCTATTGCTCTTCTGTGTAACTTCTCTTGCCTTTTAAAAATCTGCTTAAGAAAGCATTGCTTCTGCTGGACATTACCCTTCTCTTTCTTTGTCTCCTACCTTTGTTTGATAAACCCTGAGAGTCTCCCACTCCTGGCTCTGGGTAAGGCAGTAAGGCAAGAATAAAGGGAGGAATGTTTACTCCTCCAAGCTGCAGAGGAAACATAATGATAATGCTTATATGCACAAAAATTCATTAATTGATCCTCAGAGTACCACATGGAAATTCACTTGGATCAGTTAAGTTTTGGTAAAGTTGGGGATGTGTGTGCCTGTGTGAGACTAGAAAGCAGGCTTTTAAAGGAAAGCTAGCTTCAACCTTAGTTATAGGGAGCCAAACCTCTCTCAGTAATAGCCTTGGCTCACAAAGTTATTAAAATATCTAATTATAATTAGTCTTGTTTTGCTGAACCTTTTAATAATGTGGAAATGACCAGTTCACATGGATGGTATTCTAACCCTACAACATACTCTCCTACCCTTATCCTCTACGTTTCAGAACCTCACAGAGCATAGAGCTAGGCTGTAGCATTTAGGCACAGCCCACTGTAAAGGACGGGGTGGAGCTGCATCCTTCAGGGTGAACACCGGTGGCCAGCTTACAGTGGGAGACATTTTTTTTTTCTGACCTCATAGGAGCGCAGAGGCTACGAGACAGCTGCTGCTACATCCCTTTGTGAGCTGCAGCTCCTCTGGCAAATGTGTAGGGCAGTAAGAGCCATGGTTCTGCTTCCTCCCTGTCCCCTTTGGGGAGCCATATACCCTCAGGGGAATAGGGAGGTAGCAGCCCTTGCACTGCCATGAACAAAAGGACTGAACTTCGGCCTGGCCCTTGCATAGGGCTGTACAAAGGCAGTGAGAATCTTCTTATGCCCTCCACCATTGGGCACCTGCTTAAAGGCCAGGTAGGCAGAAACTGGTCCACAGAAATGAATGCAAGAATATGTGGTTCTATTTGTCAGGACAACAAACTCTCTGTTTATAGATTCTTGGCCAATTTGGGACCAGATTGTGCATGACCCTTATTCTGGTTTACATTAGTGGTGGGAAAAGGGCACAAAGCCTTCCCTCCCCATACATGGGTGGAATGGATAGTTACAAGGTAGTATCCCTTTAAATACTCAAAGACCATACTCACACAGACTTGTAAGCAAGTTAGGCGGTTCTTAAGGTACTCTTCATCACTAGCTCCTGTGACCAATATTATTCAAATAACACTGATTATCAGAAATACCCTATAATAGATAGTTCGTGGTTTGCTGCCAAGTAACAGATATTGATGCTATTATGACCACTAGCCTGTTATACTGAGTCATGAGAAGAAAGTTAATCTGAATAGCAGGATCAGACTCTTCACACTGGGATCTGTTAGGCTGTGGGATAATCTCCCCTGATTTCAGAAGGGAGACTTGTCTTGGTAAGAACTGAGCAGAACTGAATAAGAACGTCAGAATTTGGGCCTTATCTGGCCCTTTCCAACAGCAAAGAAAGGAGAGGTGCAAAAATAGCTAACTAAACTCCTGATGAAAATTGCTCCTGTCCAATAACATGTTCATGCAGCAATATCAGCTCTGTCTTATCATCACTGCTTGTCCCCTGACTCCACTCTTCTGCCAATGTAGAATTGTTCCCAGTCCTTTGTCTAAGCTAGTTTTAAATATCTGAAGCCACAGGATGTGTTCTACTTTCCCCTGGAGACCGTCACACCGCCTAATGAATCCAGTGCTCAGGAATCTTTCCCCATTATTCAGCCTCAGTTCTCTTTTTCTTCCATCTAATTTCTAGCAATACCCTTCGTACAGCTCTAAATTATTCCTCTAAAGGGAACTAGCATCAATGGGAATTTCATCTCAGCAAAGATGAAGTACAAGTTGAATAAGTACTTTAGGATCTGCCCCACAGTTCTTATTTAATTGAAACTGAATTATGTTATTCTTGGCCGTTTCTGGTGAAGAGAGAGAGAGAGAGTGTGTGTGTAAACTCGATATACAACTGTGTGATTTGCGTTTTTATTTTCTAGACTATTGCTTTTGTTCCCCCAGTGCTGTGCTTCCAATTACATATGCAGCAGCAGATATATATTATACAGTACTTACACAATCCGGTCCACTGCTAATATCAAGGATAGATCGTTGGTGGGAAGTCCTATGGCCTCCAGGATAATAGCAATGGTCAGAACTCCTCCAGCTGGGACTCCAGCCGCTCCAACGCTGGCTGCAGTGGCAGTCACACTGAGAATGTTTTCAAACACGCGTTAGTGCAGTTTCAGTAACACACTCATTCAATGGTTATGATGCCTATTTATGGTGTCAATTTTAACCAAAGCAAAAAGAGGGGGGCAAATGTAACTTCTTTGTCTACAAATTCTTCCGTATCGGGCCATGTATTCTGCAGATGTCAAATAATAGAAATTAATACTGTTGGGTAGTGAGTACTGTTATTCTGCAAGAATCAAAACTAGCTATCCAAGTAATGGCTCTGCTGCGAATACTGCCAGTGTATTTTCAGATGAGCAACGTGCATCACGGTGTATCTCTGCCATGTACATGAAAAATGATAACAGCAATCAAAGTGTACTGGATGCTTTGCAGTCAGAATTAAACCTGTTCCTGCCCAGAGGAGTGGAAGTGATCCAAATGGACAACATGCAGGCAAAAGAGCAAGGGAAGGAAGCAAATAACAGGAATAGGGATGGCTGGAAGGAAGCGGAGCACCCAGAATATGTCCCAGGGATGTCTGCGGGATGCAGAATGTTGGTGGCTTAGGGGTGTTAAAATTATTTGTGGGATCGCTGAGGGATTTTGGAGGGTCTTGGGGAGGGATCTGAAGGAGGGAAAAGACGGCTCATGGTATATAGGGTATTTCAGGTGTGGAAGGGACAGCCCAGCATGAGGGTGCTTGCGGGAGAAGGTGTTTGATTAGCACAGAGATGGGTGCAGTATTGATAGACAAACAGGAGGGCACAAAAGAACATGCAAAATGATAGGCGGAGAAAAGGCTCCGAACAAGGCAGTCGTGGAAAGCTAGGGATAGGACACAGGCCAGGGCAGAGGCACCCAGCACGTGTGGGCAAGGTGTATGAAACTGACGCAGAAGGCCATGTACAGCTGCCAAACGGAGTGCAAAGGGAGAAATGTGGTCAAAGTGCTGCATGCGGATGACGAACTCGAGGGCAGCATTCTGGATAGACGGGAGGGCAGCAGCAGGGGCACTGGAAAGGCCAGAAAAAGGGAAGTTACCTCAGACAAAGTGGGAAATTATCAAGGTAAGGAGGGACACAGCTATTAGCAGTGAGGACAGGAAGGAAAGGACAGGGTTTGGATTGGTTGTAAAGAAAGAAGTGACTTATTGGTATCCGAACATGAAAGGTAACAGAGAGCAAGGGGTTAAGGAGGATACAGAGGGCAGGGGCATAGGAGAGGCCATGAAATTATCTAGCTTGATGGCCAGGGGATAGGGAAAGGGGAGCTTGAAATGGAGGGAAGAGTTCTGCACAAATGGTGTTTTTGAGATGCTCAGTATCCATTTAAGATTCAGATCTAGCCCTTAATCTCCAAATGTATCAAACCTCCCTAAATTCCAGTACACGTCAAAACGAGATTTATAAAACTTGAAAGACTCCTGTTGTATTGTTGGATAATATGTTCCACAGCAATTTACAGACTGCAGTTCAGCAGTCTGGTTTGGGTTGTCTTGGAGTCTCGAGGAATCAAAGATTATGCCATGGGTTTGAGCATTGGCCTGCTAAACCCAGGGTTGTGAGTTCAATCCTTGAGGGGGCCATTTAGGGATCTAGGGCAAAAATCTGTCTGGAGATTGGTCCTGCCTTGAGCAGGGGGGGTTGGACTAGATGACCTCCTGAGGTCCCTTCCAACTCTGATATTCTATGAATGTGTTAATCATGAGGTGGTGCTTCTCATTGTTTTCAGTTTCCATTTGCAAGCTTGATCTAGGTTGGTCTTGCTTATCGCTGGCTAATGAAAAAAAAAAGTGTATTCGCTACACTAGGTAAATCAACATGCAATATTAGGTTAATAGTAACCTTGAAATCACCATAGATAGTGACAACCCCATTGTTTTTCATTACTGGCGCTAAAGGGATGCTCCATTCGCTCCAGTTAACCTTGGATATAATTCCAGAGTCCTGTAAGTGCTGAAGATACTGTATGAGCTTTGCAAAATTTAGGAATTGCTCCCTCTTTAAGCACAATTTTTGCTTTCATAGATTTTCAGGTGCTGCTACCATCCTGAAAGAGAAATAGAAGCCTTGTCCTAAAGTTGAAGCCATTTCTTTTTTGGGCTGGAATTCATAATTTGTTTTGAAGCCTACAGATGTTCTATGCTTTGCCAGTCCAGATGAATCTCTCTTAGCCATTTTCTGCCAAATAAAGCAGGACCCCTTTGCTTCACAACATAGAGATTTAACAGATGCTGTTTACAGTTACTTCACCTTCATCGTAATAACACCCGGGGGAGTGAGGATTTACCTTGTGTATACTTTTGTAAGCGCTGAGGCTTTCTGCAAGTTCACTTTGTTTATGTAGTCTCTGATAATCCTGCTGCAAAATTAAAGAAATAGCAGACCCTGTATCAAGCTTCATTTTAAGTCTTACTCCTACTATGCTTGTGCAGTTCCTTCATATTTATATTTGTTTTGTAATGAGCAAAAGACACAACAAAGGGCCAAGGAGAATTGTAGGTCCTGAACTCTGACGAGAGCTTCATCAACACTCCCTCAAAGGAGATTGGAAAGGGTGAAGGGGAAATAGGGCCTTGGTCCTACCCCTCCCTACACATTGGGTATGCCTATACTGCAGTCAGAGATGTGATGTAGACAGACCGGAACTAGCTTTGATCTCACTCTCACTCATGCCCATCACCCCAATCGGGGTATGGGCCGCCAACCACAGATCTCCAGAGTCCTCTATCCTGGGCCATTTGCTCTAGCTGGTTCCAGGTATAGCCCATTTTTATGCTATCAGCCTGCAGGTCACGTCGCCAGGTGTTTCTTGGACGGCCTCTTTTCCGTTTGCATTGGGGGTTCCACCGCAATGCCTGTCTAGTGATGTTGGTTAGCTGCTTGCATAGTGTGTGTCCTATCCAGCCCCACCTTCTCCTTCTAATTTCTTCCTCTGCTGGAAGTTGACAGGTCCTCTCCAAGAGGTAGATGTTGCTGATGGTGTCTGGCCAGCGGATCTGGAGAATCCTTCTAAGGCAACTATTTATGAAGGTCTGGATCTTCCTGGTGGTTGTTTTAGTTGTCCTCTAGGTTTCCGCTCCATACAATAAAACTGATTTCATGTTGGAGTTGAACAGTCTAATCTGTTGCCAAAGACAGCTCTCTGGAGCTCCAGATGTTCTTGAGCTGTAAGAAAGCTGCTCTTGCCTTACCGATCCTTGCTTTGATGTCTGCGTCTGTGCCACCCTATTGGTCGATGCTGCTGCCTAGGTAGGTGAAGGACTGCACTTCTTCCAGAGGGCTTCCATTCAGTGTGACTGGGTCATTACTGATGGAGTTAATCTTGATGATCTTGGTCTTGTCCTTGTGGATGTTGAGGCCAACCTGTGATGATGTGGCTGCCACTACGTTGGTCTTCTCTTGCATCTGCTGTTTGCTATGCGAAAGGAGTGCAAGGTCATCGGCAAAGTGCAAGTCATCAAGCTGGGTCCACAATGTCCACTGGATTCCGTTCCTGTGCTCATAAGTGGATGTCTTCATAATCCAATCAATGACAAGGAGAAAGAGAAATGGTGACAACAAGCATCCTTGTCTAACTCCGGTTAGCACCTGGAAGCTGTTTGTAAGCTGCTCTCCATGGATCACTCTACAGTGTATGCCGTCATATAAGTTCTTAATCAAGTTGACCACCTTTGCTGGGATACCATAGTGCCAAAGGAACTTCCAGAGAGTCTCTCGATCCACGCTATCGAATGCTTTCTCATAGTCAACAAAGTTGATGTACAACGAGGAGTTCCACTCCATAGACTGCTCGACTATGATGCGGAGCGTTGCTATCTGGTCTGTGCATGATCTATTTTGCCAGAAACCTGCCTGCTCATCTCATAGCTGTGGATCGATGGCATCCTTTGATCTAGCTTTGATCTAGCTAACTCAAATAACAATAGCAACGAAGCTCAAGTACATACCCAGGACACCGGTCAGGTCTTCCAGCCCATGCTGCCACCTTTGCTGCCATGGAGCAGGGCTGGTAGACAGCGGGCAGTATGCTGCACCTTATACAGCATAAATGAACATAGCAGCAGGTGTGACCTCCCTGCATGGTACAGAGTTTCAGATAGGGTGACCAGACGGCAAGTGTGAAAAATCGGGACAGGGGGTGGGGGGTAATAGGTGCCTATATAAAAAAAAAACCCCTCAAAATTATGACTGTCCCTATAAAATCGGGACATCTGGTCACCCTAGCTCCAGAGGTGTTCTGCCTTGTTAAGGCAGAATGTCTCCCAACACTCCCTTGGACAGTGCAGCCTCACTCCCAGTACTGAGCTGTGCCTTCTTCTGACTGTCTTTTTAGTTTACATCTACATTTAATTATTTGCTTTCCCAAACAGCCACTTTCAAAGTGATTGAGAGGAAAGTTTCTGTGTCTACATCTCAGTTAAGCAGACCATGTAGGAGCATCATTTTTAAAATACAATCATATTTGTTGAGGAGTTGAGACAAACCCTTTATAAAAGGGTTGTTAGAAGAATTTTCGCTACAGGAGTAAATTGCTGAGATTAACCTAATCTCCTCTGCTGCCCAAAGGACAGCTGATATGTTCGGTGATTGTATTACTTCCATTTGTGCTGTGTAATTCGATTGATGTTTCTTTTCAGGACAAAAACAAAAGCATCAAATCTCATTTAGTTTAGTCTACATCATAGGCAGCAGATGGCCCCCTGATCTACCTATGTACCAGCTCACTAATTGTCCAGCTGCACCCCCTATGCACATGCCCAGCTCAGCAAGGGAAGCCCTGATGTGTGTCACAGGATGCTGTGCCAGGCTCCTTGAGCCTCCTCTTAGCAGTGAGAGCCAATTGGCCAGAGAGGAGAACTGGTCCCTGACTACCACTGTGGGACAGAATAAAGCTGCCGCTGCCTGGGCTCACTGTCCAACCCAGTACCACAGGACAGGATGGAGCTGGGGACCATGCAGCGGTCTGGTGGGTTTGCTCTGCAACCCCAGCAGGACAGAAGTGGAGCCACCACTGCCTGGGTGAGCGCAGGTTCAGGCAGGCTCACTCTGCAACCCCGGGGCCCAGCCATACAGGACAGGAGCTGAGCCAGTGTAAATGCAGGGACAGGTGTGCTCTCTCTACAACCCCTGGACTCAGCTCTGCAGGCCAAGAGCTGAGCTGTCACTGCACAGGGTGAGTGTGGGGTCAGGCAGGCTCGTTTTGCAATCCCTGTGGGACAAGAGCCATCACTGCCTGGGGTGAGCATGGGGCAGGCTCATGCTCAGCTCCTGGGCCTCCCCTCCTATCAGGTTGGAACAGAGCTGGGCCCAGTTCGCCCAAACGATATTCTCACCTTTCACCCTAAATAGACAGATATATAAGAACTTTGTGTTCTTCTTATGCCTTGGAACATAGTGAATAATAATTAGAGACTCAGACTAAAGCTCAAACTACAATTCATGAAAAAACACCAATGTTTGGAATGGGAAAGTTTGCAAAATGTATTAATTTAGAAAAAAACAGAATGAAATACTATTTTTGTAGTTTTACAACCATTAAAATTACAGGTAAAGCAAAATTCTCCATTTTTATAGTGCAGCTTTTCATTGTAAATTCTGCAGTCATTCGTTGCATGACTCCTATTGATAGTAATGAAAATTCCACATATGGAATAAGAGCTGAATACGCAATAGTTGTGTTGTGGATAAGAGATTCCCTGGTGTGTATCACAGAGGAAAGTTTGCCCTCAAGCTGTAGATTTGCACTTAGGTCCTGATACTGCAGAGCGCAGTATGCAGCACTCCTATTGGTACCGAATAGCTAGAGAATCATGCCCTTAATCTTTTAATGTTACTATTCCCTTGCTACCCACTAGCAAATAAATACAGTTTTCCTAAGTCAGTTTTAGAATTTGGCACATATCTGGATTGCATTTTCTAAAAAGAAAGGAGTTTTTTTTTCATGAAGTGTCTTTCCGATTTCTTTGCCAACTGAAATAAACTACAGCTCCAAATCTGAAATATCTGGTTGTACAAGGTGAGGGTAGGGGCTAGTCGCTGTTATCTGTTTTGGTGGGAGAGTGGAATGGAAATTACATCAGCTTGGCACAGTTAATGACTTCTTCATATTAGCTTTGCTAAGATACTCAGAACATCCACCCCAGTTTCAAAAAGACACTAAAATCTTGCAATTCACAGGTTTACATTTTGCATTTTATCTATTCCCGAGGTCTGCCAGTTATATTAAAGTGATATTATATCATGTATTGGAAAATAGAAAGCTATCATCTCAAAATAGACCATAATATTGCACCTTATTAAAAAATACAAGTACATTTTCTGCCAGCAACCATGACTTATGATAATGACTGTTATCAATATGCAATTACTTCTGTTACCGTGGAACATATTGACATTCATTTATTTAAAGATAATGTAACACATTTGTATTCATTGAGGTAATCTGTGGATATGATTAAACGTGAATGCCCATTTTATACTGAACAGTAAAATGAAAAAATTGCAATCAGACCTTCAGCATTGCTAAAAATAGGTCATATTAAATTGTGAAAATCGTATTATAGTTTATTTCAAACACTGTAGTAAACAATCATAAAAAACAAAAGCACATCTTGGGTGATGACTAATTGGAACATTCAGTCTTTCTATCCATCAGGCAGGGGGACTTGCCAATCCATGGATGGGGCAGTTATTCAATATATCTGTACCACTTATCTATAGGAAGGACACAATATTTGCCACTATCATGTTAAGGACGCTCATTGAAATATTCATTTAAATCCATGTGTACATCTCAGTGCCTGGAGTTTCAAGATAAGGCACCAGTAAAAAAAAAAAATTGTGCACCTCACAGATGTTTTGAATCCTAATTTTATCACACAAATACTTTGTCACAATTTCTGTGGAGAGCCCATAGTGTTTAATCTTCCAAACCCAAATGCAACACAATTGTACTAGAAGGTGCAACTTCTTAGCTGTAACTGCGGTTCTCTGAAATGATATATTGTGACAGGTCACCACTTGGGTCCATTCTCCTGAAGGCAATCGAAGTAAGAACTCTCCAAACTTTGTTCTAACAAGCAACCTCTTACTCTAGACCTGAAAGTAGCATGTGTTTCATATTTGACATGATTTGGGCAAGCCAGTTGTTTGGTTTGAAAATTCTTTGCTTTCCATATCTTGTCTCAGAAATATCTTATCTGAGAAATTTCAAATGAAATTCATTTGAAAGCAAGATCTAGTGCACAGGTTTAGTTCTGAGACTGGGAAGTTATTTGGAAAGTTATTCATGGGCAAATTAGTCATGTCCCAATCGACATTTGGACTCTGGCAGACTATAAAAGAGACCAAAATACTTCTGGATGACTAAAAACCCATAATAATCTATTTCTTTTCCTTGTGGAGATTACCTAAAAAGTGCAAATGGATTGCTAGGGTGGATTGCCACAGAGTAAATTTTTAAAAAAGCGACAATTTGCACAAGGTTTTATAATGTCTTTTTACTCCCGACCCAGTCCTGAAATATTTTGTGGTTTTTTTCCATTTCATTAGTGCTTGGTGTTATCAGTAACAAGATTATGAATTTTTCCCACTAGTGTAAGAATTCATTGATACAGCAAAATGCAAGAGTTTTTTTGTGGGCCTACTGGGCTATAGCATGGTTGTCAGGGGCATGGACAAGGTCAAACTGGGTTATAAACAGATTAAAAACCAAACTGCTCTTTAGTCCTTGTACAGTTTGTTTTGAACCCAACTATAAAAAGATTTGAGATAATAGATTAATTAGTAGATTTTAGAGCCAGAAGGGACCATTAATTCTGGCCATGTAATTGGATGAAATTCTAATAATTTTCCTTACAGATTCATTCAAATTAGAAAGTAAATTTCCACTGAAGCCTGTCTGCAATCCTTTCTGGTTTACTCAGCATGAATATGCAAGTGTCTGATGTTTGCTAGTGGGAATGCTCATTTGCATACTAGACTACTAGAGCTACTCAAAAGTTTTTAAATTTTTAAATTTTGATTTAAAAATAAGGAAAAAAATTGCAAAATGTTTGTCTCTGTTACGCTGGCCAATTAAATCCTTTAGAATCCAGCTAGTCCAAAACCCAAACCATCATGCTTTAGAGATGAAACCTAGAGTTGTGTGCAAAAGCAGAGAAAAAGAAATTTCATTTAATCACTAATAAGGTGTGCAGAACTTAGCAGAAAAAATTCAAGGTGGGTGAGGTAATGTCTTTTATTGGACCAACTTCTGTTGGTAAAAGAGACAAGCTTTCAAGTTCCTCGGAACAGACCTGAAGAAGAGCTCTGTGGAACTCAAAAGCTTGTGTCTTCCACCAACAAAAGTTGGTCCAATAAAAGATATTACTTCACCCACCTTTTCTCTCTCATATCTTGGGACCAACACTGCTATAACACTGCAAACAGAGAAAATTCAGACATTTTAATTTTTGTAAAGTAGCATTAAAGAATACAGCAGTTAAGAGAAAATATACAAAATATCAAATGTTGACATTGAAGAATCTGATGAAAACATTACAGGTCAAATTTTCCTTTCATGTCCACCTTGGAGTGCTAATCAGGGGAGAATCGGTCCACAATCAAATCACTACTCACCACCTGAATGTTAACTTGGGACCTGAAGCTGTTCTCATTGGAGTTGTCGAAGTATATAGCAAAATTCTCATCAAGGGCAGATTTTGGTCCTTTGGGCTGTACACTGCCCACCCTATGTGGCCACAGCCAGGGGTATAACGGGAAGGAGGACCAAATCGCTAATGCACTTTTGTGGCCTTTTCATGTCTCTGGTGCAGGCCCACGGTGAGGGAATCTGGGGCTGCCTAGATCTAGTGAATGGGAGCCAAGAGTTGGGGAATGGGTGAAACTTTTGCTCCATCCTTCCATGTGCTGGCCAGGACACCTATACTGGCATGGTGGAGAGGTAGTTAGTAATCTGACACTGCTCAGAGACAATAGCAGATTTCTACTCTTCAGGAGCAAATTACTGACCCTCTCTGAAGCACAATTTCTTCCCTGAACTGCTTCTGCGGTGGCATAGCTTCCAGAACAATCATCCCTCCTATTGCTAAATGAACAGTCTACGCCTTAGTTATTACTCAGTGGAAATCTTTCTTTAGTGTAATTTGAATGGAAAACAGAACATATTAAACTACATTTCTGTCTTCTGGAACTTTACGAATAAGCAATTAAAATGTTCCAGCAGATAGTCCTGATCATTTTCTTTTGGGGGAAAAATCGAGTGATACTAAACTTTTCTTCCATTTCACAAAAATAGATGGTTTTAAAATAAAACATTGTGATTTAAAGTAACCTTGTCCCAAGAGCAAAGTAAGAATGCCTCCTGCCAGAGAGCTCTGGTGAAAGGGTTTCATGCTTTAATTTTTTTTAAATGGCCAGATCTCTACATATACATTTTCATCAGTTATTGTTGTCACGATTCAGGGAAACTGCCCCTATATTTTTCCCTTATGTTCCAGAAGGGACCCACTCTTTGCCTCATGGCTCCTTAGCTATCACCTCTCTTGGGCAGAGGCACACATCTCTCTCCCTCCTGACACAGATATTTCCAGGCTGTACAGCTCCCTGGCTAAATGGCTGTGGAGATGTTACAATGTGAGTGAATTTGCCTAGCCATAGCCACTGTTCTTATAGTCCCATATAGTCCCTTGCTCACAATGATACATACATTTAATTCAGTAAGGTTTAACTTAACTTAATTTAGTAAAGTTTGTCCAGGATATTGCAGGACAATGCCTTGTCACGATTGTGTAAAATGTGTTGCATTTTGGATTTTAAAAAAATGTAGTAGATCTACAACAAGCACTTCACTGAAATCATGTTGATTAAATATCATTTCCTCTGACACCTCAAAAGATACCTCCCACACATAGTAAATGCAAGAGGTAATTGAATCCCCCCCTCTTTTTAAAAGTGTTACATGTCAAACAATAAAAATGGAACCAAACTCCACTCTCCCACACAGTTCAGTGTGTACCATGTTGATATTTTGTATAGTGCTAGTTTCCTAATCAAAATGTTATGCAGCAACAAATCAAATGACTCACAGAAGTCAAAGTATATTACATCAATAAAACTTGTAATTTCATAAAAAACTAGTTTGATATCCTTAGTATCTTTTTTTATTCGGATGTATTTTCCAGAAACCCATGTTGATTGTCATGTTACCCTCTGTGATGTTCTGGGGTGCCAATCTTGACCAGTGAGGGGCTATCACCATCTGCCCTGTAAACACGGGTGTTTCAAAATGCTTTGTTGTAATTCCAAACCTGGACTGCTCACAACCAGCCTACCAGCATACAGGTCACATCCTGAGTGTTTGTGTGCTAGATAGCCCTGGTTCAGCAGCTCTGACCCCAACAGCCTCTTGACAGCCCTACTCTGCCTTTCACCAGCCTTGGTAATAACCAGCATGCTGACCTTAACACCCTCTCAGTCCCAAATTTCCCCAGACCTGTGTGCCCTGAAGTGTCCAGCCCTCTCCTGGATAGCTCAAAGAAATAATAAGGTTCTTTGCTCCTTTAAAGAGACAAAACTTAACTGGGGGGTAAATGCACCCTTCCCTTTAAACACAGCACTGAGTTGGTTTATAGTAAAAAGGAAATAAACTTATTAACAAAAATATACATAGGGTTAAGTGAGCTTAAATAGAAGGACTGAAGATAGAAAGATTTACAAGTAAAACAAAACAAAATATGGTTCTAAAACATAATCTTAGCAAGATAGAGGCTTTGTTCAGGATGGGTTCTCTCACCAGTCATTCTTCTTCCCAGTCATGGCTGACTTTTCCTTAGTCAGGCCTTTCCACAAAAGTATAAGTTGCTGGCTTCCCTTGTCCTCTTAGGCAAAAGAACTTTACATAAGCAGGTTTCTCACCTATAATCAGTTCCAGAGATTTCAGTCCATTCCCCCTTGATTTTGATTGTAGGACCCATCTTTCTCAGCTTGCAAGTGCTCTGTTCCCTTGTGTCCGTCTAGTGATGGATACCAAAGGTGGCTTCTGTCCTTGTTTATATTTTCCAAAATTCAATTACCTTGTTTCAAGAAGCAGGATAACCTCAGGCTATTCTTCCCTTCCCCTGGACTTTCCCATCCCCTGTATGTAAATAAATCTTCCGTTGTTTTGATCCTACCCACTTAATTTTCATAGAAGACAAGTAAAAAGCTGACCCCACTCCTGTCTGGGTGGGAACTGTTCCTTTGGTCACACAGTTTAAAACATAATGACAATTAGTATTCATAATTCCTCCTATAGTGTTAATACATATATTTCATTATGATATTAATCACGTATGCCATTAGCTTTTAGAAAAGACCTCACTCTACATTTTTATAATACAGTGATATTGTTACAATCAGTTGATTCAGTTGCTTATCACTTGAGGTTCAGCTCTGTCTTTCTAGACCAATAAATCTTTGAAATAGAGTCTTCTGAAAAGTAAAACATAGACCAAGCTTCTCTCTCCTGCTGTCTGTAGACCATAGACTTCTCCTGTGACCATTGGCTTCCCTTTATTATTTTTCTGCAATTCTTTGCTTCTAATTTATATTCATTGTTATCAATGTCTCCTTTTTTCCATGTTATATATTTAATTTTTATACCAACTTTTACTTCTTGTTAAATCAGGTTTTTTTTCAGTCTGTGTGGAATTCTTTCTGAATTTTGGGATTGTAGATTTGTGGGCATCTAGTAAAATGTTCTTAAACTGTTACCAATTATCATATACATATTTCTATTTAAATTCTTTCTCTCAGCTGATTTGGCTCATAGTTTTCAATTCTTTGGTATACTCTTATATTCCTTTCTGTCACATGTTTCACTAGATGTGTTCTGAAGGTTAGATGATTATATTTCTTATGTCAAACCACATTTTTTAAAAAATTGTTGAGGTGAGCAATGATATAGATGCAATTTTAGTTTTGCAAAGCAGAGTAGGTATAAGGCTCAGACAGTACAATAAATCAGATGCAGAGTGGTATGTTACTGTACAATTTCACTTAAATACAATTGTAATTTGGGCATGAAAGAGACAAACAAAACTGCTGGTCTGGAAATGAAAGAAAGCTGACACAAAATACAGGGAGGTTGAGCCAACATTCTTTAATGCTCTGGACAGTATCTTGAGCCACTGCTTCCCATTTCAAGAAGGATATTAAGATGTGTCCTGCAATTCAGATAATTTAATGAAGTAAAATCAACAGGTGTACCCTAAAAAGTCATTCACATTGAACTGCTGTACCCATCCAGTTACGTGTTGCCATTCTTCCTTTAATTCTATTTTTAATGACATTTAAAAATTCTTGAAGATGTTATTTCATTGCCAAGTGCTTCTATTATCAGACTGACAAAAGAGGCAGACAGTTACTATAACCGACTCACACTTAACTTCATTGTTCAATAGAGGCTCGTTATTTAGGATCACAGTTGGATGCTTGCATTCATTCTAAAGCTTGACAAATCACTTTGGTGTATTCTCAAAGTTAGGTTAAGGTCTGGAGTTGGTGTATGCCCTGCTGTTCAGAAATGTTCTTGCTTAGACTTATGTTTGGGCATAACGAGCTGTTGGATTGTTCCCATTTATAAATTACATTAAAACAAATTTAGAATAGATCATGGCTGAGGGGAGAAGGGGAGGACAAGGCTCAGGATTTTATCAGCTCTATCGTATAACAATGCAACCTCCTGTTACAAGGTTTCTCTTTCTTAATCAGCACAACTTGACAGGCAGTAAAGCTGCTGCTTTTGGTGGAAAAAATGTATCTGATAACGCATTAAAATAAAGGACATAAATTGTTCTAACGATTATTTTGCTAATAATTTCTGATGCCATAAGAAACGCATGCCTTGAACTATTTATTCTCAGAGCCATGCTAATAAAGAATCATTCCTAATCAGGTTTTACCTGTGTGAGCTGAGTAGATTCCTGCTACCATGTTACTTTTTGAACCTAACATAACAGGACATGTGCATTTGGATTACTTGACAAAACAATGCCCTGAGCCTGCAAAGAGAACCAATTAGGTGAACCCTTTAACGTCAGTGGGAGTCCGCCCAGGTGCACTGCTCTGCCTTTGCAGTTCTCGTTGTAGAATTGGGGCTTAAAGAGCATTATGCCAGATTGTATCCCTCAACCAGAGTTGTGTATGGAGGATTCTCATAATTTCCTTGTAGAAGGCGGTGAAGGGCAGGGTTGATCCCTCCACCAATCCAGTGGAGGAATTCAAGATTAATGAATGCTGGGTGTTGAAGGAAGATATCTGAAAGACAAGGTGGAGACATGTAATTGATTCTGTACTTTCAGAAGATCCCAGGGACTTTCTGGGTCCTGGGGGCATAAACTTTGCCGCTGATGTTCTAATTTATGGAAAAATCCATGAGGGGAACATCTCAGATTCCTCCTTCCTATTGCCTGTTGGATGGAGGTTTTCCATGACAAGTGGTAATTTGTGGCCCTTTGTTATCAGAGACAAGTAGCTACAGGGATGAGTAGTCAAATTCCTATGCAGTCTTGAGGATGCTTGTGCAAAGCGTCCTTGTTTGCTTTTGCATTTCTTGCATGTAACAGTTAGACAATCAGTATCTGTGCTACTGTGCTTTTTTAAATTGCAGTGTCAAATGTGATATTGATACTCCAAGGATGAAAAAGGTGAATAACTTCATTATAAATTAGGTTGGGAGTTGGGATTGAACCCCGGAAAATATTGGATATTTTGTAGTGAGAAATGAGCAGAACAGAAATTGTTCAAAGATGTAGAAATCATCTTGAAGGAATTGGAATGGGTAAATGAACAACCAGTGTAAGAAAATGATGAACAATTTTGTTATTTTGTAATGATAATGACCTCAGAAGAAAAGGAAAACAAGCAAGCAATCCCCTTCTCCCCAACTAGAGCTCGTGGAAAACTGGGGCAGTAAAAAAATGCGGTCTCAATTTTTTATCATTGAAGTTTCAGTTCTGAACTATTTAAACGATCTCAGAAAACAACAAAAATACTGCTTAGGCTACATCAGACTTGAAATGCATGGCAAGGGCAGCAGAGACCCCCACCCCTCTAGACCTACACAGGTCTCCATCAGTCCTCCCCTCTTTGCACCATGTAAGCATGAAGCAGTGTCTGATCTCATGTAGGTATATAGTGTATGGATATACCTGAACATAGATCTATCTTTCTGTGGACTATTGTCTGAATTCATTTTCTGATGTTCTACAAGGACTATTGTAGATAAGATATCAAGTCACAGCTGTATAAAATATTCAAAATAATTAAAGGAAATCAATCAACAATTTAATTAAAAAAATCACACAATGACCTCAGTTATTCTGTTTAACAACACAAGATAATTAATTCAGTTCCTGAGTTAATCCTGTTCTTTTGCAATTATCCAACAGAAAGGACAAATAAGAATTTAATCCTGTTAACCCTCTATTCTAGCTATCAGTAGAGAAATGATGACATTGTTTTAATCTGTACTCATCTATGGCAGTAGCAATGTTGTTACTCTGCTGCTACAAAGACTCGAGTATTTCCTACACTGTACCCAAATAATAGTTTCTTCTTCCCAGGAATTTCTAACCAACAAGGATTGTAGGTAAAAATTAACATTTTGTATACAGGTGAAACCAGTGGTGGGCGGGGGCGAGGGATGACGTAGAGTCAAAGCGTGGCACCTGTGCAAGGAGTGAGGGGGCCCCTTGTGCTGGGGGTCCCGGAAAAGGGAGGAGACTGGGGCAGAAGGGCAATGGATGGGGTCAGCCTGGTGCTGGTGGTGGCACTAGGATTCTGGCAGCTGGTGTGGCGGTGGGTGATGCCGGGAGCTGGCGGGGCAGAGTGGAGTGGGCTGGGGTCACTGCTGCCACTGCTGGAGCCTGAGCCATGTGATGCCGAGCAAGAAAAAGAAATACAACATGTGCTTCCCAATGGGGAGTGCGGGCCCAACCCCCACTGCCAGCGTCAAGCCCCTTGCTAAGCCCCGGGCCGGCCTGGTCCCCTGAACTCCTCCCCCATCCTCCCCGGGCCAGCCTAGTACACCATGCACGACACACGCACACTGAAGCATGGGGCCCCGCAAAGCATGAGGCCCAGAGCAGTCGCCCCAATTCGCCATACCCAAGGGACGGCTCTGACCGGAAACTTGCATCATCACAGGATCTAGCCTTGGTACTCAGATGGCTTCAGTCTTGGGTTCTAGAGACTATTGAGAGTCCAGTCCCTTGGTCTGGATAACCATTTCTTCAGTTCTCTAATAGAAGTTCTCTTTTTGTCTCTATAGACTGTAAATGTATTTCCTTGTTTGTTCTTTAACTGAGTTTTAAATTGCAGTTGTTTTACTCCCAATGTAAACTAGATGTAAAAAATAAATAAATAAGCAGATGTGTGAAAATCAGCAAAACACTGATCCCATTGAAATCTTTACAAATGTCTTTGCAAGTAATTAATGCCATTGAAAAATAGTAATAATATTTACTTGCGAAGGCAAAATCATGACTCTTTTACTAATGTGCTCTTCATAGCAAAGGAAGAAATGTTGCTGGGAAGTCTCTTCATTTTCTTTCTGTGATGAGCTGTAAAATCACAGAAATGTAGGGCTGTAAGGGACCTCAAGAAGTCATCAAGACCTGTCCTTTTTGCTGAGATGGGATCAAGTAAACTTAGACCAGCTCTGACAGGTGTTGTCTAACCTCTTCCTCAAAACCTCCACTGATGAGGATTCCACAGTCATTCTTGGAAGTCTGTTCCAGAGCTTAACTGCCCTTCTTATAGCTAGAAAGTTACATCTAATCTAAATTTATTTTACTGAAGATTAAGCCCATAACTTCTTGACCTAGCTTCAGTGGACCTGGAAAACAATTGATTAAAGTCCTCTTTATAACAGCCCTTAACATATTTGAGGACGGTTACCAGGTCCCCCTCAGTCTTCTTTTCTCAAGACTAAACATGCACAGTTTATGTTATCCTTTCATCGTATGTCAGGATTTCTAAATCTTTAATCATTTTTTGTTGGTCTGTTCTGGACTCTCTCCAGTTTGTCCACGTCTTTCCTAAAGTGAGGCACCCAGAACTGGATACAGTACTCCAGATGAGGCCTCACGAGTGCTGAGTAGAGCAGGACAGTTACCTCCCAAGTTTTACATATAATACTTTAATACACCCCAGACTATTAGCCTTTTTTGTAACTTCATCACATTGTTGACTCTCATTCAATTTGTGATCCACTGTTGCTCCCATATCGTTTTCAGCAGTACTAGCACTTAGCCAGTTATTTCTTCATTTTGTAGCTGTGCATTTGATTTTTTTCTTAAGTACTTTTTACTTATCTTTATTTAATTTCATCTTGTTGAATTCACCACCAATTCTCCAACTTGTCAAGATTGTTATGAATTCTAATCTTGTCCTCCAATATGCTTGCAACCGCTCCCAGCTTGGTGTCATCCACAAATTTTATAAGCATATTCTCCACTCCATTATCTAAGTCATTAGTGAAAATACTGAACAGTAATGGATCCAGAAGTGACCCCTATGGAACCACATTAGATGCATCCTCCCAATTTGACAGTAAACCATTGATAACTACTCTGAGTGCAGTCTTTCAACCAGTTGTGCACCCACCTTATAATAATTTAATCTAGACAGCATTTTCCTAGTTTGCTTATGAGATTGTCATGTGGGGCGGTGTCAAAAGTCTTAGTAAAATCAAGATATATAATTTCTACTGGTTTCCTCCCCATCCACGTCAGTAATCCTCTTAAAGAAGGAAATTAGGTTGGTTTGGCATGATTTGTTCTTGACAAATCCATGCCAGCAATACATTATAAGCTTATCCTCTAGGTGCTTACAAATTGATTGTTTAATAACTGATAGTTAGTAATACAGTTATTTTTAAAGAGTAACAGGAAATTGGCAGGAATGGTTAGAAAGATTCTAGATGATTCTATAGAGGCGCAGTCAGCAAAATTACTCCATGTTCCTCATTGTGTCTAAGACACATGAAAAATAGTATATTTTTTTCTTGGTCTATATCGTATATTTTTATCTATAAAAGAACCACTTAGTTTTACTCTTCAAAATCTCTAGATATATGATTGCTAGTTTGTATTGTCATATATATATATTTGTTGTACACATTCTTTCATCGTCTGTTAGAGAGCCTTAGGGGTCACTGTTAGATCCTCGCTTTCCAGTATCATTAATGAAATTCTGCACAACGTGGATGGAGGAAATCCAAATTTTTAAGTATGCTGATGACTATTCATCTACTGCTTACAATTTTATTAGTATCTCTGTGCTGACTTCTCTGAAACAGCAAAATGAACAACACCATCATCTATCCCTCTGTTTCTCTCAGTGGTGATAAAACTAACTAGTGCATGCTGTTTCTATAAGGAAATTTATCTGTTTAATACTTTTACAAGTTCATGTAGATCTTTGTTACACTTTAAGGATTGCCTTTTAATAAGTTATGACATGTTACTATATTTATAGACATTGTATAGATAGGATAGATGGAAATGCCTTGGAAATCATTTACTATTTACTTTATAAAAGTTATAAAAATTTTCCAGAGAGCCCTGTGGTTCTATTTCCTTTATTTTATGGGTAGCACATTTCACTGTATATGGCTTACCTATGTTCTGTAAACCATCTATAATGAAATGAATATCCTTTAAAATAAAATTAATGCATTTATAGCTATGATCAACTAGTGCATAAATAGTATGGATGCCTAGAAATGTCTTCAACAAATAATTGCTAATAAACATTATAAGCCAACTATATAAAAGTTCTGCAAATGTTTAATGTTTCTACTATGCTTAAAATAAAGAAAAGCACTTTCTATGCATGTAGTATATCTTATAAACTATTAAGGTATTTATTTATAGATGTATTACGTGTAGCATGGTTGTAAAAATGTTATTAATTCTAAATAGAGAAAAATTGAATGGTCTTGGAGTGCAGGGGTGCTATACTGTTAATAAGACTCAACTATATGGTATTTTTCAGTAAATGTATAGTATGCATATCTCTACATTCTCATTTTCTACTTTTCTACTTCTGGAAGAACCTGCCAGCCATACGCCCATAGCAAACATGGCCTCTTCAATTTCTTGTTTCTTTCAGCTAACAAGAATAGATCTTCTACTCTAAATAAAATGCCTATTTTGAGAGATTTTTCTCTATTAAAATAATCAGACATTTCAAAGTAGTAACTTTGTGCTTCCTGTGTAACACTATCCTAAACTGAACACCTAGGCCTCGATTTTAGAATGTATTGAATCTATGATTAGCTTATATTCCGAAAGCATCCTCAAGTTAATACGTAAAACAATGATTGGTAACCCTTAGTAAAGCTTTCCTAAATGGTCACTGTCAAAAGGACAGATGCCATTCTTTCTGTCCTGTGAAAATGAGTCCTTCTACTCACTTCTCATTAAATTCTCCTTGTGATCAACAGATTTCTTCTACAATTAAGTAAATTCTGGGCACCTGAGCCAAGAGTATTTCTATCTTGATGTCTTTGAAATTGTCTCTTTACTTACAGTTGAACTAGCCATGTTCACTGGATGAAATTTGGCCTAATACTCTCTGCCAAACAACATCACAGACCTTCATGAAGATTAATATACTATCTGTGGACATTGCAAAGAGTTTTGAGTTCAATTGTTAAGATATATTTTCATTATTGTGGTGCATTCTGGTCATGTTCTCTTACAAAAACTATTCAGCCAAACAATTATGTTACTGTAGAAAAACTAAGACTTGAAGACATGAAATCATTGCAATGGAATGACCAAGCAAATTATTTTTGAATATGTCTAAAAATTGATATGCTGATAACTGCAGCAAGGGACAGATTGATAGCAATAGTATATCCGATTATTATGTATATTACCTTAGTAATGGATCAGCTCACTAACATTTGTGTAACCACATCATTGAAATGGGCATGCACTGAAGTCAGCAGGACTCTTTTAAGTGTAAATGATAGCAACACTTTCTCCATCTGAGTTGTATGATGGGCTTTCTGCTTAGCTGATTCTACACTGAATCGCTTTTTAAAAATAAAGCTTGTGGCTGTTGGACTTTAAACAGTTTCACTATTGGAAGGCAGTTGTTCCTGAAACTAAAAAGGTTATTTGGGATATTGAAGGTATTCAGATCATAATGAGGAAAGTGGGGGCAGAGGAGCCATAAATATTAAAGGAACTAAGCTGGTGGTCAAGAGATGGAATTGGTTATGCAGAGCAAAAAGAAACCGTGCTTTAGAAGGATGAGATTCAGGGAGTGACCCTAATGATGAGTGACTAACATATGCTCCACTGTTACCTGAAATACTCCAGTGTCTCTGAGATATGTGATGGACGTCCAGAGAAGAATTCCAGCACTTGCACGACTCTGTAGACATATACCCTAAATTGTCCAATACTACTGCAATTATGTATAGTGCAAAGAGGTGCTGTGGGGAAGCTTTCTAGCACTGGCGTGCAGAAGCATGGCTACATTATCATCATATAGGAGACATACCTGTTTGGATAATGTAAGAATATTTTTATGAAGTTTGGGATCCATGTGGGTACACTTTCCATATCTCATCGCATACCTTTGGTTCTAGTGGGTTCCCTGATGGACCCCATTGCTGCTTCAGTAAACTTCTTCTGAGATGTCTCGTTTAAGGAAAAAAGCATGATTTTGTGTTTAAAGTACAGGTGTGGGAATCAGGAAACCTGAGTTTTTCTTACCAGCTATATTCTCTCATTCCACCAAGAATAGCAGCCTTGGTACCCACTTAATTTTCTTATTCCATGCCTGGCTTCATGCCTTCTTCGTTGTTGTCTCCAAATATAGAATTAGCTCCCATTCTTGGCACAGTAAGCCCCTATCATTCAAATCTACCCCCTATCAGTACTTGAATCTGCAATTCTCCAACACACATCAAATATTTTCTCTGCTTCAGTATTGGATTCAAAGAGAAGAATAAATAACATTAAAAAAGGGAAACAGAAGTTGTATATATTCAATGCCAAAGACCTCTGGGTCTCCCAGTGTGCCTGTCTTTAAAATAGCAGGATTTTCAGGGCAGTGGCTGTTTTTATGTGTCCTGTACAGCACTGAGCACCTTGTTAGAACTTTAATAAATTACAACACATTAAAAAAGGCCATTTCATATATCTGTCTTACCACTCCAGCTGTAATATTCATGAATTAATTAGCATTAAGAGTTTAATGCTCCACCACTAATCCTTATTTTGGGAATAACTAAGTGTTAGAGATTTAGCTGATTTCCCCCCATTAGTGTAGGTGTGAGACATGCTTATGGAATTGGGATATGCTTTTGATATGTTCTGACATGAGTTATCACTGTGGTACCAAACTGATTTCAAATAAAAAAATGACTGGTGGTCATTTTAATTGGCACTCTGTGCTGAATTTCCAATTCTCTGCCCCAGGAATAATTAGCAGAAACTACCTTACTGGCATTGAAAGGGAAAAAAAATATCCTATCATGAGTTATTGAATACCATTGGTATCAGAGGCTATAAATAGGTTTACACGCTTATACATAGTGTTTAGACCTGAGCTGATAATTCATAATAAACACATTAAATGAATTTCATCTCTTTTTCGGTTCACAGATTATCTGTCAACAAGGTATCGGTTTCTGAAAGTTATTTTGAAGTTATATCTAAAAAAAGTTTCTAAAAGTTATTCACCAGATAATTTCTACAAATTCTTGCTCTATAGCTTGTTCATGAATAGTTTTGAAATTCAAGCTGTTTTGATGAGACACACAGGTTACATGGTGCTGCTTCTGTTCCCAATAAAGGATAAATTTGATTAACAGAAGTAGGTTTCTGGTGTGAATACTTATGTTTATGAATCCAAAATTTGCTTTTGGTGGTAATTTCCATTTTTCACTTACATGACTCCATGTATTTTAATTTACACAGTAGTGAGAGGAGAATGAAGTTATATGAAAACTTCAATGGAAAATATCTTTCTCCCCTCAAATTATTTTAATTTTTCTCTAATTTTCGTATGGTTTAGTACTGTAAATCTTGGCTTCCATCTGAAACTTTCCTTCTAGCATAAAAAAAATGGTTTTGTTCCAACTCTACAGCATTACAAAATAACTTTAATTGTAACTTCAACCCCCCACTCACTCTACCCACAGCAGAAATTGTAAATACAGATTCCTCCCATCTCACTTACCGTGCAAGTCTGCACTAAAGTGCATGCACACCAGAATTACAGAAAGAGATTAATAAATCACATGTATTATGATTGCTAGAAGAATACACTGGTCCTGTTTCATTAAAGAGATTTAGAACTCTAGTTGATGAATCTAACTAGTTTTGTTAGCAGTCCATAACCATGCCTCTGTTTAAAGTAGTTTTACTAACTTTAAATTGAATAATTTTATTAAAGCTTTTGTTGGAATTTCAGAATACTCTAGTGTTTTGTGGTGTGCCTGAGCCCCAGACTGCTTTTCAAAAAAGCGTTAAAGCTTGGGTGGACTCTGAGAAGTGACTCTATACATGCACTGTATACTTTCTTTCAATAGTTTGTAAGGCAGGCATTTGATATGAATACTCAGCATGAGATCTGAGAGCCACACTGGGTATTCTTCTCATGCACGATCACCAGTAATAAAGATTCTGCAGATTATGCCCTCAGTGACACCAGTGAACATCCTGTTTGTCTTCAGCTTAGGATCTCAGAGAAACCTATGCAACCAATTACCTCCAGTGGCTGGCATAAGTGTGAGCAGATCTGTTGAGTTACAAAAGTCAATGTCCATCACCTTCCCTGAGACTCTGGGAGTGTACCTGATGTAGAATGGGAAAGGAGAAGAAGGATGAAGCTGTCCACTCTCCACAAGATTTTGTAATGTGGATTTGAGGGTGGGGTGGAATAGATGAAGGATCCAAGACTATCAGGTAGCCCCACACATGAACAGGAGTGCAGCTGGCCAGCCAGTTATTCTTTGAGTTTGGAGAAAATAGGGGATCTCCTGGATGTTTTTTAGAGAAGGGAAGAAGCCTTTCTCCTTCTCTCCAAGAAGACTTGCCATTCAGATAGTAATGGGAGATGGGTCTTCCTCATCTCCCTTTGCATGTGAGGGAGAGAGATGTGATCCTGAACGTAAGAAAGTGGTTCAGGTTGTGAGATGGGTTTAGACTGGGAGGAAGCAGGGATGCAGAGGGGAGGAATGAACTGGTTTGCCTATCTCCATTAGGTGTGCAATGGCTTTCCCTCAAGTATAGAAGTTTCTGAAGTATGATGACAACTTCCTTCTACTGGCTGTGCAAGTCAGTTTAAATCTGAAGAAGAGAGTGAACATAAGTACACAGCAGGGAGAGAGAGCCTTTGATAGAGACCTACACAGAAATCCAAACCTTAACAACAACACTGTAAGCCAAAAATGTGCAGGGCAGAACAAAAAGTGCCATAATGATCTTTCTGGTAAAAATAGATCATCAGTAAATTGTGTTCTGTCTGTGTGCAGAACCAAATATATACTACTGGTAAATGTCTGGAGGAATTCCTTTTAAAATCTGGTTTGTGTAGAATCCTTTAAAATAAAATACATGTCATCTGGGTGAAGATCTTACAGAGACAGGAGACAGTTGGTAACACTGCACCATTCTATGAAAACATAATATAATAAAAGTTTTGTTCTAGCAGGTAGAGTTTCATTTTAAGCGGTATTTGAACTGCTTCGTTGCAAGTGATTTCCCCCATGGCTTGGTACAGAATGGCAGTATTTAATTGGTATGACTGTCCTTGCGGGCTTTCTTTATTCCAAACTAGTGAGCTGGAGAGACTCTTCAGATATCTGCTTTGGCGACTAATAAGGATTCCTCAATCAGTCATAATCTACTGAAGATGAGTAACATATTTCTGTTGTCTATTTTTGTCAAGTTCTTTAGCTATCTTATATTAGACAAATATAGAATGAAAATATTTTAATAGATCTACATTTAAACCAATTACCTGGATGTGGCTAATGTAAGTAAGGCTACCTGGGAAAGTTTGACGGGCAGCTGAGCTCTCTTTGATCTAGTCAATTAGACTCAGACCCTTAAAAGTCTGCACACCCCTGAGTTTAAAATACTTTATATATTTAAATCTTTTATAGAAGTTCTATTGTGACTGTAAAGCAAAGGATGACAGTCATGTATAAGGCGGCCTGGTCAGGCATGCAGGGTAAGAAGAAAGATGAAACTGATATGATTGTTATAGTCAAGTCATGAGAAGGCTTTTCTAGGTGGAGCAAAACCCTAGGCTGAGCCTGGGCTATTGTTCTCTTAGCTCAGGTTATGGTATAGTAGCTCTGTCTCCCAGTTGTTCCTAGGTAATTCAGAGCTAATGCAGTCACTCTTCACTGCAACCTATTACCTCTTATACCTAGTGCACTTCCATCTCATAGTTGGTCGGAGAGCATTTGAGTGAAGTGGAGATTTGCTGTAGCGGTAGCAGCACCTTCCAAAAGGTGTGCCAGCCACTGAAGCATCTGTGGATCTGGTGCCAACTGTGGTACAGTTGCTATCTCCAGGCTGCCACTTGGGATCTTCGCAGAGAGAGAGAGAAGACCCTAAAAAGTGTGTCCCCTCCTCTCTTGAGGCAGACACTGGGCAGGTGGACCGTCCAGCCTGGTTAGTGTTGGAGATGATGCACAAACCTGAAGTAGAGTGCAGTTTGATAAAGCGGGGTGTGTGATGTGGGGGAGGAATCATGTTCTAAGCTCAGTCCAGCTCCATCTTTAACCCTGCACGTGCAGATTCTGGAGGGATAACTCCCTTATCTATCTACCTCTTGAAGCTCTAGTACCATGAGGGCACTGGGGTCTTGTGGTAGGCCTACTACCTCCTTCCATCACAGGCCTTCCTTTAGAGAGAGAGGCCCTAGTCCTCTTCTCTTGGGTGTTGTCATGAGTCCTTGGACAAGATGCAGTCTTCTTCACAGAGGGAGATGCTGAGTTAATGTGCCCTGGGTCTCAGATCTCCAGGCCTCCTTTTAGCTGATTGCCCTGTGCTGTCTCTGAGTCCTCACAAATCCTGTCCTCTGATTTGAGCTGCATTAGGTTGTTGACTCCACTTTTTCTCTTCTTCCCTTGGGGATGGAGCATTTCTGATTTCCTAGGATGAGTCAGCGCTTATTCCCTCAAGAGTATTCTCTTTCAGCCTAATGGCTGGTGCAAAGTGTTCACCCCCAAGGATGCTGGAACCTTTGCAGAAGTGGAGAGACCAAGGCCAAAGTGCCCCCTCCCTCTCTGCTGCTGGCTGCTCTGGCAGTGAGCCAACTGCCCTTTCTTCTGGCACCACAGCAGTCCCTGGTGGGCAAAATGTGTAATTGCAGTGCCTTCCCAGCAGACTATTATTCTGTGTGTATGTGGAGTGGGGGAGGAATCTGCAGAGGACAAGAATTCTGTTATGTTTCTTTTGTTAAAAAGTGGGGGCATGACCCTCCTACTTTTAAAAGTGTGGGGGGCATGGCCCCCCACTCCCTGTTCTGATGCCGGTGCTCACCCCGTGTGCTTGGAGCAGTATATGGGGACTCCTGATGCTCCTTCTGTTGCTCTGGGACTCTGTACCACCCCTCGTCATTGCTATGGCACAACAGGGGGTCGGACCCATCCTTTGAAAGGCTACATGGAATTTTAGAAATCAGCTCTTAGAAATGTGAAATCCCAATGTCCATAGAGAACCATCTGCCATGCAAATCCAAGGAAGGAAAGAATATGAGTAAGCAAAGCTCCTGAGATATAAAAGCTGATGGGGTTTATAGTATTTTAAAGGTACAGACATACTATTTTATTCAAGTACAAGAAATGTGTATCTGGTTATATAGAAAAGTATGGGAGTCTAGTAAAAATGTTTGCTTGGTTAGAAAATACTGTACTAGCCAAACAGTGGAATTCAAGCTCATCAATGCAGCTTTATTTGCCATTTTAAGAAAAGGGTTTTATACTGAGAACTAAAAGGCCAAAATCCACAGACAACATTTTCTGAATACTCCTAGAATAACTTAGCCATATTAGACAGAAGGATAGCCACCAGCACATGAGAAATCCAGCAGTAACATCTGAGTTATTATGGAAAAGTCTGGTTATATCTAAGTGCAGGAGACCCCCAGTGTGGATGACACATCTAATCAGCAAGAGTACATAGCAGCCAATGAGCAAAGATAATTGATTTGACAAAGGAAATGCCAGCCCCATATGATGTGTTTTCAGCCAGATGGGAGCAGAGAATGAGGAGGAAGTGAAGGAAAAGTCAGAGGTAGGGCTTAGAAGCACCTAAAGTTTGTTGCTGTTTTTAAAGGGACAGATAATGGCCCTGTTTCTTCACTGCCTGGGAACACAGCAGTTGCCATGCTGGATCAGACTAGACCAGTATTCTGTCTGACTGGGCCCAGTGCCAGCTGCTTCAGAAGGAAAGTGCAAGGGACCTGGATGGCAGTTATAGAATACCCTGCTCCTGGGTAAAGTTTCCTCTTGACCCCGACTATTTAAAGGCTGGCTTATTTCACGAAACATAAGGGTTTGTAGTCGGCTCAAAATTCTTGTTTGTTTTTCACCTTTATTATTGTAGTTGTGGACATTCTTGCTTTCTGTATAAATGTCCAAACTTTTTTTTGCGTTAAATCCTTGGTCCCAATGAAATCTTGTGGCAGAGAGTTCCAAGAGCTAATTATGTATTGTGTGGTGAAGTATTTCTTTTGATCTTTTTAAAATTTGTTGCCTTTCAGTTCCACTGAATGTCCCTTTGCTCCTGTGCTGTGTTATGGGAGAGGGTGACCAGCAAGGCCTTGCACTCCATGGGCCTGATTCTTCATTGCCTTGCAGCGTGTAGACATTTAAAGTGGGTAAAGTGCATGAAAAACTGCCATTCTGACTTGGTAGCCTTTTACACCCACTTTGCATAGGTGTAGGTGGCTGCACAAGCTGAAAGAGAGTGTAGAATCAGGCCCCCAAGGTGCAATTGTGGCAGGGGAGAAGCAGGTCCAATACATTAAAAATCAATGAATATTCTGTGGAGGTATCCTGGGGACTAGCTGACTGTTTGGGGGGGTAGTGAGGTAAGCAGGTAAGATTAGGGAATTCAGTTAAGCAGTCAGGTCAGAGGTAGCAGGTTTCTGTGCTTAATGGAATTGTCATACTGCACTGCGTGCATTTGTTCCTGGCATTGTATAGCTATACAGTACAGTATGTGTGAAATAGAATGCACTGTATGCAACACCTTTCATCTGCCAAAAGGTAATCATTATTTTAAAACCCCATTGTGACTGAAGGATATTGTTTCATATTGAACCCACTGAATGGAAAAGATCCTTATGATTCTATTAGCTGGAGCACCAACAGCATGCATTTCTAAATTTCCTGACGCAGGAATCACATTCATTTATGACACCAAGGAATTGTTTGCAATGAAACGGGGTCTTTTCAAGGACAAATCAAGGTGAAGAAGGAACAGACAGCTGTACTATGCACAAGAGAAAAACTAACACAAACCCCAATGGCAAATGTATAATAATAATAGGGTTGCTTTTGTCATCTAGAAACCCATATAATTTATGACCTGAAGTGGGGTCTGCAGTCAGATGTCAGCGGTACAGAAAACATATTTGTCTCTTAGCACTGCAAATCAAACTTAAAATTCTGTTCTTTGTCAGTGAAACAAATAACTTCAAGATGATTTAACGTTCTCACTTGTTGGCAAAGTATATTAGCTCAGCATAGCACACTCTGCAACTGTACTTGTGCTGTGCTATTATCAGATATCATAGGGCTTGTCTTCACTACCGGGAGATTGGTGCTGCTGCTGAAGACCCGCTAAATCGACAGCAGACACTCTCCAGTCGACCCCGGTACTCCAGCTCTCCGAGAAGAGTAAGGTAAGTCAACCAGAGAGCATCTCCTGTCGACGCAGTGCAGTGAAGACACCACAGTAAGTCGACCTTAGCTTTGTTGACTTCAACTACGTTATTCACATAGCTGAAGTAGCGTAACTTAGGTCAGCCTATCCAGGTAGTGTAGACAAGGCCATAAACTAGGCAGAGTTGTGCTGGCATAGAACCTGAATGGGATACCTCTATGGAAAAACTCATGATGCTGCAAGAATCCATCCTCCACAACCTCAGAGGCATAATCTTTGTCTTGTAGACTAATAGGAAAAAGGGATAGTGGCTGCTTTAAGGGCCATTACCCTTCCTTTGAGGTTGGGAGAGCAGGAGGTGGCTGATGGGCTGCATTGTCTTACCCTGGTGCACCCAGCGGAGTGTGTATCAGCCTTGTTGCTGTGGCTGGAGCCACCTCTTATGGCAGTTCCAGTGCAGATTCTTATTCCCTAAAGGGTCTGGTTCCTGATACCCAGAATTGGAAGTGGAGTTAGGGGAAAGGCATCTCCTAAAGAAGCTGGAGGATGGGGTTGGAGCTTCTATTGTCTGGTAATGTCAGTGAGGAGCGGACTCCCTTTCCTCAGCCCCTTCATCATCATAAAAGGGGAGGGTAGTGGGATCCCAACAATAGGCCGGGACCAGCTGTGCAGGGCTGGGGACTGATGCAGGTCTCCACCCAGTGGAAACCATTAAAGAAGGAATGATGGCATGTACTGTACAAGTTTTTGCCATATGACTCCCAGCTGAATTTAATTAGACTGCAATTTTATTAACTCAGCTGGGAGTCATATGGCAAAAGCTTGTACAGTACTGAATTTCCAAGCAACCATTTTTCATGGACAGAGGAAGACAATTTGGTTGCTTGGAAATTCAGTAGGTGACATTCTTCCCACTGGGTCTGCATTGCAGACATGATAGGGCACTGTATTCAAGAGTACAATCTTTATGATGATTCCTGAAAGCATGGTTCTTGCCTTTTGTTGTCATTAACAGCACTTTTTGCAAGAATAAGGGATGTTAATCTAGTGTCCTGGCCAATTTTGGGAGGGTGGGGGAAGCGGTTAATACATTCTACAAAGCAAAAATTCCCCCTGCAGTTCGGTTTGGACATAATACTGTAATACTTGTGCTAAACTGTTCTGTAATGTTGATATGAGCTGTTAAACAGCTATGTCATTTCAACTTAGAGCTGGCTGCATTTCAGTGAAGGGTGATGGGAGTCCAGCATTTCTAACCTGCTTCTCCAAACTGTTACTCATGTGAGTAGTCTTAATCACACAAGAACTCCCATTCAAATTAGTGGAACCAAGTGCAGAAGTAAGGATTTGCAGAACTGAACCCAGGCTCAGATCCCGCAGAAACACATGTGGGATCTGAATGTACTGTGCTGTGCATGTAAGTTGTCCCACTGAAGTCAATAGAAAAGCTCAACTACATAAAATTAAGGTTATATGCTTAGTCTTTGAGACAGAGCCATCATTTGTAAAATCAGCTGCTAATAGAATTGGTTGGAATGATTTTCCAGTGGAAAATTCAGTGTCTGGAAATCACAATTTTGCCAAAAACTTACAATTTTCTGACATGAAATACATATATTTCATTTTGGGTCAGGCTTCCCAACTGGAACTCTCATGAGACAATGTGCCACAATGGGAAAATGCCGTTTAGTGTTGAACTGACTCAAAATGAAACATTTTTGGGTCAGTTCACCTAATCAAAATGAAACACGTCAGTTTCCGGAACGTTGAAATGCTTTGATATTTCCAAGTCATTTTTTGCGGGGGCGGGAAAGGTGGAAGGGCTAGGAGGGGATTTCCATTCCCTGAAAAATGTGAAAATTTCAACCTGTCATCCTGATATGGGACAAAAACAAATGCTGAAATGTCAGGATTTCCTGCAGGATGAAAATTTTGAATTTTGCTCAGGTCTAGTTACTTGGGATTTTAAAAGCAAAGGATCATTATGTAAGATCTTTATCACAGTGTGCCAGTGAGTCCTGAGTTCTCAACAAAGGGTTAAACCAAGAACCTGAAGATAGACACTGCTGGATACCCACCATAATTTAAATAATATACAAATTGGGTTCCGGGCTTTTAATTCATTTGTTAAGTGTTTTTACTGAGCATTACCTTTAGTTTTTAGTATAAAGGTAACTAGTAGCAGTAGACTAGACATTTCACATTAGATTATAGAATCTGAATCCCAAATTAAATTTAAAAGTTTATATGAAGATAAAATTGTATTCTGGTAGTCATGATCTTTATCATTGCCATGGACTTTGATTTTAATAGAGGAAGAGGAAAGACTGCTTGGTACCAAGATGAAAGCATACAGTATCTTTCTCTAATGAATCAAGTATATATTAAGCAATATTAATCCTCAGCAGTAGTGTATTTCTGGACAATTATTGCATTTATTTGGGTTTATATAAGATTGTGGTCCAAGTGACAGTAACCATGCAAGAATCATAAACATTATTCTGAAACTGGTGAAAACATCTGACTTCCATTGGCATTGGATCAATCCTCTGATTTCCTAAACCTACAGTCTTCTCTTCCTAGCTGGCTGACCCCTCTGGCTTGAACAAATGATATCCATTCCTCCACCTGAATGCTGCTTTCTCTTCCAAACCTTGCCAGTCCCATTCTGAGGTCTTCCCATCCCCCCATATCCTACTATCCCGATATGTATCTACCTTTGTTGATAACTTACAAAGCTCATTATGGTATCTCAGAGTAACTGGCCACTATCTTCAAACCTTTTCCAAGGTTGGATTCTCCTATTCACAGTGATTCCAAAAACGTATTTTCCGATTCTTAGCCCCAGAGTATACAAATCATCATGTGAAACTGAAGACACCATCCGGCCCAATGAGACTTCAAAACCTGCTGGGATTCAATGAAAGTCTTGCCAGAGTAGCTACAAAGATGAAAATGCCCATTGGAAGTGGATGTAACCATTCAGACTGATCCAGTTTTCAGAAGTGTTCACTTTTATCTCAGTGGTTAAGGTGGTAATCATCAGAAAATAGAGATGGATTAAACCTGCTCTATTCCTCTTCCAGTGCTGGATTGTTCCTTGCAATATAGTTGACAGTGCTTTATTAAGTCTGTCATTAAAAATCAACAACAGTAGGAGTTCTTCTATTTCCCATGGGAGAATTGGTCAACCCATCTCATTGCCAGGTGGTATTGCTGCCCTCAAACCATATTATTCTTGTCTGAGATCCCTCTACTTTATCAATATATTTCTGACACTGAGGAGCTTAAAACTGAACACTGTTCTATGAGTGATAACACTAGAGACTTTTTTGAAAGTGGAACTCTCAACACCTGATCCTTGATGTGATGTGTCTCATCAGGCATGTCACTATCTCACTGGCCTTTTTTTTCCCCGTGTCACATAGCAAACTCATATCTCCTTTGCTGCCCACTGTCATTCCCAGTCCTTTTTGTCATTACTGCTTTATAGGTTTTTGCCTTCCATTGAACATCTGTCTGGATGTCTTTCCCAACATGTATTTATCTTCCCTCTGTTGCTATATGCAGAGCTTGTTGCATGGGCAACCTTAATTCTGGCATTTCCTAACTCTGAGTGCTGTACTTTGCAAGTTTCATGTTCTTTTACCATAGATTTTTGTGTGCAATTATATTTATTATTTGTTCTGTGGTGGCACCTAGCAGCCCCAGTCATGGACCGGGTCCACCACAGTGCTTGGTACTGTACAAACATAGAACAAAGAGATGGTCCCTTTTCTCAAAGAGCTTATTTAAGTGTAATACAGGATGTAACTAGTGAATACAGGCAGACAGATGGGGGGAGCACAAGGAAACAATGAGACATATTGGTCAGCACAGCAGGCAGTGGTCTCAGCATACAGGCAGCCCTAAGCATTGTCAAGTTTTTTGTAGGCATCACAGCAAATGAGAGTTTTAAGAAGGGATCTGAAGGAGGACAACGTGCTTTCTGGATTTGCAGATGTTATGGGGGAGCTCCTTGCATGCACGAGAGACAGCATGGGAGAAAGTATGACAGTAGTGGTTTGAAAATGTAACAAGTGGGCAATGAAGGCTAGCATCAGGGACCAGTTGGAGTCTACATGTTAGTGAATGAAAAATGATAGGTAGCATGGATATAGGCTATGAAGGACCTTGAAAGTGAAGACAATTGGTTTGTTTGATGCAATAGAGAAGGGGGAGCCAGTGGAAGGATGTAAAGAGAGGGGTGAGCAATGAGCTCTGAATGGATATAAGCAGGGCAAGACGGCATATGTCAATTTGAAGAGGATATCCCGATAGACTAGATCTAAGATGATGAACGCCTGCTTCAGAATTTTCGTTGTGAGGATGGAGAGGAAAAGCCAGATCTTAGAGATGTTAAGCAGGAAGAATTGGTGAGATATACACATAGCCTAGATGTGAAGATCCAGAGAGAGGGCTGAGCTGAAAATGATGTCTGGGTTACAGGCCTGAGTGACAGGGAGGCTCGTGGTATCCATAGTGATTGAGGGGGAAAAAGGGAGGGGGGCTAGGCTGGGAAGTTCAGGAGCTCTGTTTAGCCATGTTGTGCTGAAGCTGATGGCTGCACATCCCTGGGGGCTGTCAGAGAGACAGGCTGAGATTTTAGTTTGGAGGCGAGAGGTCCAGATCAGAGAAATATATTTGTGAATCTTCAGCATAGAGATGTTAGTTGAATTGATGTTTGTAGATGAGGTTACCTAGAAATAGGATGAAGGGGACCAAGAATGGAGCCCTGCAATGGGGCATATGCCTCACATTGTCAAATAAAGTATTAACAGGATGTTTGAAGGCCCAGTTAGCCCATTCTATGACATGTGGAGTGGAGACAGCTAATTAAGGATTAGACTAGCTGGGGAGTCAGACTGGGTGGTTCCTAAAAAGAAAGAGGGGTAAGGGAGACTCTTAGGGCTGATCTACACTGGGGGGGGGGAATCGATTGCGTAGCTGAAGTCGAAGTATCTTGGATCGAATTACCTGGGGTCCAGACGGCAGGGGATCGACGGCCGCAGCTCCCCCGTCAATTGCGCTACCGCCGCTCGCTCTGGTGGAGTTCCGGAGTTGACAGTGAGTGCATTCGGGGATCGATATATCGTGTCTTAACGAGATGTGATATATCGATCCCGGATAAATTGATTGCTACCCGCCGATACGGCGGGTAGTGAAGACGTACCCTTAGGTTGCAAAAGAGGAGACCCAGGAAAGAGAAGTAGGGAGTCTCCTCTGTCTGGGAAAAGAACATGGAGAAGCTAAGCAGTGGAGTTAGCATTGTGCTAGGCTTTGGTGAAGGCCAAAACACAATGAGATAGTCCTGTAGGTTGGTGTCCCAAAGAAGGAACAAGAAATTGAGAAAATCTGGGGAATCTCCTGAGAGTAACTTCCAGAAGCCTAGAGAAGGGGCCTGTAGTAACTAAGGATAATGGGAAACAGTGAAAGGGGGACTAGAAGTAAGAAGTGGCCCAGGGAAACAGCAGTATGTCTAAAGGAGCAGACGTAGCTGCTTAAGACAGGGTCCCTGGGCCAGAATCCACAGCAGAGGGTGAGACAGGGTTCCCCTATCAGCCCTGAGGAAGGACCATAAAAACCTGACACAAGGACTATTAAACTCTTGGGGTTCAAGAGCAAGGGATGGGGCTGTGGAGAAGCCCAAGAGGCCAGAAGGATTACATGGTGGGACCTATGGACTTTTTGTTGGACTTCTATAACCCAGGAAGAGGACTGAACTTCAGTATAACATGGCCAGAACGCTGAATCACTCAGAAGAAGACAGTGACAGAAGCAGATTGGCTGATGAGAGGAGACACCAGACTAAAAGAACTGCTGCGTGCCCCAACCTGACACCAGGGAGATGCCATAGCAGTGAGTGAACTGTGAACACCCCTGTAACACACTTCTTCCCCCTAATAGCAAGCTGGAGAAGGGGAATGAGGAAGAGCCTCTGAATGAACTGCTGAAGGAGCAATTAGAGAGGTGGGATCTGAATATAATTTTTCTGTTTATTGTCCCTATTTTCTACCTCTCTAGCTTTTTTAAGGAATTTATCTCCGCACTGCTTTTCCAACACTTCCCTGGCTAATGCCATTTGTGGGGATCCATTATCAAAATGCACCCACTAAACACATTTCCCTTAACGTAATACTATACCCTTTATTGTTAACCTTTCTTTGTAATATTTCAGCCAGTTTCCATTCCATATGACAGTGTTCACATCTAGGTCAATTTGAATTAATTTTGAGAGTTGATTTTGTGAGGCACACAGTCAACTTCTTTACTAAGATCCAGATATTTTATTGACCATGTTCTCATCATCCATTAATTATGTAGCATAGTTTAAAAAACAGATTAGAGGTTTAGCCTTTAGTATCAAAATATGTAATCTGTTTGCTCTATATTGCTACTTCGATGGTTGGCACTCAACAAATAAATATAACACCTCGTCTTGGGATATGCTGGTAGAGCCTCAGCTGGTGTAAATCAGCAGTGCACCACTCAAGTTAATGCAACAATGTTGATTTACACCAGCTAAGGATTTGGCCGAGGATCTTCAATTCCTACCTAATCATGGTGTTAAATGGTTTGCAAAAAGAACTCTGTTGTTATTCCAGCAGGGGACTACCTAGACTCAACATTTTTCTCTTATTTAACTGCGGAATCTCACTCTGTACTGTCTCTCTGGTTCTATGCTCTTTGTAGGCAATATTCCTAGATGAAAGGCTCTAGAATCACTTTTAGCCCCTTTTCCCTCTGAAGCATACTGGGAACAGATTCAGCCACTGACAACATTTCTTGATCTCACTTCATTCTGCAATCATTGCCTTGGATGACAGAGGGATTTCCCTCTCTCAGACTGCCTTTGTGCTCTTTTTTTAGTCGCCAGGCCAAGGTTTTACAGTTTTATTGCTGTGGTCATAATAATTGGCCCTTGAATGCAATAATGAGATATCAAGGTATGATAACATTGTAACTGATAGAAGGATTTGGGGATTTCTTTTTTTTAATATAACTGTCATAACTATAAAGGGAAGTTTATACTGTGTACAGTACTATAAAATCCCTCCTGGCCAGAGACTCCAAAATCCTTTTCCCTGTAAAGGGTTAAGAAGCTCAGGTAACCTGGCTGGCATCTGACCCAAAGGACCAATAAGGGGACAAGATACTTTCAAATCTTGAGGGGGGGAAGGCTTTTGTTTGTGTTCTTTGTTTGGGAGTGTGTTCGCTCTCGGGACTGAGAGGGACCAGACATCAATCCAGATTCTCCACATCTAGACTAAACAAGTCTCTCCTATTTCAAACTTGTAAGTAAATAGCCAGGCAAGGCGTGTTAGTTTTTACTTTGTTTTCTCAACTTGTAAATGTACCTTTTACTAGAGTGTTTATCTTTGTTTGCTGTACTTTGAACCTAAGACTAGAGGGGAGTCCTCTGAGCTCTTTAAGTTTGATTACCCTGTAAGGTTAATTTCCATACTGATTTTACAGAGATGATTTTTACCTTTTTCTTTAATTAAAAGCCTTCTTTTTAAGAACCTGATTGATTTGTCCTTGTTTTAGATCCAAGGGGGTTGGATCTGTATTCACCAGGAGTTGGTGGGAGGAAGGAGGGGGAATGGTTAATTTCTCCTTGTTTTAGATCCCAGGGGGGTTGGAACTGTATTCACCAGGAGTTGGTGGGAGGAAGGAGGGGAATGGTTAATTTCTCCTTGTTTTAAGATCCAAGAGGTTTGGATCTGTATTCACCAGGGAATTGGTGAAAGGTTTCTCAAGGCTTCCCAGGGAGGGAATGGTGGCAGCGGGACCAGAGCTAAGCTGGTAGTTAAGCTTAGAAGTTTTCATGCAGACCCCTACATTTGTACCCTAAAGTTCAAAGTGGGGATACAGCCTTGACAATAACATATCCCTAATCTTACCTTTTCCACATCTTTTTTTGTACAGCATTTTTAATTCTCAGCATATGTTGCATAGCATCATTTGCCTATTTCTATAAAACATCTTGAAGGAATTCCTCCATGCCCCAAAAAGGGGCTTGCTAGCTAGGCTGGCCCATATTCCTAGTGCATGAATACATTAGGATAAATACCAGGTTTGCTCTACTTTATTCACAATCAATTTCCTCCCTGAACTCAGTGTTTTGACAACAGAAAGATTTCAGGATGGCCGTCTAGGCAAAGGTTTGTGTCAACTATTAGACTTGAATGAATAAATACTGATTCAGAAAGTTAGAAGCAAAAATGGAAAAGTATAGGAGAATTAATCAGTTTACCCTGCATGTTTCTAGCTGTAGCCCAATACATCAATTCCCCAAATCCTTTCAACCAGACGAGGTTCTCCACATGCCAGTTATTACAGAGGCAGCTAGTGGCAGTAGGGTCCCCAACTCTGCATTTGACTTACTGATTTCGACGGTTACATCTTTGAAACCAAGTCTGTGGATGAGGAAAGATACTTTGAACTATGTGGGTCACATTTTATAAGGTTGTGCATGAACATGACTAGAGAAGGAGCAAATATCTGCTTTGAGTCTTTGTGCATGCACTGCCCCCACTCTCCCTCCAAATCCTTGGGTATTTGCATGTATAAGTTACATATGCCAATGTATGTATGCAATTGCAGAAACTTAACTTTGAAAATGTGATTCTGAACATCACTATTCTGCTTAGTGTGTGATAATATGATGTGACTGGGACAAAATGTTGCACTTGCAAAGTCACTCTTCACATGCTATTATCTAATATGATTTGATTTAGAGTGGTGTACCTAAGACCAGGAGGTCCTTATGTCCCTAGTCTATGAATACAAAGGTTCTCTTGTCTCAGTACTTCTAAACAATGTATCATGTATGACTCTAAATCATGCTCAATTGAGCACTCTTGGGAGATGAATAAAGTAGAAGATTTGAATAAATTCTTATTTTAGTGCATTCCTTCAGGCCATGGCTTGCATTGAATTATTTATATAGCAGTATTTGTCATCTACTGTAGCTATACAAAAGGGGAAATGGATTGTTTAAGAAAAGACTGTTGACATAATGGTGGACTGAAAAGATGTACAGTAGTTAAACTAAATTTGGATTCATATTAAAATGAACTAAAATTCATATGAATATTGTTTTATAATGTCTGACTAAAGTTTTTTGATAATATGTGCCTGAATAATATTTAGTATTTAATTTATGTTGTCACTAGACCTTCCCAGGAACAAGATGACTTGTAATTTGGGTTTTATGGAGCACCATTTAAAAATAATAAAAATGTATTAAAGCATGACTATAAAAGGTCTGTTTTAATAAGATTATCAATAGGAAAGGGCTCCTTTTGGCTGTCATTCTTATTAAATTACATTGGAACACATATCTTGAAACACACTGACAGAATATACAAACTTCTAAGCTTTGAAGAACTTGAAGGAAGAATAGAAAACTGCATGCAGAACTTAGTGAAATTGACCTAAACCCATTTCCTAATTGTAGTTGCATTTACTTAGGACCCCTTTTCAGTCCAGACAGGTTAAAGATACAACTCTTCAATACGTTATTAATCAATTATATTGATGAACATATAAAATATTCACATACAGCACAGTATTCTGCACATGCAGAATTTACAGATTTTCTTTAGCAATCAATGGTAAAACAGCATGCTAAGGAAATCATAGAGGCTTTTTCATAAAGTATCTATTTAAACTAACTGGATCAGTGACTTGTTGCCACTAGGCAGCATGTCAAAATATTAGCTGTGGAATCAGAATTATTTTGTTAATAGCTACCCTAGAGTGTGATCATTTTACTGTGAAAAAGGATTGAAAAGGAGAGAAATTAATGATGACTGCAGACATCTTTTAAAAAAGAATCCAACCCATGTAGACCTACGCATTTAGACTATAACAATATCAAAAATAATTAAAAGGGAAAAAATCTTTTAAGCATAATAACTACAAATAAATACCCTGTTACTATTAGAAAGATAAATGAGGCAATTATACTAAAATAATTCCTAGAGAAACGAATATAAATACATGTAGCTAAATATTTTAGCTCCCATAGATAGTGGAAAACAAAAATAGGATTTTGATCAGATATTCTGTAAAGCATTGTAAGTACAAATGAAAATTTTCTATTCAAATATTGTAGGGAAAATATATGCTACTGCTGAAAGCTGTGTTACAAAGCTAGCAGTTTTGCTGACAGTTCTGATTCCTCAACAACGTTTTATTTATTATGCAGCACTATTGTTATCTATTCTGTATATTACGGTAGTGTCCAAAAACCTCAGTTTGAATCAGGGGCCACAGTGCTAAGTGCTGGGCAAACACAAACAAAGACACAGTTCCTATCTAAGTGTTATCTCTTGTACCACACCTTGATTTAAAATGAGGTCTTGAACCCATCCTGTGTTGCAATCATCTGCAAAGAGAGAAAGGGATGAGAGCACAGAGAACCTTTTCTTACCCAAACACACATGCGCGCACACACTCAGCAGGAGAAAAATCTCTCCATAGTATGGAAGAGTCTGCTAAAAGATGGACATGGCTAATGTGTTAACCCTTGCACTACTGGCTTGATCCTGCAAGGTGCTGAGCACTCTAGCTCCAGTCTTAAGCATGTGCTTTACTTCAAGCACCTGAGCAGTCCCTTTCACTTCAGTGGCTCAGCACCATGCAGGATTGAGTCATAGCGAAAGTTCACCCCAGTGCCCAGGCCTTCTGCACCTTTAATGCATTATCTCAAAGTGGGGTTAAGTTCCAGCGGGAGAAGAGGTTGCAGAGATCCTGGATACTTCAGTGAATTTCACAGCATCTTCAAGAGGTCTGATCTACCATTTAGGGATTGTTACTTTCCCTCCCAGCAACCCATCCAACCTAGAGGCTGCTGGCAGATGATGGGTTTGCACATTATTCCTACCAGGAACACCAAATTGTGCACACAGTACAGTGCAGCAAGCTTTCCTGTAGAATCCTGATCTGGCTAGAAGAATCCATGTGGCAGAGGTTGTACTGACTGCGTCTGTTCCCCATCATTTCACAGATTTGCACAGCAGCTGGCTTTGTCAATATTTTAGACCAGTAAAAGTAGAAGACTGTCCCCTCAGTTAAGTTATCTTTGTGTAAGCTTTCTCAACAGCTATGAAACCCAGATGGGATAATCACCTTAAAGACTAGAACAGATTATACCAGTGTATTATAGATCGACACTTGTTTATTGATGCTGAGTAACAACTACATGGTGCCATTTCATAGGAAAACTGGATGTGTGTACAGACGCACAAAAATAGCTCTATCCTACAGATTATGGGGATTTTTTGCCCTAATTCAGGTGTGACTGAAACTGGTATTTTAGTTATTTAACATATATGTCTCAATTCCTTATCTTCTATATTGTATTGGGTCGTGACCTAAAATGATAATAAAACATGAGTTTTTGCTAGTGGTTGCAGTATTTTTGATCTTTAGTTTGAGAGAAAGCAATGTCTACTGTCATTACTACGTCTAAGTAAACACCATACAGGGTTTTAAACTTTTTGTTATTTTCACCATTTCTTCCTCATATCTTTGGTTTTATTCCATTTTGATTCTCAGATAATGTACAGACCTGCTATTTCAACTATTCTCTTAAGTAAAATTTTTAAATGTGACATTTGCATGAATGTGAATGGGTCAAAAATCTCAAAGTGGAATGTGTCACATAGTTGACAAAACAAGGAGCAAAGCTACAACTAATTACTCCCCCGCCCATTCCCTCCCCCATCCAAAAAACAACAACTTTTCATTAGAGAATCACATAAAACTTAAGGTCTCCACAAACTTAAATATTTTGCTAAAACAAATAAAATTGAAAGCAAATGATTTCATCATAACCTCTATGCTGGAGATATTGTCCCTTTATTTTTAATAAGGTCTTCAGTCAGCATTGACTTAGGTAAAATAAGGCTGCTGTTGTTTAGAAATTAAATATTTATTGACTGAAATTAAACTAATTAACATGAAGATAACAAAAGTTAACCTAATAAACCTCAGTTAAGCAATCTGCCTAAGAACAAACTTCAGGTTTGAAGAGAAAATCAGCAACACAAAATGCCTAGTAAAACAAGCAAATGATTATGGAATTTTTGGAGACAGAAATAAAGGAAGAAAATTGGAAATGCTGCATGGTAACAGGCAAATTTCTGTCAAAAGGAGTAACCAGAAGTTAACACAAGGACTGAATGGTCACAGTATGACAGATGCCATGTTAGAATAGAGTAGAATAAATCCTGCCCACTTAATTATTTGAATAGTCTCGTGAGTTAGTACTAATGAGCTCTATCCAGTAGTGTGACCATGCTCAGAATACTGGCATATTTTGAAAATTTTGATCCATTATGTTGTAGTGCTAATCTTGGGAATGCTGCCTGTAGAAGGCAGTGATTTAATCAATGACAGAGAAATGCCATCCAGTCAGCTTATCTGTTGCTGTCCCATTATTCCTATATTACTTTTCTTGAAGTTGGTACTTCTGGGCTGAGTGTGGAAAACACGGCAGCATAATAACCAATTGGAACAACAGTGCAAAACATTCCCATTTGTCCCCCCGCTCTACAAAACATCTTTATATCCAGGCTTTTCTGAATTATTTTTAACTGGCTTGGCTCACTTTGCAGAAAACATCAGAAAAACATAACAATGTAATCCAACATGCTTTCAAAGTGCATAAAAGCTATAAGGTGATGAGAAGAAACGGTAATGAGCAACAACAGATGTTTCTTCTTTGGAACAACTATGGAACAGTAATTACAGATAGAAATAGAGTCTCACAGAGAGCAAGAATTTTATCAGCAAGCCTTCAGGAATGCAGCAAAAGACTCTCAATTATAAACACCTTTTCCAACATCAGGAAAAGGGAGTGAAGGGAAAGACCATTGTGTAGAGCACCTGGAAGATTGTGACTGGAAATGTGACTAGAGAAGAAAATCTTTTTCCTTATTTGCAAGAATTGGTGACCATTATATGCTCTCTGTGTTATGGCTGAACCTGTTTATGTTAATGAAAGATAGAAATAATTTTTTGTGAACAACTTTCTCCATTTTTTGAAATCCTCTGTAGATCATCCTGCTAAAGAATTTGCTGTAGATCACCCTCCTCTTCAATGCCTCCCTTTTCTTGCTTCTTCTGTATCATTCTATTCTGTAGCCTTTTGAAATGAGTTGTAGAGCTTAGTTTGAGACTATCCTTCTATCCCCATTCGAGTTTTTCAATTTTTCCCTTCAGTTTTTTATATGTCTGCATAGTTTTAGCTTATTATAATTTTTGAAACATATATTTCTCTTTGCAAGCATGCTAAATGAGTATAAATACAGAAAGAAAGAATTATTTGAGTATGACTGCAACTGGAAATCAGTTTCCACATGTAGGGTTCAGGAGATGTGCCAGGGCAAGTTGGTGTCTACATTCCCTCCTACTGTTGGCCAAGGCGGCACAATGATGTTCTGTTGTTCATTCTGCTTCTTTCGTAGTGGAGTGCCAAGCTCACCTCTCATGACCATATCCTCCCAAGTCATCAAGTCCAAGCTGGCAAACTAGATGTGCTGCTTTATGCAATCCTTGTAGTGGAGTTTGGGTTAGCCAACCTTCCTACAGCCTTTTTCAAGTTCACAGTACAGGACTCTGTTAGGCTGGCAATTGTTATCCATAGGTATAACGGGCCCCAGGTCATTTGCCTCCATGCTAGCATGGCTTCCATGCTTTGCATGGCTGCCAGCCATAGTACTTCATTGTTGGTGATTTTTAAGACCATTTGACTCCCATTATGCCGCGTAGGTGGCATTGTTGCAGACAGTTACATTTTTGGATATGGCGACGATAAAGGGGGCAGGTCTCTAACAAGTATAGAAGACAAGGAAGCACAACAGCTCTGTAAACTTGGCATTTTGTGGACACTTTAATCCCCCAATCTCACCCCCACTGCCACCCAATCTTGTCCTTAGTCTTTTTTGTAGATGACTAAAAGCTGACTTAAAGCATGCTGAAGGTTCTTTGTCAATGTCATCAGTAAGTGCACTACCTAGGTACCAGAAGGACTTGACATTGTTTAAATGAATGAATGAATTTAAATGACAATAAATACAGAAAGAAACAATTAGGGCAATGTGAATAAGCACAGGCATAGTAAGGGGGGGGGCAGCCTCAGCTGATCTTTGAGCAGCTAATATACCAGCATGTTATACTGCTGCACTAACACTAGACTATAACACTGTGCAGGTGAAAGTGTAAGTTTCAGGGCCATTAAACACAATTTTTTCCCAACGTATCACAATTAGAGAAACACCTGTGCTAAATAACTGTGCTACTCCACACTGAAAGCTAGTGGAATGTTCAATAGCCTTCACAAATCCCTCATTTCTTGCTCATAGTAAGATGATCTTGTTTAATGCGAGGTTCATGTACAGGACAGATGGAACCAGTGGTCCAGAGCCATTACAATACTTTTTAAAAACACCATCTTGCAAAGTATGGTTTGTAGTTTTTTTTAAACTTTTTATTTATCTCAAAGTGCTCTAATTTGGCAACTATAGTCAGGACATGTATGACAGAGAATGTAGAAGTGAATTATGTATTAGTGAAATAATAAGAAACCTACAAAAGGCAACAGTACTGAAATCCTTGGGAGTTTTGACATGAACTTCACGGGCAACAGAATCAAGCCATTAGTATCTGGCCTTCTGTAAGTGCTTTTCGTCTAAAGATTTCATTTCTCTTTGCAAAAACATTAATTTACTAAGTGTCACAACAGGTGGCTACTCAGTCATTTCCCCCTTTACATTAACAATGAAGTGGAGTGTTATTGGTAGGGTGTGGGAGGATGAAGAAAAACATATGGATGTACATAACTTTATTGAAACTTACTACCGCTGGGCCGGAGCCCCAGTGCCCTTGGAAGTCAATGGTGAGACAGCCATCAGGCCCTCTGATTGGTGCTACTGTGATATAGTTTCCAGAGCAGAGGAAAATTTAGAGGGACTGGCAGTTTTTCTCATACCTCCATTTGGACACCATGGATCAATACAAATTCATCTTAAGTGTAATTCCATTGCCTTCGGTGGAGTTACACCTAGGATAAATTTGGCTCCAAATATCTTAAAAGGGTGTATTTGGGAGTGGCAGGGCTAGTGGAAGTGGCAAGGTCTTTGTCCCTGTGATTGTTTTGTTTAAATTACATGTCTACCAACATTTAAACTAGTTAAAAAAAATGTAGCAAGAGCTGGTACACATACAAGGAGAGCCAATGCACCTGTACAAGAAAGTGAATTTAGCTGACACAGTAGTAAGTAATAGACGTGATAAATTACATTTGGATTTGTCAGGTATTGAATATCACGCCTTAATAGGGTGACCAGATCACCCAAGTCAAATATCGGGACGCGCGAGGGTGGGGTGACGTGGGGGGGCGTGGCGGGGGGGCGGGCCAAAAAAAAAAAAACCACCTTCCTCCGCAAGCGCTGGAGGGAGGCCCGGGAGACTCAGGGGAAGCGCGGGGCCGGGGTGAGTAAGAGTCCGGCCTGGTCCCGAGCAGGCAGGACTCAGTTGGGTGGTAGGGAGAGGAGGGGGGCGGCCCGCAGGGCCAGGCGGTGGCTGTTCTCACCCCCAGGCAGCGGGACTCGGGAGCAGCCGCTGCTGCAGCTCCCACTGCCGCGGGGGGAGGAAACGGCCATGGCGCTTGGCGGCTGCGGCTCTGGCGCCCCCGAACTCCCCGAGCCGGGGCCTGCTGCGGGGACCCAGTAGCGCGCACGCTGCGCCCAGCCCAGCCCCTGGCCAGTCGCGTCTGGGCTGCTGCCCAGCTGGTGCTATCGCGCGGCGGCCCCGGAGTGGGGGCAGCAGGCCCCAGCCCCCCCGTCCCGCAGGGGAATGAACGGGGCTGGGCGACCGATGCCTCCACCCTGGGGCCGTCGCGCGATAGCACCAGCTGGGCAGCAGCCCAGACGCGACTGGCCAGGGGCTGGGCGCAGCGTACGCACTGCTGGGTCCCTGCAGCAGGCCCGGGGGGGTCGGGGGCGCCAGAACCGCAGCCGCCAAGCGCCATGGCCGTTTCCTCCCCCCACGGCAGTGGGAGCTGCAGCAGCGGCTGCTCCCGAGTCCCGCTGCCTGGGGGTGAGAACAGCCTCCTCTCCCAATCACCCAACTGGGTCCTGCCTGCTGGGGACCAGGCCGGACTCTTACTCACCCCGGCCCCGCGCTCCCCCTGCATCTCCCGGGCCTCCTTCCAGCGCTTGTGGAGGGAGGAGGAATGGTGAGCCCGGGGAAGATTCGGGGAGGGAGCCAATCGGGGGAGGAGGGGGCGGGGTTGGGGTGGGGGAGGGGGCGCGAGCACTTCCGGGCTCCAGGCTCCAGCGCATTTCCTTGTTTGTCCAGTGTCCCGACCGCACGTCGGTCGGGATGCGGGAAAAACAAGGAAATATCGGGACAGTCCCGATAAAATCGGGACATCTGGTCACCCTACGCCTTAAACAGACTCATTATGTAAAATTTGTTGTGAATTTCATTTATTCTTTGCTTCTTATTTGATATTCAAATTTTGAGCTGTGTTGTTTACAATAGCTGTGATTAGTCAAATAAACAACATGGAAGAGAGACAAGGTTGGTGAGGTAATACCTTCTATTGGACCAGCTTTTGCTGGTGAGAGAGACAAGCTTCCGAGTTTACTCAGAGTTCTTCTTCTTCAGGTCTGGGAAATGTACTCAGTGTCACAGCTAAATACAAGGAGGAACAGATTGTTTAGTGTAAGAAGTTAACACATAGTTCAAGGGACCATTCAAGGTGAAGTGGCTATAAAAACAGTTCATATAACATGGAAGTGATTATATGAACTGGGCAGAGGGCAATCCTCAGTTGCCGTAGGGCCTTTATAGCAGTTCCTAGGCTCCTACCTCCCTTGGGTTCCATTGTAAGGGACATGGGCAAGGTATTACTATACCCAAGGAAAAATCACAGAGAAATGTAGAGAAGTGTATATATGCCAATATGCTAACTTCTGTTAGATTCTGTTAGGAAATAATGGAGGTGTTGCCTGATAGAGTGTATCTTGCAAATTCTAAATCCACACATGGCTAGAGATTTTGTGGTGTTTTCATTTCTTTAACATTCAATTATTCTTGATGCCAAGTATAGAAATCGTCAAATTTTAAAAAAAGAATACTTTGCCATGATATCAACATCTCAGTGTTTCCCCTTTTAGGCTCTTATTGCAAAAGGTATTTCTAATGTTAATGTTCAGCTACTGTGTATTCTGACAGAAATAGAAATTAGAATTTCAACAGTGCAGGGGAGACTAAAGGTGACTCTAAACCACTTTAATCCCTCCCCTGTTCTGGGCCAGCCAGCAGGCTGAATCTGCTCCAAGCACAAGCTAGAGCAGCCAAAGGGTTATTCTAACTTACACTGATGAGAATGATCCTCATCAAACCATTCAGCTGGCTGGGGATCAACAGAGAAAGCACATCATGCTCCAGCTCTGTCCTTCCGGCCTGCCATCGTGCCTTGGACTGCCCCACTTCCAGACAACTCAGACATGTCCTCTTTATCAGGGGTTGCTGCAGCAGTTCAAAGAGACCTTAGGAGGATCTGGTCCCAAATGATTAATTTCAGGACACTCATTTCACAAGAAAATTCATAATACGCTTATACATATCTATTGTTTTTCTTCACGGTGCTTTACAGAAAACAAATGTCAATATCCCTGTAAGTTAGGTAGAGTTCTTGAAGTAGACTATTCTGATTTAGGCCTCTCATTATACAGTTTGGTAGAGAAGATACATTACACAGTACTGTTAGAGAGGATACTGTCAAATCCAGAACAATATTGAGAAAACAATCATGCCGGCCAGTCAAATACTCAAATTCACTGGTCTTCCCAGTAACACAGAACTGCTTGCTGTTATTGTCATTTACTATAATTTATTGTAGATTGTAAACTTCCTCTAGTACAGAAGAGAACTTAAATTCTCTTAAATTGTATTAATTTGAAAATGTGCTTATGTCTGTAAAGTGTCACACAAGTTTACTGGTGATGTATAAAAAAAATTATAATAAAAAGTATATAGTCCACAACCCACTATTAGCAGTATCCAAAAATCAGTCTCTTTTAAAATATTATTTTAGATACTGTTTTAGAAACTAGAAATCCATAACTCCGAGAGAAAAGAAAACAAAGATACTGAATATGCCCACTCTGAATTTATTTCCCCCCCCTCAAAGCACTCAGCATCTTGCCCGTTATGATTCCCATCTGAAGGTTAAAAATGTTAGTTGTCAATGATGAGAACTTTTTAACTTGTCATCAGACATGGTATTCAGTCTGGGGTATTATACGATCAGCAGTTGTTTGAGAAGTTGAAAGCACTTCACGTATAGCTAGTTTAGTTTTTTTCAGCAGAAGTGCTGGAGAAGTAATTGCCCTCTAATGCTTTGACTACACCATCATTTGGAAGTGGTCTTGCATTATCTCAGCTTGCCAATCCAATACTTCAACAAACTTTAAAAGGCTGGAAGCTGCTCTCCACAGACCATCAGAGTGGAAATAGCTGCATTCCTAATCATTACTGCATGAACTGTGGTTGGATTTTCTGAATATATCTATTTATCCAGATCCACTTTGTAAAAAGATATTCCCACCCAGAAAGTCAATCAGATAGCATTCATTGTCACAGGTATTCTTTGTTCCTATCCTACACTTTTGAACTTATCCAGGGTCAAGTTTTTGCTTTAGTTACGTGGGAAATGAAAACTTTCTTGAGAGCAGTGAGGATTTGTTATTGGCCATGCAGGAGCAGAGATTCAAGAGAGGATATAAAGTATCAATTTTTATAAGCAGCCCTTCATAATACTATGATTTGTAATATTACGTTGTTTCACAACAAATCATTGCCAATTGTCCTTATTTTAGAAATTAAGTGCAGATTTTCCAGACTCGCATCATGTGGGTTATTTAACATAAATGTTTGTTTATTTTTTCAAACCCATGAACACAATATCAACATGTCTAACAGGAGATCATGTGTACAATTAAAAGCAGGATCTGCTTCTGAAAATCAATCAATATGTAGCATATTATCTCTTCTCACTTGAACGTACTTCCTTACCACTGGAGCACCCAGGGCTTGATTGTGCGAGTCTTACTCATGTTGGTGAGTAACTAATTTTGATGGGACTACTTTCATGAGTAAGAATGGTGAGAGCTCAACAGTGGGCAAAATTTGCCACAATGGAGATAACCCAGGACCCCTACCTATGACCAAAGTTCCATTTAAACCCTGAAAATGGAGCTTAATTTGGATTTAATTGTGCATAGACTTTTTGCCAGGCCTGTTAGAGGAGTTCTTCTGTACAGAAGAGAGATGTTTGCTCACATGCAGACTGTGAAAGGAGTCCCCCCAGGAGCTGGCAAAGGTAATGCCAGAAAATCTTAGCAGCACAGAAATTTCCTGGGGGCAAATGGGAAGAGGATGAAGGGACTGAAAATAAAATCACATGACGTGGAGGAGCCATAAAGTTACCTACCCATTTCAAAGACTATATAGTTAATTTAAATTCTCTTTCCTCTATAGGAAGAGAAATGCTTTATAAATGAGATGTCTGTATATATGTTAATAGATAATGTGCCAGGAGATAACACTGAAGCATACTTAGCATTGCTCATGGATTTTTAGGACCAATAAAACTTGTGGTGCACTTCAAATTGCTTCCTCTGTTAAGCTTTCTACATGGAACTCTAAACAGGGCAAATTTCCCACCAATATGAGTAAGGGTTGTACAACAGAATCCTCCATTTCTTTGGTCTTGCCACGATTCCTTCAGCAGAATGGTCCTTTAAAGGGAGATCATGCATGACACATGATTCTTTTGACTGTTACCCTTTTCACCTAGTCATCTACGATAATAGGAGGCCTACTGAGAGATTGCCTATGTCGAGAAAGGAAAAGAACAGTTAAAAATATTGAATATGACAACTTGTCAGCTTGTATGTAATGCAAAACCAGATGTTCAGTATGAATGTCTGAGTTCCCTGTGATGAAAAAGACATTGGACATTTTAACATTTAACAGTCGAAAGAAAGTTGCTCTCACGCAATGTGAAGAAGACAGTGAACATACAGCATTCATAATGAGCGCTCCCCGCAGCCGCAGAAAGAAGTTAATCAAGCAGGTGAATGACTAGAGGAATGTTAGAAACTTTTCTCCAGGTTTCCCTGGTATTTATCAGCCAAGTGACATTGATCCTAAGCCACAGTCCGGTAGAACTTTAGAATGTATTCCTTTGTAAAGCTGTGAGAATGAAATACTCAGAAGTTACTCACATAGTTTTAAATACCTCATGATCTACAAAAGTTCTGCTAGCTTTAAATTAAAAATTTTTGTTTATATTTTTTTCCTTAGAGTTGTAATGAATAGATATGCCTAGATAACGCAAACACATGCAGGTAGTTTAGTTGGAGATTTACTGGCTTCTTATTTGCACTCCTCCAAGTTGAGGCATTCAAAGATAATTACCCTGAATGTTAAGCTATCTTAGTGTCTTTTCATACTTCACAGAGTCTTTGGATTTCCAGCAGACAAAAAGCTTAATATAGGTGTAGCACACACAGGCTGCCATCTTTAGACTGAACCAAAGTCAGAGGAGATGTGGAAAGGGGTGAGGGTTGAGCATAAGCTGCATGTTGGTAAATTGGTATAGATCTAAGGGAGTCTAATGGACCATACAGTCTAAGTTGGAGTAACATATTGTATATGTTGAGGGGGATGCGACTGGAAGGAGGTGTAAATTATGCTAACTTCAACTTTTCCTAGATTTATTTAGTTTAACTTCTGAATGTGGTACTGTGTGTACTTCCTTTCTGTACTTCCTAATCCCCAGTCAGCTATGGCAGAAACACACAATTTCATTTTAAAGGGACTACGATGTGTCTTTTTAAAAATACCAGTTAAACATGGCCAAAATGATTCTTTTCAAAATACCAGGTGAACACATTACAGAGAAAAAGCCTGTGAGAATCTCATTGACTCCTGTCCATTTTCAGCATTGGGTTTGATTTTATGTCTTATATTATTTAGTGATCCTTAGAAACAAGAACAGTATGTTGCATTTAACTTCTGTGGTGCTGTTCTGCTTATAGTTTCACACCTAAATTGCAGTAAAATTGAAGTATGATGTAAATAGGACCTGTCATGTTTGCAATCAGCAGAGTCTTTAATAGGGGAAAAGTAGTTTTCTGCAGTGTGGTATTAATCAGTTTGAAATTTCTTTATTGTTACTCGTATCACATAGTTTACCAAGTCCCCGACAGTCTTGCATATACTCTGTATTCTGAAGAGCGAAACAAATGCTTGTGGGGAAATGATGCATGCTGCGCCCTTTTAGTGTAAGGTGTGATGCATAGCATTTCTATCCCCCTACCCCAGCCTTTTTCAACAATCTTGCCATGAGCTAGCAGGATGGCTCTGAGACCTTCCATATGGTAGCACCATGAAGGTCTTTTCCATCTAGTGTTGGTATCCATGGCAGGGGCTGGATATTCACATGTTAAGTTAAATACATTTTTATGTAACACCCAAGGCGCTTACCTGGATCCCCGGGGCTCTGTGTGCGGGTAAATCAGGGAGAGGCACACTGTCCCTGGGAGAGGGGGGAGTCAAGGGCAGACTCAGAGTGTGTTAGGCAACCTAGCAGGAGAGAGGAGAGCCACTACATCTCTATCCCGATATAACGCTGTCCTCGGGAGCCGCGTTATAGGTGAAACCGCGTTATATCGAACTTGCTTTGATCCACCGGAGCGCGCAGCCCTGCCCTCCCCGGAGTGCTGCTTTACCGCGTTATATCCGAATTCATGTTATATCGGGTTGTGTTATACTGGGGTAGAGGTGTATTTGGCTTGCGGGAGGACTGCAGGCATGCCTGCTCCGAGGAGGGGGCAGAGTCAAAAGATTAGGACATAAGAACATAAGAATAACCATACTGGGTCAGACCAATGGTCCATCTAGCCCAGTATCCTGTCTTCTAACAGTGGCCAGTGTCATGTGCTTCAGAAGGAATGAACAGAACAGGGCAATTATCAAGTGATCCATCCCCCATCCACTCCCAGCTTTTGGCAAACAGAAGATGGGGCACTCAGAGCATGGTGTTGCATCCCTGCCCATCCTGGCTAATAGCCATTGATGGACCTGTCCTCCATGAACTTATCTAGTTCTTTTTTTAATCCTATTATAGTTTTGGCCTTCACAACGTCCCCTGGCAAAGAGTTCCCGTGGTTGACTGTACATTGTGTGAAGAAGTACTTCCTTTTGTTTGTTTTAAATCTGCTGCTTATTAATGTCATTGGGTGACCCCTGTTTCTTGTGTTATGTGAAGGAGTAAATAACATTCCCTTATTCACTTTCTGATGGGAAGAAGGGCTAGCCTGACCAATAGAAAGTGAGATGCCCTCCTGGGGAGCCTGGGGAGTGGGGGAGAAGCCATTTTAGAGTAGTCTGGAGCCAGCCAAGGAAAGGGCAGCATTGGCTGTATGGGGAGCTGGTGAGTCCCAGGCCTGCATGCAGGGTTCCCCCTGAGAACCGGTCTGTGGGGACCTGGAAGCAAGATCCCTCAGCTTGGCCCCTTTCCCTCTTCAAGGTGACTCCCATCTTAGAGAGCTTTGTTTGGAAAACTGCCCCCCCATCACTCCCCCCACCCGACAAGCTGAGTTAGTCCTCCAGTTCTCTAGGTGAAATCAGTCACCACATGGCAAGCTCTGCTCTGGGTGTTAGTCAGGGCTGACTGCCTGCTTTGAGTGTGTCTGATCACTAGGGTAGGAGACTAAATTTAGGATTTTTAGTATAGTTTTGTAACCTGCACCTTGAGCCCTGCACCCCTTTGTGACAAGGAGAAATCCAGGGGCCAGAAGCAGCCTGACTCCTGTATGAAGAGGACAACTGCCAATAGCGATCATCAGCCTTTCTGCAGTGACTGAGGAGCCCAGTGTTCTCTCTGAACTGGAGTTGCAGAGTTGTGAATCACCATCTGTTAGCTAGCCGTGGAAATTGTTTGGGAGACCCCCTACTCCCTGAACTGTGTCCTCAAGCCAGGGGGTAAGGGTTTGGGGATTTTATTACCCGCTGCCTATTGAACCTGTGGGGGGATTTGTATGTGTTTGTTATTTCTTGGGAGTCTTCAACTATTGACAAGTAAGTGGGGGTTACTCTGTGGTTAGAATTTTCCTCCCCAGCTGCCCTGGTGACCCTGCCAGGAAGGAGCAAAGGGGGTGGAGGCACCGCCCAATACAGTCATATGGGAAGAAAATAAAGAAGTTACACCCTGCTGAGTGGGAGGCGGGATCCAGAAGAACTGAGGCCTGTCCATCAAAGCCCATAAGGAGATTGGCATTAAAGGAGGTAATTGGGTGGATTAGGGGTGTTACATTTATTTATTGAGAAGTAAGTTTTCAAATTTGTCTTTAAATACATTATAATAGCATTGAAATAAATGCTTGGGATGAAACTACTAGCAAAATGGTTAGATGTGAAAATTATTAAAGGGGATCTTCTCAGTGGTCAGTAGTTGAGAATTTAGATATTTTTGGAACAGATAAGTAAGAATTGCTCATGGGTAATTAGTCCAATAGGGTTTGTTTGGGATTCCAAATGGGCTTCCTTTGGCCTAGGATAAGTGACCCCAGAGGTTTTGGAATCATGCTGGATTCCCAATTGATTTACCATAGACAAAATTGTCCACTGTATTTCAGTTGGGTTAATAAGTAGAGTCACATAAAACAGCACTGGGAATGAAAAGATTGATGGTTCAGCCCTTACTCACCCATTGACCTCAATAGGATGTATTGGATGAGTAGAATCAAATCTATGTTGTTTTGGGAGAGGAGAGTGAATTATTTTGGGGGGTTTGGGAGCTTGAACCCAGAGCTGTGTTGTACCGGAAGTTCTAACAGTGGAGCTGCATCTGTGCATTTTAAACATTGCTGATGCTTTTGCCAGCAAAACTCTTATTCAAATGTGTATTTCATTCACAGATATTTAATCTAGGAGATAGTATCGTCAGTTTGTGTTTGCTCATTTGACTCCCAAACAGGAATAAATTCACTTCAGAACTTACCCACTCAGAATTAACCTACTCTTCTTGACCACATGGAAGCCTGGACAGTACCCCAGAAAGTCTAGTCGACAATAGCTCACATATATAATTATAAATTATAGATGTTCTGTTTCCCATCCCCTCTTTATGTAGCCCTACTGAAAAAAATAGCTGCAGAATAGAACGTAGGTCATTATTATCCTACAAACATATGATGCCTTAGTATAGAAGTGACTGAATAGCAGACAAAATGATGCAAATATTCTTTTGAATCTGAACATGGATTTTGATTCAGTCATAGTGATGACTGTCACATATTCACTTTCCACAGATATTTCAGTGCTCATCTTTTACTAGTATTAATTCTCACCAAAAGTGAATTTTAAGCTCAAATGCTTGCATATTAGCTGAACGTGAATTTAGAATTGTAGTTGCAATTGCTAAAATTCATAGTTCATGTTGTATTGATTAATTAAGTAAGTGATGAAATTGGAAAACAGAAGCAATACTACATGACTGGTATAACTAACCACTATAACACAATTTGTGTGTATACATATATATATATTTGTAACAAATCTATTTGTGAATGATCTGAAAACCAATAATTATTCACTATAAATCTGTGAATAATTTCAAATAACAAATACATTCCAGAAGTCTCCAAGCTTTTCATAAACAATTCATAAAAGAAAATAAAGTGAAATTTGTGGAATAAACTACTAGCCATGCTATATATGCTCAACTAAGTCTAGTTTTATTTTTCTTTTATACCACACATGTACTGAAAACTATGGTGCTTGATATTGATGGAACTGGGATGTTTTACCTTTCTAGCTGTTAAAAATGTTCCATGATCGGTTACTCCTTCACCAACAGTATTATCATACACTACGAACACAAATTTGTAGGTGGACCATCAAATCAGAGAAATTTGTCTTCCAAGTAAATGCCAGGGTCATCTTTCATTTGTGTCAGAGGATTGAACAAAATTACTGCTGTGATAAATGGAGACTTACCTATCTTCACATTCCTTAATCAAGAAGCAAAACAGAGGAATATTTGTGACTCTTTTACACAGATATCTTTGGGAAAAAACTGCTATTCTATAAATACTGTATCAAACACCATGCTGTCTTCATCTTTTTCTCCAAACTTTAATATTTACACTAACTATAGTACATCTCAGGACAAAAATATCTTGCAATCAGAATTTGTGCAAATATACTATGTAGGGGGTGGAAAGGTAACTCCTCTATTGGTGATTTAGAATGTCAATACCAGACTCAGGAAATGCATTTTGTTGCATTCACAAGAGCAATCAAGTGTATGGAAAGCACTTCCTGTTTTATTTCCAACCCTCTCAGGGCAACAGTTATCTGAACAATTCATCCATAATTAGAATGTCAGCAATCAAAGTACAAGGGGATATGGGAGACAGAGATGAAGAAGAAAAGTAGAATGGAAAATATCAATCTAACACAAGGGTGGGCAAACTTTTTGGCCTGAGGGCCACATTGGGGTTCCGAAACAGTATGGAGGGCTGGGTAGGGAAGACTTTGCCTCCCCAGACTGCCTCACCCCCTCTCCCATCCGCACCCTCCCGAGACCGCCCCGCCCCTAACTGCCCCCTGGGGACCCCACCCTCTATCCAACCCCACCTGGTCCCTGTCCCCTGACTGCCCCCGGGACCCCCTGCCCCTTATCCAACCCCCCCATTCCCCGTCCCCTTACCATGCTGCTCAGAGCACCAGGACTGGCAGCTGCGCCGCCCGGTCGGAGCCAGCCATGCCGCTGTGCAGTCTAGAGCACCGGGGCAGGCCTGTGGCTCTCGCTGGCGTGCTGCCCAGCAGGAGCTCACAACCCCATCGCCCAGAGCGCTGGCGGCACGGCAAACTGAGGCGGAGGGGGGGAGGTAAGCAGGGGAGGGGCCGGGGGCTAGCCTCCCCGGAACTCAAGGGCTGGGCAGGACGGACCCGGGGGCTGGATGTGGCCCGCGGGCCATAGTTTGCCCACCTCTGATCTAACAAGAAAAATGGAGTAGAACTTGGACTGGTATAGACTGGAAAAGCCTTTATCAGCGTTGGTCATATATGGTATATATTACAATACAGTATGCAATACAAAGCATTATTAGGCTATAAGGAATTGTGGCTTATTCAGGGTAAAATCCCATTGCTATTAGTAGTTTTGCCTGAGTAAAGAATATAGGATAGGGCCCCATACATATACAGATGATGAAAAACAGATATGCTAAAAAGTGAGGCCTTAAATCATTTTATGAATTAGGGTTGGACAAAATGCTGAAGTGGCCAAATTCAATGTGAATTGCTTTTAATGAGTGGCAATGTTTGCAATTGTATCGTTTCTAGGAAGTATCCAGTTGAGTGAAATGTATCTTTATTACCAAAACTGGTTTAAAAAAATATTACTGAATGTTGTCACATCTCTGATCCTCTTCAAAGGTTACATTTTTGCCCTTAACATGATGACCAAGCGTAATTTCGACTTTATTTTCGCAATTACTTCTCTCCATCCACAGGTGGTGAGCTAAGCTTTAAAAATCTTGATGGATGACTTGGCTCAGAGAAGCAATGTGAAATGATGTATCACAGTTGGCAGTCTCAAAGAAACTGATAAGGTAGTCAGTTTTTTTGTTATAGATAAATGTTCAGATGATTACCTCCCCTCCAGGAGAATGTACTAGGCATAAATCCTGAATTCCCTTTTTCTTTTCTAGTAGGTGCTACAGCTCACACTGGGAGAAAAATTCCAGCCTGTGTTAAAAATATCTCACTACCCAATATCCTTTTGTTCTGAAATGTAGTCAAAGATTATCAGTATTAGTGGAGTAAACTAGAAATATGTTACAGTTTGCTTAGCAGTATGTAATGTCATTTGCAGTACTATATGGAAAATATAATGTATTTACTGTGAGTCAGGACTGAATAAATTTGGCTCCATGCACCTTTCCATTATGGATGACACTGGCAAGATTAATTGTTACAAGAGAAAACATAACTTTTGTGAGCACAAGTATTAGTAGACCTTTTCACTTATTTCTGCCAGCACAGTTTTTGTAATGCCAGTGTTGCTTCATCAAAGTTTTGCATTCATCCTGAGAGTAGCTACATTTTTTTATGATAAAATGATAAAGTGGGTTTTTTTTTTATGATTCAGCAATGAGAAGAAAAAGGCAGATATTTATAGTGATTTTCCCATGTCAGTATAATCAACAATATGGAAGATACACTGGGCCAATTTTTAAGGGTCTCGATATAGTCCATCAGTTTGTGCCTATAGTGAATTGTGGATGCAAAATGTTTCTATTCTATCCAGGTTCTTATACTGCGTTCATCACTGTAGTATCTTAATACCTTCCAGTAATGCATTAAACAATATGACTAACATCTGTCACATGTTTCTTCTTTCCTCTTTACCCCAGCGGGAGAAGCATGTGCAGCCAAGTATCTTATTTTGATATTTCATTTTTTATTGTGGGAGCAAATTCCAGCATTTAGACATTTAACTAGCTAATTTGCTGGGTTAAGTTAGAAGTGAGTATTTTCATTTGCACCTTCAATTAATTGCATTCTCAATGGAATGGTGATGGAAAACCAGGGACACAACATTAGATCGTTCTGACAAGAGCCAAGCCATGCTGCCACTTTTCCTAGGATAAAGAGAATTTAACAAATTAAGATGGTTTTATCACTTTTTTTCCTGCTTCCTTTTTGCTTCCACATCCCTGATGTTGTGACACTCCCCAGTGGTACCCAGGGTTGGGAAGCACCTCACCATCACCTCTGCCATTAGTGTGAAGAAGGCTTGTCAGGGTCTGCAGTGTCCAGTCTCTAGCAGCACAAGCACAAGCATAACTTGCAGGCCTCCCTCTCTCTAGACAGGTAGCAATAGGCACATACCAACCCCCGTGTCCTCCGAGCATCCCTCTGGAGTGTTCAGCCCCTGTTCCGCTGCTCACTCACAGAATCATCTGGCCTGCTGCTCCCAAAGGTACAGTACACACACCTTGTAAGATTCAACTCGGGATCATCACTTGATTCACACAGCTGATAGGAGACCCAGCGTGAAACATACAATACTTAATTTACATTTCAACAGCCAGACTGATCAAAACCTCTTTTTCACCTTCACCTAGGGATCAGTCCCTAGATAGACTTTAAGAACATACTCTGTGTGTGTATGTGTGTGTGTGCATGCGCGGGCACCCACCCACCCCCACCCACCTATCCACACACAAACTCCTTGCAAAGTAGCTGTATATACATTTCACAATGGTATTGATGACCAGAGTGACACAGGCTGTTGTTAGAGATCTCATATGTCACTCTATTGGTGATTTAGAATGTCAATACCAGACTCCGGAAATTCCTGTATCGTCTATGCACCCCACCCCACCCTGCTGCCCTTTGCCAGTTGGCACTAAGCAGATTTGAAATAGGCATATTTGACTATTTTGAAGTATCTTAGCTCATTTCTTTGTTTGAAAATGTTTTTCTAGTTCATTTTGGAGATTGTTTTTTCCTCTCCCTGGGTAATGTTTATTATTCTCTTTGTAGAAAAACAACTCCTGGTATTTTATCTGGTTGGCATGTTTATTTATTTATATAAAATAAATAAAATACCTCCCTCTAAATCTGTCTTTCTTTATTAAACTAGTATAAGTGAACAAAAATTATACTGGTTGTATTGTCATTCTGTGAACCTTTGTGCATGCAAATCAGATAATATGCCCACACAATTATTTTTTGTGCAGTTTAAATAGGTGTTATTATAAATTTTGCAGATACATTGTAGGTGCCAGCATCTGAAAATTGTCACTGCAGTACAAGAAAAGCTACTGCAGTTATGCATACTTACATACAAATCACAAGGCTCTCAATCCTCATGTATGTACATATTTAGGGCCCAAAGCTGCTCCCATTGAAGTCAATGGGAAATCTCATCTTTGACTTTGTTGGGAGTATAACAGGCCTCTTATAATCACCATAAGAGAAATTTCTTCTTAACTAGCCAATTCTAATGGAGATAAAATTATATGCATAGTGTGTAGACAAATAAATACACTCTCTACCAGTCTAATGGAGAAAGGAAACAGTAATTGCTAGAACTAGTGACTGTTAAAATGAAGAAGGAGAATAGGGCAGTAGTATGGAAGGCTCAGAGAGTGACAATACAACCATTACTGCTTTTGCTAACTTACTACTCCTTTAATAAAAAAAGACATAGATTTAGACTGAGGGTGCATGGGAAATGGATCGTTAACTGCAATAAAGTGCCAGTAATGTAAGGAGACAGATTAATGATGACAATGACAATGTCACTGATGAAAAATACAAAAGCAACTGCACAGTTTAGAAGGTCTCCCCACCTTCCCCAAATTGCTGTTAATTGCCCTTTCTCTGGGCTCCATTTACCACTTACCCTGTTTCTTATACTTTAATTAGTGCTGTTTTTTGACAGGTACATCATCATCTTGTTAATTATCATAAAAATAAAACTATAGGCATAAAAACATCAGATGAGGTGAACATGGTGGCTTTAACAAAGTGATTATCTTTTAACGAACTTGCTTCGTAAGGATTTTGGATCTATTTTAATAAGTTCAATATTCACTATCTGCAATATCAGTTAGAATCCCAAGCCCATTATCAAAGAGGTTTCCTGAGTTTTAAAACATTTCAGGGTTTATATCTGCAAACCTCAAATATATTGTAAAATGTATATTGGCATTTAAATTGAATACAATATTGGAACAAATGTGTGGTCCTCTAGGGTGTCACAATTGTCTCTGCTTATAGTCAGACACTTGGACCTTTTACTGAGTGGAATTCACCCTGGTGCAGAGGGATGATACAGAGTCTATGTGCCACTTAAAGGGGAATGCTGACAGTAGAAACAATGAAGAGCTCATATTCTCCAAACCCCAAAATCAGAGACACTTAGCCCTTAAGCTAAAGGAAAATATCCTTTAGGTCTTAGCTAGTTAGGGCCTATGACATACAGTTTAACATTTTTTTAATTCCATCCTGTAGAGGGAATTATATTAATAAAATACAAATTAAATAAAACTATGTTCTGACCTTAAACAATTGGATAGTAGTCAAATGCTTGTTTTTGTGTATGATTTATTACTGTGTGTTATTGGTGTAGCTGTTAAACTTCAATAAATATTCTGTAATTTATACATTAACATTTATTTACTTACAATGACTATCCAATTACAGTAAATTGCTACCAAGCATATTAAGGCCATGAAGTTTAAAATGTTACCAAAATAACCTCTTAATTTAATGTCTGTTATTAGTGAGATCAAATAAACAGGGTCTGATATAGCCCAAAGTACCTATAGCTTTCTGTGCAGTGCAAGTTTCAGAGTAGCAGCTGTGTTAGTCTGTATCTGCAAAAAGAACAGGAGTACTTGTGACACCTTAGAGACTAACAAATTTATTTGAGCATAAGCTTTCGTGGTCTACATCCCACTTCTTCGGATGCATAGAATGGAACATATATTGAGGAGATATATATATACACACATATATATATCTCCTCAATATATATATCTCCTCAATATATGTTCCATTCTATGCATCCGAAGAAGTGGGATGTAGCCCATGAAAGCTTATGCTCAAATAAATTTGTTAGTCTGTAAGGTGCCACAAGTACTCCTGTTCTTTGTGATGTGCAAGTTTCAGAAGGCTATGGAACTAATAGAAGGTTGACTTATTTAGAATAAAATTTGGCTGGACGTGAAAGCCTAGTTCAGGACAAACAACATTCAGGTCCACAGCTGAGAGAAGTGCAGAATTTCCCACTTCAACATTCCCTCACTCCTGTTTCTTAGACCCTTCAAATAAGAATTTTGCCATTGACTGCCTCTCAGGGAAACGGATGATGAATGTCGACAGGAGAATCCCTCCTATCGGATTGGTAGTGTCTACGCTGAGCCTTTTAAGTGCAGACAAGCTTTCTGTCTCTGATAGACAACTGATAAAAATTACTTTAGAGTGATAAAGAGAAATCTTCACCCCCCCCAACTGATAAAGAACTTCAAAATAAGAAGGCTTCATGTCTTCATGGTTTTCAATCTTTGAGCTTCCTGGTCCTCTTCTTTTCTTGCTGATACATGGGTCAGAACAGCTCAAGACCCCCTTGGGTCACAGGCCTTTTAAATTTCTCCCCTGGCTCACTGATACTCACTTTAGGCCAGGTTCTGCCACCCTTACTCGTGCTGAGGAGTACTGTACTTTGCAACTAGTCCCATTGAAATGAATGGAACTGCTCAAGCTAGGGCAAATGGTAGCCCTTTTACTTTCAGTGGGACGTCTTGTCCTCATAAATAAGAATAAGGGGTCACAATCTGGCTTGAAATAGCACTTCTCTGTGTGAATAAAGACAGAAATAGGTCCTTGATGAAGAACTTGCTTCCACATTATATTATCAAGTATGAGTAGCTCAATGGAATCCCCCATCATTCCCAAGGACTTTGTCACATGTAGTGGGCAGTTGTGTAACCCTCTTGTGGGAAAAATTCCAACAGACAGGTATAGAGGCTAATTTTGGTTGGTTCTGGTCCTAATGCTGTAGAAGTCCCTTCAGTTTGTTTAATTGCTTACAAGAATTTTGAACATATGAAAGAGGTTCTGAAAAGAATTGGCCCAAAGTAAATCTCAAACAAGACCATCTCCTTCCTTTGGAAAAATTCAGGTCAGGATCTGAATTTTGCAGCTTGGGTCCATTTCTGAATTGGAAAAAAAAAAAAGAAAAAAAAAAAAGAGCATGCTACATAGGTAATGGATTTTCAGTAAATTTCCATACTTCTACTCATTTGGCTTTATTACTAGAGAATTAAAGCACATTACTTATGAACACCGCAAAAGAGTCACACTTCATATTCCAGTCATTGTTTCAACTTGGTTAATTTTAAATTATGTGGCTAGTGCTGTACTTCAATGAATAGTCCCATAAAAGTGATCAACAGTTCAAGCAACAATATTAGGATGGAATTGAATTGGGTGAGTGGGAACATTAGAAAGAGAGGGGGAAAGTATAGCATCTGGAATGCAGAGTTTGCCAATAAACTATAAGGGCCTGATTCTGATACTCTTAATGTTGAATAGCACTTCATTTCACAAGTAGTCCAATAATCTTCCATGAAATTACTCTCATGAGTAAATGTTGTTCAGTGTGGATAAGGTCTCTACATTCTGATCTTTTGTTAATAGTCCTAGTCAAATCAGTGTAGAGTTGCAGAAATGGGTCCTAATCATCTCAGAGCCTGATCAGAGTTAGAAGTTAGAATATTTGTTTCTTGAGAGATCTGCGATCATCAGTAGAATAATAAAAAGATGAACCTAAATATGGAAAAGAAGAAAAAAAATCTGATGTAAACTGATTCTCAAGAGTCATTGAGGCTATACAGAATAGTGTTCATGCTATCAGGTGCCATGTAACTCCCGAGGGCACTTGCATTTTAGTGTGATTAAATGGACTCTTATTGAATTGGATGCCTCTTGACTACAAAACCAGGAAATCATGAGTGCCTTAATATATTTATTTGCCTTACTCTGAAGGTAGTCAAGGTCTGTTGGATTTGTGATTTGTTAAATGAATGTTTAGTTGAGAAGCACAGACAGTTTTATTGGTAAGGTTAGGCACAAGAATGAAAGAATGAGAGTGCTGGAGGACAACATGACATCCATTAAATTAACGGAGAATTTCAGAGCTTGGGGGATGGCAAACAGGTCTCCTTAATCTGCTGAAAGTTTCCCGGAGCCAAAGCAACTCTAGTTTTTTAAACTTTAACACACTTCTAAAAAGTCCCATAGGCCACTTACACTTTCGTAAGTGAAATATGTTCACAGCCTATCTTCAGGGAAATGTCTCTTCTGCTGTGGGTAGTTTGGAAAACAGTGGGGCTCTCACAGCATTACATTTCCTCTCACCACATTAGCGTTCACCTCGCATCCCACTGGTCACTGTGGAAGATTTATTTGAAGAGAGAATTCTAACCTGCTTGCCACTGCCAGTCTGACTGTGCAGTGACAGGTGAAATAACTCTGACAAAAACTGTAGAGGGGTTGCCCCCAAAGGGTTGGGAAGGTTTAGCTGCTTTATGATGATGATTTATTATTTATATGGTCCTAAGAACTATGCTAGGAAGGAACCCCACCGTTTTAGAAGAACAGCAGATCCCTGCCCTGCAGAGTTTGCAATCTAAATAGGCTGGGGGAAATGGATATAACATAAAAGCAAAATGAGTGAGGCAAAGTTTGGCACCCATCCTATTAGTCCCATGCTAATTTTTTTCCTTTTCTTCTTCTTTCCCTCTCCTGTTCCTTCTTACCAACTGTTCCTGATTCAGCTATCCTCTCTAAAGCAGGGTCCTTTCACCCCAACTCACATCTCTCTCTCTCTCTCCTGTAGAGTAGCTGAATGGATTCCTTCTGCAGATCTCCCCTTCACTAAGCCTGGAGACTTGGACTTCATACGGATATAGAAATTTAGTAGAATTGGCCAGAAATGATGGGGTAGGGAAGGAAAATTGTGATTTTTTTTAAAAAATCCTTATTTGTGGGGTCCCCAGCTGTTTGCTGAGAACATTGCAATCCAAGAGCTTTAGGATATGTGTGGTCTTGACCATTCACTGCCTTTGGCTACAGCAGGAGCTCTGGTACATCATATAGCCAATGGAGTGGAACACACTTCATGTTTTCCATGGGAATATTTAGGCATGATGATCTGAGATGGTGGAGCAAAGTACTGCTTAGGTGGGATGACATTCGAAGGATGGGATGGGGTGGGTATTCACCTCTAGCCAATTCATGGAGGCAGCTTTGGTCATTAGGTCCTTATGCCCTAGAAAATATTCTTTTTGGGAAAGTAGCTCAGGGAATCTGCAGAAATGTTTGCTTCTATTGTCAGGCACCAAAAAGTGGTTTTGAAGGGAGACTCAAATGGACACAAGTCCAGAGACATGGAGGCGGCCTCTTCCTCCTACACATTCCTCAGCTCCTTCATTGCTCGCCATTGTCTGACAGACTCAGAGCTGAGATCAAAGGTACATAACCAGTGAGAATGGGTATGCTTTCCATGCCAGTAACAAAAATGAGACACGTGGAACTAGGTGGTGATACCACTGTGAAACTTCATCCAGAATTAGGAGCACTTCTGTATTGCCAGAAGTTCAGGCATCTGTTGAAAAAACCACATTTAGTTGTGGGACCCTTTATAAAAAGGGTCAGGAATAGATCAAACCTTTTGTTGTAAAGGATCTTGACTTCAGCTGATACCAGTTTAAATGTGCAGGTGAAAAACCAATGAGTCATTATTTCCTGATTAATAATTTGTAGTAATGAAGACACTTTTATATATTAAAACATTTCAGCCAGAGCATCCTCTGGATTATTTGAAGGAAAAAATATTTCAAGAGATATATTTCTATAAATGCATCAGAGGGATAAATACCAGGGTGAGAGAGGAGCTATTTAAATTAAGCACCAATGTTGACACAAGAACAAATGGTTATAAACTGGTAATCAATAAGTTGAGGCTTGAAATTAGATGAAGGTTTCTAAACATCAGAGTAATAAAGTTCTGGAACGGCCTTCCTGGGGAAGTAGTGGGGGCAAAACACTAACTGGCTTCAAGATTGATCTTGATAAGTTTATGGAAGGGATGCTATGATGAGACCGCCTACAATGGCACAGGGCCCATCTGCAACTGCTAGTAGCAAATATCTCCAGTGGCTGGAGAGGGAACACTAGATGGGGAGGGCTCTGAGTTACTCGGAGAATTCTTTCCTAGGTGTTGGGTCTTGCCAACATGCTCATGGTCTAAGTGAAAGTTATATTTGGGGTCGGGAAGGAATTTTTGCTCCGGTCAGATTAGCAAAGATCCTGGGGTTTTTTCCACCTTCCTCTGCAGCCTGGGGCATGGGTCACGTGCAGGCTTAAACTAGAGTAAATGGTGGACTCTCAGTAACTTGAAGTCCTTAAATCATGATTTGAGTACATTAGTAACTCAGCCAGAGGTTATGGGTCTATTACAGGAGTGGGTGGGTGAGGTTCTGTGGTCTGCAATGTGCAGGAGGTCAGACTTGGCAATCACAATGGTCCCTTCTGGCCTTAAAGTCTATGAGATAATAAGAAACAGAGCAGAATTTGAGATGCATAAAAAGAGACTGACTATAATCAGTCTGTATGCAAGTTGACCACTTGCTTAAAGAAGGAAAGAAAGGCAGCTATGAAGTGCTGCTAACATGTTGTCAGTCATAATCTTTGCCTTCTTAGGAGTTGTAAATCATTTACATTATTTCTGGACAAGCTGGAATTACCTCATTTTTAGCATTTATTACCACATACCATAATTAGTACTCAAATATTTCATGTTTCCTTTACACAGTTCTTTGAAAGAATCACATTTAATCATGCATTATTATTCCTGCTTGATTTAGGATGCACATTTTGTCAAACAGTAAATTTTATTCAGCTGGGTTGTGAAAGATATTAATAATTAATAATAATAAGCTTTGAATTGATACTGCTTTGATCATTATTTATAAATCTTATCAAGACTTCCACCTTTAGGCATCTCTAAGCATGGAATGGCAACTGGTGATTAAAATGGTTCTTCACAAAAATGTAATATGCTAAATATCTTTGTATAAAATTGGGGATGACAAGCTACATTTTGAACTAGCTTTGATGGTGAAAGTAGTGTCCCACTAGGCACTAGAAATAGATGAGATTTAGCTATGAAAAATAATGGGGAGACCCCTCCCCACCAACGACAGCAAATATCCATATGTTGCTTTTTTATGAACATAGTGTAAAGGACAAAACTCAAGGTCATCACACAGTGAGAGATCTATCATTTCATACTGAAGAGCATTGTAATTGTTCTGCCACTGCAACCGATCTGGTATTCCTAGATTAATTAATTTTCTTTGAAATAGGATACTTTAAGTAATTACAATAGATTTTCACTAGAACAAATATTTATTTTTTCAAAAATCAATGCATTTTAATTTGTACTACTACATTTTGCCCATATTTCATTTATACAATCAGACATTTTGGAGCTGCCACAAAAAACAGAGAAACTAAAAACACTTGCATTGAACAATTCCTTTTTCTTTGCTTGAGAGACTGTTTCTTTCCCCTATTTCCCCATTCCATTTCCTTTTCAGGGATTCCATAGGGCTTCCACCTCCAATTTTCTCTTTTCCTTTTATCAGACCTGTTGACATGCTATCCCCTCTGCTATCATGATCTTCCAACCCCCTTCTCTCCTTTAAATCCTTCACAGCTGTCTTCTGACTCACTTAACTATTAACAGTTGGTTCCACTTTTGCGTACAATATTTCTGATACCACTGTCATTTGATTAGGCCATTTACCAGAGATGACTTGATCACAGTCTGTAAGTGCCAACATGGGGAACTAATATCTGGTAATGTGCTCTTCAATCTAGAAGAGAAAGGTATAAAAAGATCCAATGGCTGGAAGTTGAAGCTAGCCAAATTCAGATTGGAAACAAGGTGTACATTTTTAACAGGGAGTGTAATTAACTAATGGAACAATTTACCAAGGATTGTGGTGGATTCTCTATCACTGGCAACTTTTAAATCAAGAGTGGATGTTTTTTTCTAAAAGATATGCTCTAGAAACTATTTTGAGTTTAAAAAGAATCAGAGTGTTCATCTTGGGAAAAAGATAACGAAAAGGGGGATATAATAGAGGTCTAAAAAATCCTGAATGGTTTGGAGAAAGTGAATAAGGAAGTGTTATTTACCCCTACACATAACACTAGAAAAAGAGGCAATCCAATGCAATTAATAAGCAACAGGTTTAAAACAAATATAAGGAAGTACTTCTTCACACAACCGACGGTCAACCTGTGGAACTCATTGCCAGAGGATGTTGTGAAAGCCAAAAGTATAACTGGATTTAAAAAAAATAATTATATAAGTTCATGAAGGACAGGTCCATTGATGGCTATTAGCCAAGATGGTCAGGACATAACCCAATGCTCTGGGTGTCGCTAAACCTCTGACTGCTAGAAGCTGGGACTGGATCACAGCAGGATGGATCACTGAATAAATCGTCATGTCCTGTTCACTCCCTTTAAAGCATCTGATACCGGCCACTGTCCGAAGACAGGATACTGGGCTAGATGGACCATTGGTCTGACCCAGTATGGCCATTCTTATGTTTTTTCGTAATACATCTGCAGAAAATTTCCTAAAAATTCCTAGAGAGGGGCAATTTTTTAAATAGAAACTGTTTACTTCAAATCTTAGCAGTTTCTATTTTTATATTCTTGGCACATTTCTTTATAAGAATGTTTTCATCTCCTCCAAAAAGAAAACTGCCTCTATTTTTCTGTATGTTGTCTTCAGCCCTCAATGCTTCAAGCCCCAGGGAAGAACAGACTGGTGTGATATTAGCTATTATGGCATTTGCTAATACTTTGCAATGGACAATTGGTGTGAAAGAACCAGGTTATGGAGAAAGCTTGACCTTTAGATTATTAGGTGGTTTGTGCTGTCAATGTGTATTTGGGTTTTTTTTAGTCCTGGGTAGAGATAAATAATAAAAGACATTAGGGGGCATTACAAACAAAAGTGGCATGATAGCTTGTAGAAACCATGGTAAAACACCTCAATCCTTGTAATGACTGATAAAAGCGGTGTAGGAGCTAGATCTTAAGAGAGATGATGAATGGTTTATTATTGTGTTTTAGGATTTAATACTGAAAACCAGGAGGCTGCATGCTACAATAAATATTACAGATTATAGTAAACCAATTTAATTTTCATATGATTCTGAGATTTCTGGTAGGGACATTTAATGATGTGATTAGGTTTCCCACTGATTTTATATTATCATTTTGAATAATTTCCTTGACTTGCCATATTTTGCAAGCTTCCCACAAAGAAAAAAATAACAGCTCTCATCTTGAGTTTCTTTTTTATATTATAGAGAGGAAGCTATAATTTTACTTTTTAAGAACAAAATGTTGATTATAATAATACAATATAAAATGATTCAATCTAGGTGCCTTAGTGAAGAAATGAAAATATCAGCATAAGGAGTGGAACAAATAGATAAATTATTCAGCTTTCAACTCAAATAGAATTGTTCTTCTTAGAAAGTCACTGGTGCCTGGAAATTTTGGATTCTGTAATTTTAGGCCTTTCTACAATTTTTGCTGTTTTCCACAGAGTCTATTTTCCCTGCACCACAATAGCCTTCACACTGCAAACTGTTTATTGTTATTTATTATTTGTATAGCGCCAGCCCTTTGCTAGGTATTTGATGCATTCTTTTCCTGGCAACCCAGATTCAGAGAAAACCGTCTCCAGTAAAACAATAGCAGCAGCAAAGATGTGAAACCTACCAGTCATGGTTGTATTCACCAATCTCAGAACCCCTTGATCCCAATGAGATGTGTCATCTTGCCGTGACATACTTTTAGTAATAATTTCTCTATAATGTATTTGAGTCAGCCGTGTTGTGCTTTGTAATGCTCTTTATAATGCTCTTTAGTCATGTTTAAGCTCAATAAATAGGAATAGAGCAAGCAACATTGGCCACAACATTGAAGATGTTTTATGTAGATAAAAATACACAACATAAAAATATTATGGTTTGAGAGTGGGAAAATAAATAAATAAATGCATTGCTGGAGTTGAGGAAAGTGGGGCTCCTTAGTTTATAACACTGTTTGAGATTATGATGTGTAGAATTCCTGTTCCTTGAAGCATTCCATCTACAATACACTCTCAGCAGTCTGTAATGGTAACACCGTGTAGTGGACTTTATATATGGTCATCCCTCTTTATCCTATTAGGACGTCGGAGCAGAGAACTGTCATTATTGCTGGGTGACATTTTTTGGACAACTTTTTTTCTGAAAAATGTAGATTTGATCAAACTAAAATGTTACACAAATTTGTGTCAATTTTTCTGAACTGTTCATTTTGAACAGCCTCCAAAAAATCCTGAAAAAATCAAAACACTTCATTTCCACATTTCCAAGTTACATTTATTATTTTTTTCAATTTGAAACAACTTTGTTCCAAAATTTACTTCAACAAATCCAAAAATGTTTAATAATGGTTAAAATCAAAATCAAATATTTTGATTTTTATTGAAACAAATTGTTTCATTAGACCTATTATTTTAAACTTTTTTTAGTTTTGATTTTTTTAACGCTTCAAAATTGCCAGTGAACTGAAAAATCCATTATTTGTCCAGCTCTATTTATGTACGTGGCCACTTAAACAGCTAGTGGTCCGCATGTTGACATCACTGTTGTGTATATTGAGTCAACCTATCATTCTTTGAGTACTTCAAAGCAGGCCACCAGGTTTCACTGATGTTCTGGAATTGCCATGTCCACTCTTATATCCAGTCTGTTTCTGGGAGTTCACAGACTCTTTTTTGATGAGTCCTTCATCTTCCAAATTGCACACCTAATTCTTTGAATGGTTTGAACAGGCCTCAATTATACACCTGTCCATACTGTGGATTTATATTGAGTTTGAGTCTTGTTAGTTAATGAATGAGGCTTTGAACCTTTTACAAAGTCCCTGACTCTCTGGTCCCCTTATGTGTTTCTCTGATGGATTCTAGTATCTCAGCTGGATTCTGTGTGTCCTTTCTTTCAGAAAGAAGGAGTATTCATGTAGTTTAGACACAGCATTTCTTCATCCATTGCATGTAGTGTTTTATCCAGCTGAGCCACAATGTGTCAGGGTAAGGACCCACAGCTAGACTGCTTACCTGCTAGCTTAACCCCAAGGCAATCTAACGAGCACAGGTAGGCTCCAGTTGAACCACCTGATTGGCCAAACCACCCAATTGGCTGAGGGGATCAACAAACCTGCTCTTCAGACCAGCAGTAGCAACAGGAGGCTGACTGCCCAAGGATGCCTGAGGTTGTGTTAGCTTTTGCTCCTGCCTTATCCCAGGCTTGCTTCTGCCTTGGACCCAGCCCTGTTCATTCCTTCCCTAACTCTACGTAATCCAGTTCTGACTCTTGTCTCTGATTCTTGACCCGGCCTCTGGCTTGAGGATTGGCTCTGGCATTCTGACCCCTGTTTCCTGCTTCTGACTCTGGCTTGATCCTTGACTTCAGCATCTGGACTCTGACTCTGGTTCTGACCCTTGGTTTTGTTTCCCCTATGCCTGCTCTGACCACGAGGCTTGACTTCTGCTCTCACCAGTAAGCCAGACTGACCTTGTCCTGTTCCCTAACACAATGGCATACCAATATACCAATTCAAATTAAGACACTATGTTAGCAGAAAGTACAATCTAATTGTTGAGCACATTCTGGCTAATGTAATAGCCAGTGCCCTGAATCCCAATATAGTTGAGTGTGCGAATGTAATGGGGTGTACAAACCCCACACTGGGCAACGTGGGGTTAAGGGATTATTTTGGGCTCAGCACCCCGCTACACTTGTAGCAAATGCTCCATCTGCTGGAGGAATTAAAAAACAGGGAATTAGTCCCTTTGGGTAGCAAAGCTGGAGGTGAGCAGACCTGCAGACCACAGCTCCAGCAGAGCAGAGCAGAGGAAAGCCTAAAGGCTCTGACACAGTTGCCCAAAAGGACCCTCCCTGAGGGAAGGGAGGACCCACCTTGGAGACAACCAAAGAGGGAAGTATCCTGTGGACCTTGGACATTGGTAACCTCCTCTTACTTATTTTGGTTTGGATTTCCCACTAGAAGAAAGCCTTGGACTAAGCTGACCCCATGGGGAGTGGGGTGAGAGGTCCTGGGAGGACAGGTTTGGTTGCCAGACTACACTGGTAGAACAATAGGCCCTGGGGCAAAGCCTGGTGGAGTGGGAGGGTCTGGGCTCCATTCCCCACAGCTCCCTTGGCAGTGAGGGGTTCTAGCCATGACCAATAGGCCATACTCCCTAACCAGACCCTGAGTGAGGAGCATTACATTGAATCCCAAAATTTTGTATTCCTAACCAGGTTCTCATGCTGGTGTATAGTGATTAGGGTGCCATTCCACCCTCTGACCTATGCTCTAGGACAGTATTTCTCAAACAGGAGTCTGGGGCCCCCTGGGGACCGTGAGCAGGTTTCAGGGGGTCTACTAAGCAGGGCTGGCATTAGACTTGCTGGGGCCTAGGGCAGAAAGCTGAAGCCCAATGGCATGGGGCAGAAGCCTGGGACTCTGTGCCCCACCACTGGGACTGAAGGCGAAGCCTGAGCAACATAGCTTTGCGGGGCCCCCTGTGGTGTAGGGCCCCTGGCAATTACTTTGCTTGCTACGCCCTAACACCAGCCTTGCCTTTTATATGCAGAAAACCAGTTGTTGTGGCACAGGTGGGCTGTGGTGTTTTTACAGCATGTTGTGGGGTGGGGGTGGGGGGCGCTCAGGAAGAAAATGGTTGAGAACCCCTGCTCTAGGATATGCTTGAAGTTAATGAAGGACAGTCCAGAAGCCCAGTTCCTTCCAATCCTGTCCCAGTGACCATCTGGTCAGGGATTCAATCCCTGGGGAAAATGGCAGGGAAAAAGTGTTCCAAATGCAGGGTGAACAGAGGGTCTGCAGTCAAAGGCTCTCTGACTATGTGCTTAACAAGGAATCTTCCAAAATGCAGAATTTCCACAACTAATTTGAGGTTTAGCAAGACTGTTTTCAGATTATAAAAATACTACCAATATAATAAATGAGAATTTATACAGAGACTTTGTTCTGTTGGCAAAATCAAACCCAAACAGTAAATATTCCATTTCAGGAAACAAGCCCCTAATCAATTACTGTACTGTCTAGCCAATGACACAGGATGGTAAACTTACTGTCACCACACACACCTTCTTTAGCCTGTACTTCTTAGGAGTAACCAGAACCAGGGATGTTCAGTATGTTTCCATAATACCTTCCATCCTCGGACCTCAAATTATTTACATACTTGAATGAACTAAGTCTCACAAAATCTGATATTAATATTATCCCCATAGATGATGAAATTGAGACATTGAGAAGTTTAAAGATTTCCCCTTATCCATCTATCTCTTATTTTGAGTTCAATTAACACTACTATGAAAGTGAGTAATTTATTTTTAAAAGAGACTCTTTTACTCTATTCATCTATTTACTTGTCTATCTTTTCTCTCTTATTTTGCCAATAATGTGTATGAAAGAATTGCTTTGTGGTTGAAATTCATTTGAACAATGACTGCCTCTGATTCAGTAGTGTTTCTTTTTGTTACTCGTTGTCTTGCCATCAGAAATTCAAGATTCTAAAGAAGTATGCAATATAAAATTGCTGTAACAAGGAGAGATTAGCATAGCGGTAGGCTTCTTGGAATGCTAATCTACTACTTTTCAAATGAATGTCAAGTAACTGGCCATTGCATTCAAATATTCTAATCACCTCATCTATTTTAGTCTATTATCTCTCTCCAAAATAAAATAAAATGAATAATGTTTGTTTCAACATCACCAAAGACATTTAGTTGAAAGATTCACTGAATTGCTGGAATTCAGCAAGCAGTGATGTATCATCATTACTGGGTACAGACAATCATTATTAAACACCCAAGTGCTGCAGCAGATCTTTTCTTTGCATTTTATCACATGAATATTATCTTGGAAGATGGTTATTGTATGTATGCTGCAGAGCTAACAAACTGAAAAATCTTTCAAAATTCTTAACAGTTCAGCTCTTGATGTTTCCTTGTCCCATATGCTATGTGGCCAGCAGGATGTATTTCGTATGCTGATTGGCACTTGTAAGGAGAAATACAGATTAGAGTACTTAACATAAACATTTATTTTCACCTTGCATCTTATTAGTACTGTATGTGACAGGGTGGCTTGGTCCTGGGCTGAATGGCCTGGCACTATATGCCAGCCCTGATTACAAGATGGGCATTACCTGAGAGGAAACAGGGACTCTAATATAAAAGGCAGCAGGAAGCTGTAGGGGACAGGGAGAGTGAAACTTCCGGAGGCAGGAAGCTTGGGAGACAGTGTGGCTCTGGGGCTGGTGGGAAAAGCATTCACAGGAAGTGTCTGCAGACCCCCGCCGGCTACAGCTTTTGAGTGGGAGTTGAAGCGAAGGGAAGATGAGCTCTAAACTTCGTGTTTGTTTTAGACTTTTGAGTTCTGTTTTTTGACAAATACTGTTACCAGCCTGAGGAGAACTGGTGAAGAGCAAATTAAACAACTGATCTTAGAAAGTCACTGGAGACTTCAGTGACTAATTGAAGGGGAAATAGAGACAGGACAGCCACAAAAGCAATCCTAGCTCAGATGGGGTGCTTGGAAGGCAGTAAGTTGCCACTGTGGTGCAATTTGATTAGCAAAATGACAACTCCACTTTTTTACATTTGGTCAAATGTCAAACTTTACATATTTAGAAATATTCAGCTTCCAATCCCATGTAAGGTGCTTAGCACCCTCAACTCATACTGAAATAAATGGAAATTGAGGGATCTGAGCATCTCTCAGGGTGATCAGCACCTCACAGGATTGGGTATCTTAGCTAGTAAGACATTCAGGGAAGGATTCATGTCTTCTCCAGTCATCAAACACATCGGTGACGGTTCACAAATTAATAATAATCAATCTTCCTCCTCCTAGAAGGCTCGCTATTGGTGTCTTTTGAGTTCTGAATAACATGAATATAAACACAACTTGCAATCTCATAATGATTTCAATGAGACCTTACCCATCACCCCCTCAATATATAGATAACAGGGAGCATCTATCCTGCCCTTCATTTCATGACAACCAGTCTAGATTCTTCATATGGAGAGAGAGAGTGCATATGGAACTGCTGCATACTGATCCAGAACAAGTTCAGAGACAGGATGGCATGAATGACACTGAGCAGTAAACCTGTGGACGTACATTTTGATGGAGATTTTAGTTACTTTTCTTATTTTGTAGAAGTATCTATTGGAGGAAGTAGAGAAGCAGACAAAAAGATTCTAAATTCAGACCACTGGTCTTATTCTTATAACTTATTGGTAAGTTATAGTGGAGGTATTGAGGTGTGGAAGAGAACACTTGCATTTACGAGCTTTGGCTTTATAGGCCAAAGTTCATTTTGCTATAAAGATTATTCCTAAGTAGTAAAAACTAAGCAACAATGCAGTTAGTAGAAAAACAACAACAAAGGGTAAACCAATCACAACAAATTGAGGCATGTGAATCAGAAACCAGAAACTTAGTGCTTGCAATGTTTTAAATCATTCCAGTGGAAAATACGTGGAAGTATTGTATGAGAGGAGAGAAAAGCAAATAAGTGCCAGTGTGCAGGAGTTTACACTGGAGTAGAGCTCACCCAATATTTCCATTGCAGGGGTGCTAGTGCCCCCCTGGTTCCTGTGGCCCTGTAATTCAGTGTAGCTCCATTGGCTTCAATAGAGATATATTGATATACAGCACCTGAAATTCTAGCCTGCAGAATTTTGGATGCTTAACCTCTGAACCTTTTTATTTTCACCCATTACCAATGTGAATATCTTCCTTTAAATTCTGCTTTTAATAAATGATTGTTGGGGTATGTTTAACTTCCATTTTATGTTGTGCATTAAATTATTGCAAAGCAATTTATGATCTTTTAGTCAAAGATGCTTCATAAATAAAAATGGAATGAATTTCTGTAATTGCTTTTTGTGCAATTTTATAAAGCAAGTAGGAGTGGGCCAGCTTCTGCTTCCAATTAACAAAACTCCAGTTTTTCTGTGCTTCCACTGTGAGATGGATCAGGCCCAGAAACTCTCTTTGCAGACAGGGATTTTTTTAAAAGCATTTTTACAAAGCATTTTCAGTGCTATAATTAGGAAAAGGTAGCAAAAGATACCTTTTACCATAATCTGGCAGGTATGAAATGCCTCTTTGTAATTCTATGAGTGAATCTAATTACCTAAAAAATTCAATTGTTTTGAAGTTATAGGAACTATTGCTTCAAACTTTTCCTCTACTTTTCTTCAAATTGCCATGTGCTAAATACTAATTAATTTGTAACAACTAGTACATATCTATCCTGTAAAAGAAGATCAAGTAGAATACAAGAGTAAAACTTACATGAGACATTGTCTTCTTGCAATTACTTTAATGCCTCTCTACATGCCCAATACCTCTCTGAAATCCTTCCTTGGCTTTAGGGAGTAGAGCAATGGATATGGAGGAGGAAATCTTTAGCAATCATAAAGGTGCTTTCCCACTGTCCTCTTTCAAAAATCAAAAGTGGAGCTCTGTGGGTACAAGACAGAAGTCTGACTTTCTCTGCATCAATGAATGTGACTGGGCAAGAATTTGGCCTCCAGGAAGTGCAGTGAGCAGTTTTTTTATCTTTGTGGGAGCAACTTTAATATCTAGAAGTACCCAGTATTTCAGATTGTCATTTTCCCCACTAATATTGACATAGGCCTCAATTTAAGAAAGCTTTCTGAGTCATGACAGCAGTTATGAACAGGTCTAACTTTTGTCATGTGTTTACATGTCATTCTAAATAGCGACACCAATATGTGTGCAAGTGCTTTCTTGAATCAGGGCCTAAGTTTTAGATTTTTAAATTTAACAAGAACAAAAAGAATATTTTTGTACTTACAGCATTCTATACAGTGTCTTTCAAAGGATGTTGTAATAGATTTTTATATCTCTGTTCACAAATAAAGATTAGCTGCATCTTTCTTATTTGCCTACCTATGTTGTAGCTATATAATGATCTTCAACCTCATGAGCATTACAGAATATATTTTTAAAAACTCTTATTTTACATTTTATCAGTTTTCTTATTACTCCTGAAAACTCAACAGGAAATATTAGTCAAGGGGAAATCCTAGTCTGATTTATTTATGTAAATTTATTGCCTAGAAATGATTGATTAATTAGCTGGAATTAATTTCATTTACATAGTTAGTGCATTTTCTGTTTTGTCTATAATTTTCCTCATTAGGTTTTCCATAAAGGCATAAGTAATTATGCAAAATGCACTTTAAAATACAAATTACAGCAATCAAAATAGACACATTCCTTACAAGTATATGGTAAAGATGATTTGAGGAATATTTATGCAGTATTAACTTTTTGGTTGCTTTTTTAAAAATTTGGTTGTACGCAACATCACAAACTTTTGTTCAGTTATAAATTTATTATGATTTTGCAATTATTTTCTGATATTCCCCCCCCCAATGCTAAGTGTTCTATTATTGGAACAAGTGTGTGTGTGTGATAGAGTAACATTGCTTTAACATAGAAACAAGACTGTTGATGCAATTTAAAAAAAAACCCTCAAATTTTCACAGAAACATTTCTAAAATTATTTAAAGAGCGATTAACAAAATCTCTGAGGATTGTAGATCATCCTGGGGATTCAAAACTTCACTATATGGATTCTCAAGCTCCTCATAAACCCATCTGGTCCTAATAACCATTCTTTACTCCAGCAAAGCATAATTTTTCTACAGGTTTAGTATAGGCCCAGCAGGCTTTTCTGCCGAAGTTTTAAAAAAAGCTTCCTGGCTTGAACCAGTTCCCACTTAGGAAGAATGTTCTTGTTCATGCTTCAGTTGTAATTTCACATGAAGGGCTCACAGGTCCATTATAACCAGCAATTGACAGAATGATGTTGCCACTCTATAGTACATCATGAGACCTCTTTAGGACTGTCCCCTGTGGGTGTCTAAGATAATGAATACCATGAGCAATTGACAAATTGCAGCGACAGGGTCAGGAATGGTGTCCCCCATGTGGAGGCCTGAAGCTGCTTTGTAACTGGAGCAGTGCACTATTTAATTCCTTCACTAGATGAATCTTAAACGATGGAATTGAAGTACAGTCTAGCTCGCATTAGGGCACATCTATTCTCATAAGACAAAGAAAGAGATTGGAAAACATTGCAGTCTAACAATCTGAGAACAGGAATGGAAGCTACTCATTCGCTCTGTGACCTCCAGCAAGTTACTTGATCTCTGTGTGTATCAGTCAAACCAGATAGAAAATTGGGTTAAAGTTAAAAGCAGACCATCACTGAAAGCCAGATGTGCATCTGAGTTTACTATTCTTGGCCAACTTAAACTTTGATTGACATTTACTCCGACTTCCAATTCCCAAGCTAACTTGGAAGGGTCTGCGAGCCATATCCACAGTTGGTGTGAAATGATGTAGCTCCCATAGAGCTCAGTGGGGCTACACCAGTTTATACCAGCTACATATGAATCATCTTTCATTCTCCCCATTTAAAAAACAACATTATCTCCCAAAACTTTCATTCCAAATGAAAAATCCCCCCCCTTTCATAAAATATGATAATTTCTTTTTTAGTTCAGTGTTCACATTTCTTCTGTTCTTGAAGCCCTGATAAAGCCAAGCCAATCTGGGGATTTCAGTAATTTGAATGCGAATTTTCTTCTGGTAAGTTAGGTAACCAAGAATATTGAGCTCAAATGCAGCTTGTGGTTTTATGACCAATATGAAAAGGATGCGCATATTGTCAATGAAGAGGAAGTGAGAGACCAGTGATTTCAGGAGTGTTTGATTATAGCATAACTAACAACAGTGGCAACCATTTTAGATAGGAGTGTCATAAGCACCACATATGCTCTAAATTACATTATAGCAAAATATATCTGAGGTTGCTGTAATTTATGCTTCATGTAACGGCCTTGCATCTAAAAGGGTTCATATCACAAGTCAAGACTTGGTCCTATGTGTGAGTACATATTAAGATGCACTGCGATAGGCTACAATACAAGGCTTTAAGGTACTAAAACCAGTCTACAGTAACCTAATGATATGTTGAAAGGGATTTAAAGCTCTGTTTCTGGTAATGATTCATTGTGTCCAGAGATGGTGCATAAGGGCATGTAAATAACACGTTGGTAAATGGGCTTGAGTTAGGGGAGTCTAATAGAGTCTGTTTGATTCTAAAGAAGGGTGAGACTAAGTCTGTGTAATTTACACACTGCTGGCTCTGGTTGAAAGTCTAAATTATGTTATTTTAGACTGAATTTGTCTAAGGTCCCAACTCAACAAAGCTATTTAGCCTGGGCTGACCTGAGTAGTTCCATTGACTGTATACTGTATTTTCTCCCAAACTGTGTTAGTTTGCAGTGGCTGGAGATGACTGTCTTACCTCTTTCACCAAACACCTTGTTTTTACAGAATCGAATTGCATTTGTGACATTGAATGAGAGGGACTGGTTGGGAGGGGAGGGGGAATTGATGAATTAACAAGTAGTGAATTTTACTAATACAATCCAGTCCTTGATGAATTAACTCCAACAAAATTAGCTTTTCTTTTAACTGACTCATTTCTGCCCCCAGATATTGTCCACAATTCCATTTAAATTTATGGTAGTTCATCTGGTAGGCAGAATTAGGCCCAAATTTGGAACTCATAATTTCAGCTTGAAAATTGGAAGACACATTTAATATTTAGGTAGAATATTTATTTAAAGCTGCAACATCACCCATTTATTGCTTTTTTCCATTTTGAAAGCAACTTGAGTTACTAATGAAATTAAAATATAGGAAAGCATGAAAGATCAATTTATACTACCCTCAAGCAATACTGTTGGTGTTGTCAAATTTACCACCATCTTTTCATTCATAACTCAGTTTTAAAATAGGAAATGGCTTAAATCTGTTTGCCTTGAAGGACCTGGAATTAATATATTCAATTTTTCCTCATCCCTATCCCCTTTCTGCATGTTCACACCAACTCAACATCACACAATTAAAGAAGGGCAATAAAAACTGCAAGGCCCTGGCATCCTTGTTCAGGCAAAATTCCAATACATTTGAAATCCCACTGAATTCTAGCAGAGTTTCTGCTGAGAAGGCTGCCAGGATCTAGCTCTCTAATGCAGTCACACAAAGTCAGATGAATAAGCAATCAGCATTCATGGATATTGTGCCAAAACACAATGTGCAGTATGCGAGTGGAGATTGATTAGCTGTTGTCTTGCACTGAGATATTTTGCAGGAAATCTGCATCATAGTACATCGTTTTCTGTAGGGACAGATTTCCCCAAACCCACCAAAATCCAGCAGAAGATACTGCTTCAAACTGTGGGCAGGTGTTTCCATCCAAAAATAATATTCTTCTGCAACTGCGGGATCTGGAACACTCCTTCAATTATCATAATATCAGCATTACCCCACCATATGTTCCTCTAGCCTCTGTATTAGAAGGGAAATATCCCTTTATAGCCCTGGCAAGGTTTCATCCAGCACAGATATGAATAGTACAGGTGGGTCTTAACCATAACTCAGAAGCCAAGTACCTTGAACTCTGGAAAAATTCAGATCTACATCTGAGTTTTGCACCTGTCACTCTCTTTAAAATGGGTGAAGCCAAATTTCTGGAGCTAAACATTCACAAGCTTTGCTGCTTGGACTGCCTCTCAGATGGCAAATGACTAACTTTCTCTTTTTGAGGCAAGAACACCTTGAAAAGAAGGAAGCAAGAACATGTATTTGGATCTCCCCCACACCCCCCCCAAAAAACCCGCTACAAATAAATGCTAGAGACTAGTTTGGGCCTCTATGCACCACTGCTGAAACAGGTCTGGGAGGCACTATATTACAAAGACAACCAGCCAAAAGGACAATTCTCTCCTTACCTTCCCCTTATTTCAAGTGGTAATAATCTTCTGCTGATCTGTTCCCACAGAAAATTATGCCGTGAGCTGGTTGGGAATTTTTTAACAAAATGTTTGTTGTCAGAAATTTTAATTCCTTGAAAACACAACTTTTTACAGGAAAGGGTCAGTTTTGATGAATTTCTTAAATTGAAAACAAATATTGCTATTTTTTTAAACTGTAGAAATGTTTCATTTTGACATTTTTTAAATGAAAAGTTCCTGTTTTCTGATTTGACATGACTTTATTTTGAAATTTAAGCTAGTTACCATTAATTAAAAAATGGTTGACATTGAAACAATGTTTCAAAATGATCAAAATGAAAATTTTTGACCCCAACTGAATTGTTTTTAGGATTTTCGATTCGTGGTTGAGATTTTGACTTTTCATCCCAATTTGGGGAGGGAAAATTTTTCAAAGTCTCAAACTTTTGCAGTAGAGGAAAACAGTTTTCTGCCTACCTCAAATTATGACTGTCTTAGCTGTGTTGTTTGGTACACTGTGGGTGGGAGCATTTTGTTTCCATTCATTCCTCACTGCTCCTTGTCAACTTTCCACCCACAGCTCAGGGAGTGGGGAAGGCGACAGGGAAAAATAAGTGGACATGAAATTACAGATAGTCCATGCAAAGGTACAAAGCCCTGCATGGTGTGAATTGCAAGTCACAAACTAACTGCAATCACAATGAAAATTCCCTCTCTGCTCTGTAAATCACAGTACTTTGTGTTTTTATATGTCTCAGAGTGAGATGGTTTCAGCAAATTCTTAAAGTCATGAAAGCAGAATTAATAACATTCTTTTGGTTGCTTTTTTGGCTTTTCTTTTGGTTGTTCAGGGAGGAGTGTGAGTCAGGGGGAGATGTTTATAGTGTGCAAAGAAAAGAGAAAACCTGGGAGAATTTTTTAAAAATGCAATAGAATAATCAGGTGAGTAAAGTGGAGAACAAGGGGAGAAAGTATTAAAACACAGTCCTTGTGCTCATTTCCATTGTAGAAGGAAAACACTCCCATTAAAACTTCCCAAGTTAGGAGTGCAGGATAGAGCCTCTAGTATCATCACTCTGGAAGGTGAATGGACTGGCATAATTAGTACTATTACTAGTTACATATAGCTAGGGGGTAAGATCTGTGTGTGGTGTCATTCAATAAAAGGTTTTATATACTGTAACAAAGCCTTATAATGATGGTAGAGAGCAGCCTACAAAATTAGGTTTTTGTCCTTACTATAATTCTTACAAAAATTGGCCCAAGTAATGATATATTCTGACAATTCTTTGATGAAATAATAATTATTAATTGCAGTGAGAGTATATAGAAAAATGCGAGAGTTACTGCTGAACACACAGAAAAGAACATGTGAACTGTGAAGAGATAAAAGAAATGCTTGTTTGAGTTCAAGTGGCAGGATTACACTCAATGTCAGAAAGCCTTGGTAAAGGGCAATATGTAATCTGTGGAAGAAGAATTAAGTAATGAAAAAATATTTTTTCCTAAGGAAACTAATACCACATATTAGACTTTCTGCAAAAAAAGCCTGATCCAAAATCTATTGAAGTTAATGAATTTTTCAATTTACTTACTGGGATTGGGATCATCGCGCCCCCCCCCTCTGCCCCCCCGCCCACAAACTAATTTTCTTGCTTCCTGTGTTCTGGATCTTTGGCCCACCTTATGTCAAATATTTGGACTTTGGTAGGTTGTTCACCTGGTTGTACTTGTGTATTCATATCCTCACTGAATTTTGTCAGTGGAGTTTGACAGAACCTTGCTAAGCAAGACCTGACAAAGATTTTAAAAGGAGTGTTGGCATGCTGAAAAACTTCTCTTGCAGACCTAGCATGTGTGGGCTAATTTTTGCTTGACATGCTAGACAGAACTCAGAGGAATTCTGGATATATCTGTAATTTAGACATATGACCTGCGAATTCTGAGTAGGAGTTATACATTACACGCTCTCCTGTGGAGACTTGTCTGCCAAGAACTTCTTGGTCAGTGTGAGAGTTTGTCTATATCACATTTTAAAAATTATGCCATTATATTGTGGTTTCTAACAGTTTTAATAATATAAATGCTTTCAGAGCTCTTTAGCATTCTTTATGGGACAACATGTGATCATAATATATTTACAATATGTCTTACACAATGTTGTTAATTACTGGTATTTGAAATAGATTTAAAATATAAAGGATCTAATTCTTTCTGACTTACACCAGTATAAATAAGGGGTAGCTCCACTGAAGTCAGGAGAGTTATGCCCTGTAAAACTAAAGTAAGTAAAAGGAGAAATCAGACCCATAGGGTGGAATTCATTCAGAGCAGAGGGCTCACTGCAGGTCCTCCAGGGGCGGCTCTATGTATTTTGCTGCCCAAAGCACGGCAGTCAGGCAGCTTTCGGCGGCACGCCTGCGGCATGTCCGCTGGTAACGCAGATTCGGCAGCATGCCTGCGAGAGGTCCGCCGGTCCCGCGCCTTCGGCGTACCTGCCACCAAATTGCTGCCGAATCCGCGTTACCAGCGGACCTCCCACAGGCATGCTGCCGAAGACAGCCTGATTGCCGCCCTCACAGCGACCACCAGGGCACCCCCCGCGGCTTGCCGCCCCAGGCACGCACTTGGTGCGCTGGTGCCTGGAGCCGCCCCTGAGGTCCTCTACACCATTTAAGCTCTGCAGTGAGCCTACCTAGATGGGGAAGAGCAGAGCAGCCATGCAGTGGTAGTGGAGGGCTCTCCCGCCCCGCCCACTGTGGAGTGGCTCTGAGGCTTGCCATTGGAGGAAGCTGGGGGAGGAGAGGGAGAGGAGAGGAGAGGGCTGCTTTGCACTGGAAGAGTGGTACAAAGCAGCCATAGCACAGCTGAGGATCAGGGCCTCACTCAACTTAAATAGCTACTTTGATATTATGATGGAGACAATGGAAATCCTGGAAAATGCAGGTACAAGGTTAATACTGTTTTATTAGCAGAGATGCAGCAGCTAAGAGCCTCTGCCACTCATCACACTACTTGCTCTACTCCAACGACCAGCAATGTCCTGGTTACAATACAGATGAGCTTAAAGGAAAAAGCCAGAGATATAAAAGCCAAAAGGGACACAGTTGGAAGGAAGAGTTTTCCTATTTAAATGAACAAAAGGCACTTCTGAAAAATGAAAATATTTCCTGAAATGGCCAATTTATGTAGCAGCTGCTACTACCTTACGGCACTATAGACAGATTTCTATTTGGTACACTTCCTTTTAACTTTCATAAATTCATCATGAGAGAGAATGTATTTTCCAATGGTGAAATGGAAGCCCAAATACATACATACATACACACACACACATTACTAAAAATGGATTTTGTACGTTATGTTTCATTTAGGTCTCCATCCTCCTCAGCTTCATAACAGACTATGCCTATTTATGTAATTTGTGAGCTAGTAGCTCAAATGGCCAGATATGTTTTCTTGTAAGTGATGGTCTATAAGAATCATAATGAAATAATTGTAAAATAAAAGAAAATGCTCTGCATGTCTGGTAACTTAGAAAACAGTACTGGCCCACTCATACCCAAACTATCAGAAAATGTATAGGGAAATTCCATTCTAATAAGGAAACATATCCGTATTTAAAAGGAATATTATCTATTGTTATCAAAAGCACTGCCTAGCTGGACCTGATATTTTGACCTACCACTTGTCCTATTTAGTGATAATCATTTAGTCCTAATCGTATTGTGCTTCTCAGATTATTGGTGTCAAATATTAAACACATTTAGAACAATAAAATCAAAGAATATTAGATAGAAAAATATATTATGGCCATCTTAACACTCTACCACTGCAGTTGTTCCCTATGGAGTCTTTTGAGTCCATAGTCCTGTTGCCTGTTCTATGGCTTGTGTATTAATTATATAGATTACTTAAGAATTCCCAGTTACTCTGATAGGTTCTTGTCCCAGGGTCAGGCCCAGTATTATTAAAATTACTGTTCAGCTGGAAACCCTGATGTGCAACACATACACTTAGGAACACTTCTATATTTGTAATAGTTTTATTGATACAATTCACAAAGTTACCAACACTCTAACCCAGCAATGTAGATAGAGATAATACAGGACATGCATCTGAACATCAAAATACCCACACCCTCCCTTGCAGAACAACCTGAAAGATTAGTCATTATCTTTCTCTTCACCATTGCCAGTGGCCATCATTGTGGCACCTTCCAAGAGCTACATCTCTCCCTCCTCAAATATGCAGGCTGGGATACAATTTTAATAACACTGATGCTATTATACCTTGTTAGGAGGGGTTTCTCCCCTCTTCCTTTTTTTTATTTTTCTCACTCTACTAATGTTGGGGTTCCCTTATCCTATAGGTTAATATATTAATGATCTCAACCGATTACCATATATGTCAATTTGTTGCTAACACAAGATCCCACTGGAGCATTTGCCAACATTTTATCCTAAAATATCCAAGCCTAGTATCAGTTCAATGTTCTTGTGATTACCTGGTATAAACTTCACCCTTAAACACACCTCTTCCAATTCCCCAAACCTCAGGATGACTGTTGGGCCATTTATCTGTGCCAAAGTTCACAGGCCTCAAAACTTTGTGCCAACTGCTTAAACTATTGTTTTACAGGATGTAGGCTGATTGTTTTATACTCTTAATTTATGCCTATGCCTCATTCAGCAAATATTTATACCTACAGGCTGCAATCCAGGCCCAGTTCTTCAAACTTCTCTGACTTAAAGATGCAACACCATTATTTTTTTTTAAATATCCCAATTCATTGTAATTTAGAGTAAACAATTTCAAGCCATAACTTTGAAACTGCATATGCAAAAGTGCTTGCACCAGTTGAAAAGGCCTGATTTAGGTAAGCACAAAACTTAACATTCATGCAATAGTCAAGATTTACAGTTCACATAGGTACTATATAGGTCACACAGAGCCTGACCTGCTCATTTGCTTTGGGTTATTTATATACCTAAAGCAGTAGGGTCATGCAAAATTATGCAAGCAGTTTTGAAGATGTAGCCCTTCATTTTCACAGTATTAAACATCAGTCAGGCCCCCCAAAATCATGATGGTTTTTGTTTTTTGTTTTTAATTTAAAAAATGTAGGTTCTTGTTGTTTGCCTGCTGATTTTGGAGCCTATAGCATGCATTTGGGTCATATTTTCAAACTTTTTGCCATAACCATAAGAGCTAGAATTTTGTTTTAAACGAAAGCGGAATTTTTCAAGAAATAGCATTGGCTTTAGGACCTTGGGCTTAAGAAAAACACATAATACCATAAGTCTAGAGTGGTAGCCGTGTTAGTCTGTATCAGCAAAAACAATGAGGAATCCTTGTGGCACCTTAGAGACTAACAAATGTATTTGGACATAAGCTTTCGTGGGCCTAAAACCCATTTCATCAGATGTCTGTTTCTATTTGCTTCAACTATTATTTGTTCCTGAAGAGGTAAGACTAAACCAGAAGGCCAACAAGGGTGAAACCCAGGGAAAGGGTGTGCTTAGCAGGGGTAGGCAACCTATGACACATGTGCCGAAGGCGGCACACGAGCTGATTTTCAGTGGCACTCACACTGCCCAGGTCCTGGCCACTGGTCCGGGGGGCTCTGCATTTTAATTTCATTTTAAATGAAGCTTCTTAAACATTTAAAAAACCTTATTTACTTTACATACAATAGTTTAGTTATATATTATAGACTTATAGAAAGAGACCTAAAAACATTAAAATGTATCACTGGCACATGAAACCTTAAATTAGAGTGAATAAATGAAGGCTCGGCACACCATTTCTGAAAGGTTTCTGACCCCTGGCTTAGAGCAACTGGGGGGCTTGAGAGGGGAAGTTCAGCACCAGTCTTGGGGTTTAGGGCAACTGGGCCACAAGGTCCCACTTCCAGAAGGGGTACAAAGACAGACGTTCTGTGCCCAGTAAGTGTGCCAAAGAGGCCAGAGTCAGAGCTAGTGTTTGGGTTGAGCCCCAGGGGACCCCAAAAACACACAGGCCAAGCACATGGGTTCAAACACAGACAGCTGGTGAGTGTCCAGTAGGGGAACTTATCCAGGATGGTGACTGCTGGGAATACAGTTTTCATTTGCCATGTTGTGAACTAAGTGAAAAGATAAACAGCTGCTATTTATATTTAGACTGATTTGTTTCATGAAGCTGCCATTCAGTTTTGGATTGGGAAGTACAGTACATCCGTCTCAATCTTGTGCTGAATAGAACTGATAATGTACTTTCTCTTCATGGTACTTCTTCCCGCATTACAAGTATTGGTAGGGGATGTCAAGAGTACTTTTTTTTTTTTTTTGGAACTCTGTGTTGGATTGCCTTTGCTGACATGCTATATGTTGGGTCTCAATTCATTTGAGATTTTAATGTGCTTCTTAGTACTCTATCTGAGATGCTCCTCAAGTTACTATGGGTATTATGTGAAACCTATTTACAGCAAGCTGTCTGCTACATAAAGTAGCAAAAGCAAAGTAGATCTTTAATAAAAAAAAAAGTAGGCAGAGAGGAAAAAAAACACAACAACCATTCAAATCTGCTACAGCTCATCTGGAGAAGTTCAAGAGAAGGAAGGAGAACAGCCCTGATAGTAAGGAGTTTTTTAAAAACAGATCAATAGATCAGCCTGGCACAAATATGTATACTACTCACTGCTTGTCATGAAACAATAACCCAGCCTGCTGGCTGGGAAGATAGTGTGCCCACATTCTATATAAAATATTTGTGACAGCATCTGTAGTATATCTGAAATATGAACAAATTCTTCAGGTTTCACACTTGCAAAAGAAAAGGCTTGTAGCGAGGTGCACACTAATGTGCAGTGCATTCTTTAAAAAAAATCACGTGTGGCATATTTCATATAGCACACTATATATACATACCATATATATGTGGGCATAATAAATGACAGGTTGTGTGGTAATTAAGACATACAACATCTTTGGACACACTGTACATCATCAGAACAAAAACTGATGGCTGTTATCATGCGATATTATATCTTTATAACAAGGCAGTCTGGACTATGTTATTTCTGAGCTGACATAGAGCAATATTCTCTCCTCTACTTCTGCAATTGGAATGCAGCAAAAGAAAGCAAAATTTGCGAGGATAGAGGGGGAGGTTTCAGCATGCTACTCTCTTCTTGAGACTCCACAGAGGCACTTTCTCTGGAAGTCCGTGGGCAGCAGTCAGGAGCGGCGCCATGGTTTTTGGCACCCTAGGCGAGGGTCCTTCCGTGCTCCCAGTCGTCGTCAGCAATTCTGCGGCGGGGGGGTCCTTCCGCGCTCCCGGTCTTCGGGGCACTTCCCACATAGCAGATCATTAGCAGTGCTAGGAATAGAATCCAGGTTCTGGTTCTGAACCCTGGGTTGATTCTCAGCCTACAGCTCTGCCCACAGGCTCATGCTGCTTCCCAGTTGCACCTTTTAATTTCTATTTATCATTTTCTTTTCTTTAGGAGAGACCAAATTAACTGCGTTCCAGATTCTTCCTAGTAATTTATCAGGTACTGAATTTCAACATACCAGGGTGAAATCCCCTGATAAAGGTCTCCACTTTTTCACATCTTAATAGCTACTATGTCTCAGTGCTTTGGAACCTCATTTAGCATTGTCACTAATTCCAGTACTTCTGAGTATTCTAGAGCTCATTTCATTAGGTCCCACTGATTTGAATCTAGTCATCGTAACTAGGCATTCTATAGCTTATTCCTTCTTGATCCCAGTATTGCATTGTAATATCTCACTTTCCCCATTAGTTATTCTGTTAAGTGTCTTTATGCTGTACTTACCCTTTTTATTAATGATAATTAACACTTATTTAGAACTTTCATATTCAAAACACTCTACAGCATTAATCATAACTGTAATTTCACTTAGTGAAATCTGAGGGAACACATTGTTTTCCAGCCTTATTTTTGTCATCTGATTTGCTTTTGTGCTGTTAGATAGCAGACATCCATGTCTCTTTGTTGTCTTCTAGCTGCTTCTGTATTCTTCATTACTGTAGTTTTAAACAGTGTTTTCAGGAATTATGATTGAAATCATTATTATTCATAATCTTATAGCACTCAAAACATGCTAGGAATTTCACAAGAAGACAAAAAGATAGTCTCTGTTCAAAAGAGCTTACAGTATAAGGCATAAGGTGTGACACTACAAGTAGAAGTGACAAACGGGTGGGGGTTGGAGTGCAGAAGGATGAGGTCTATAGAAATTATTCACTTTATATTTGTACACGCCCTGATGATTTAGTTATAAATCAAAGGAGAAGGAAAAATGCATCTAAAGATTGACATGAATACTAAAATGGGTCAACTGGAAACAAAACCTTTTTTTTAAGCTTTCTTCTAGACAAAAAAGTTGAAAAAATTAATTTCAGATCAACTGAAACATTTCATTCAACCCAAAACAAAATATCTTGTTTTCTTTTTGAGTTTTTAAACCTTTTCTGGTTTGTTTTTTAATAAAACTGAAATAAAATTCAAAATGAAATGTCATTTCAAATTGGAAAATTAAAATGTTTCTTCAAAATGTCAAAACATCTCATTTTTTAAATTTGTGGCAGTGTTTTGACTGCAAAAATTAAGGGACACAAATGTGAATGTTTCAGTCAATATGAATATGTATTTTTCAGCAACAAAAAGTTTCACGTGAAAAATGTTGCCCAGCTATATTGATGCCTGATGCAAAGCAGGATGTAAAATTGCCTGCTAAAGGTCGCTATTTCAATCCAAGCACCCTATAAAATTGTTTAGTGTGTGTGCAAAGACTCATGTGTCATGGAGGAAATAAAATCTGCATTTCCATTTTGTAGTTGTATTTCTACTCAGTGTGCTGCTGTGGCACTCAGGTATCCAAGGGAAATGCCCTCTGTATTTGATAGATAGCATTATTACATTTTAGCCAAAACACCAGGTCCAGATTGGGCTGTTAGAACAGTGGGCAAATGCGTAATTGCTGATCCCATTATTGGACCACAGAGCCAGTCTGCAGGTGCAGAATAGGAGGACTGATCTATGCTCCGCTCTCTCATCTCCTAACAAGAACAAGGGGATCCCAGTTCAGTTCCCTTCCTCAACAGCATTTGCTGAGAGTAATGTCTTCAGGGAGAGTGGGTGAAGGATCCTCTCTGTGGTTCTCCTTCTAGGCACGGGAAAGGAAGCAAGGGCAAGGAGCTGCCCCATGACAATCCCTAAGGACATCAGGGCAATCGGAAATGTGTTTGTGTGAGTGATGCAGGGGAGCCAGTGGCAGTAGTCACAGGGTGTATGACTGAAGACACTAGTTTTGCGGTGAGCATCAGTGAGTGTGAGAAAGAGAGAATCTGTAAGGGGCAGGGAGTGGAAGAAAGTGGATTTAGGGAAGAGGGAGGGAGAGAATGAAAGAATAATCCAAAAAGAAGAGAGCAAAAAGGGTCGGGTGGAAGAAGAAGAGAAAGTTGGAAAGGGAGAATAGTTAGATTGCAGGAAAATGGATACTGACATAGATGGAGGGAAAGAGGTACTACACATAGTTAAAGGAAAGACAACTTCAAATGAAGAAACAAAGGGAAAGGAGATGGAGGAGGAGTAAAGCGAGGCAGAATGTTACTTTAGAATTTTGAATAGCTTTTAGTACCAAGATATTACAATACTTTCTAAAAAATGATATACACAGACACAATCAGGGTCCTCCCATAAAATTCTACCATGACTCTCCAGTTTACGTGATCCATTTGTTTATATGTCACAGACATAAACAGCTGTGGAAATTGAGAGGAGTTAATGCCGAATTTGTGAGCTGCATAAAAAATACTGCCTGGGGCCAATTCCAGCAACTCATGTGGGTGTGAAAGGAATGGGGATCAGATAAGATAGAAGACTAGTGTGAGGGAAGAGGACAGGGCGGTTGGTTGGAATTGTAGAGGAAGTGGGGGCTGCTGGATTAGGATGGTATGAAGAGAGTCTAGGATGAGTGTCATTATGCTGCGCGCTCATCAAATCAAATTGCTGAGCTGCTTTGGACCTGCCAGGTTGGCCCAAAGGTGACCAGTGCCACTACAATTACTTTCATATTTTTTACTACGATAGCCATATACTGTATAATAGTGTCTCACTGTAAATATAAAACGTATGTAATCAATGTTTAATTTTGGATAAAAAAAGATGTCTGATAGTTTGCGTGAAGAATGTTAATTTTAGATGCAGGAAGGCAGATGTTTTATGGAATAGGTTTAGGGCCAGATCTACAATTCATGTAAGTGGGTGAATTTCCTGGATCTGTGCCCATTTGCACTAGCCAATTAACTGGCCCTTAAGATACAGCTGGTTGGGCTAACGAGCCAAATACTTGTGATCTGGAACAAAAGTCCCAAAACCAGATTATCAGGTGATATAAACTGATATAGCTCCATTGAAGTCCTCTGTCATCACTAAAACTATACTGCTAACTACCAGTAGTTTTTATGAGAATGAAAAAGGTCATAGAAAATATTTTTGCAGTGGGAAATTTATATTAATATATTAAATTAAATATCTTCCCTAAAGGTGGCATTTCACCAAATGCAATTCTCTGAAAAAGCTTTTCCGGGAACAGATGCTTGCAGCCCAGTCACTTTTAGTAGGACATTAGAATACTGACCTAAGAATACTTAGGGCATGGTTACACTTGCAGATGTAGAGCGCTTTGTGTTAAACCAGTCTTCGGAGAGTGCAGTAGGGAAAGCGCTGCAGTCTGTCCACACTGACAGCTGCAAGCACACTGGAGTGGCCACATTTGTGGCACTTGCAGCAGCATTGGGAGCGATGCATCATGGGCAGCTATCCCACAGAGCACCTCTTCCCATTCTGGCACTGTGGCTTGTGGGAAGGGGATGGGGGCTGCGGGGCATTCTGGGTCCTGTCCCAACACCCCGTGATGCATCAGTTCGCATTCCAGCAATCCCTCTGCTTCCGTCCACATTTGGCTCCATCTTTCAACATTTTTTGTGCTGCACGCTCTGTTTTCCCATTCAGTCTGTGGGAATGGAGCCCGAACTGCTGAGGAATATGCTGACGAGTCTCGCCAGGATGTCACGTTTGGCAGTCGAGTTACTTCTTAAGATCCAAACTGACAGTGAGGACTCCGACGATGATATCGAGTTGAGTAACACATACGACACAAGATTGCTTGTGGCATTCATGGACATGCTCACCACCATGCAATGCCACCTTTGGGCTCGGGAAACAAGCACTGAGTGGTGGGATCACATTGTCATACAAGTCTGGGACAACGAGCAGTGGCTGCAGAACTTTTGGATGAGAAAAACCACTTTCATGGGACTGTGTGATGAGCTCGCCCCCACCCTGTGGCGCAAGGACACGAGATTGAGAGCTGCCCTGATGGAGGAGAAGTGGGTGGCTATTGCAATCTGGAAGCTGGCAACTCCAGACAGCTACCGATTGGTCGCTAACCAGTTTGGAGTGGGAAAGTCTACCATTGGAATCGTGTTGATGCAAGTTTGCAGAGCCATTCATCGCATCCTGCTCAGTCTGGCCCGGAAAGGTGCATGACGCACCCATCTTTCAGCACACTGGCCTGGTCAGGAAGCTGCAAGCTGGGACTTTTTTCCCAAACCAGAAGATCACCGTAGCTGATGTCGAAATGTCCACTGTGATCCTTGGAGACCCCGCTTACCCTTTAATACCGTGGCTCATAAAACTCTACACAGGGAGCCTTGACAGCAGCAAGGAGCGGTTCAACAACAGGCTGAGCCAGTGCAGAATGACTGTGGAGTGTACTTTTGGCCGTTTGAAGGGCCGCTGATGCTCTCTGTGTGTTATATCCGTGTGCTGTACCCTCCATAACATTTGTGAAGGAAAGGGTGAAAGCTTTACTCAGGCATGGACCTCGGAGGTTCAACGCCTGGAGGCTGAATTTGAACAGCCAGAGAGCAGGGCTATTAGAGGGGCCCAGCACGGGGCTGCAAGGATTAGGGATGCCTTGAGGGAGCAATTTGAGGCTGAAATCCACCAGTAATTTCTGGTGCCCTGTATGGGAGTGAGGTGCAGTGGTTCCAATGTTAGTAGGAATCTGTGTTTGCTACGCTGACTTGCAGTGCCTGCTGCTTTCCTGGGCTAAGGTATCTTTTACTTTATGCAACAATAAAGAATGTTTTCAAAGCCAAAAAATCCATTTATTGAAAAGAAAAATCATTTATTGAAAAGAAACACAACTGCTTGGGACACAGAAAGGGCAAGGGGGTGGGGTGGGGAACGGTACAATCACAGGTTTGCGTATGTTCTGTTATCATACTCAGTCTTCCTGTCTGGAGCGCTGTGCAATGAGTGCTGCATTTCAGGATGGCTATACTGCATGGTGATGGTGATTGAGTGCAGTGGGTAAGTGTCGTAGTTTTCAGGGCTGGGTGGTGAAGCTACATGTGTTGGAGGCAGCTGGTAGCGATAAGAACACAGATGTTGGGGAAACTGGGTTGGAGGTGACATGGGGGCACAAGAGAGAGAGTTTGGGGACAAGGGCTGCGGGGGCGGGGGGAGTAGGCGGGCATGGTAGTGCTCCGCCTGCGTGACTATGAGCTCCTGGATTGAGTGTGCTTGGCGCTCCATGATGCTTCTCAGCCGATCCGTGCTTTTGTGCCGGCGATCTGCATTTTGCTGGCGGATCCTCCTTTCACTCTCCCTCCACTCCTGTGCTTTTTGATTTTCATTAAGGGAGTGCTGCATGACTTCATGCAGCATGTCTTCCTTGTTTCTACAGACCTCTTCCTGAGACTTTGCAGTCTCTCGGCCAGTGATAACACGGACGGCTGAGATCTCAAGGTTGCCTATAAAGGCAAAATGCAACACTTAACAGAGGCAGCATTGTTCACACCAGACAGAGCAATGATTCCCCCATACTTAAGGAGGGCAAGCACAGTCTATACAATAGCATAATTTGCCCGTCCAAAAGCAAGCGCACATAACCCATGGGAGCCACAAAATGGTGAGTAAGGACAAGGTCCAGGGGGAATGATTATTTCATGGCTGTACTGTCCTCTGGGTTTCTGTGCCTTGGGGAGAGCCAACAGCTGCAGGGGGCCCCTATACTGAATACTGTCCCCACCTTTTTTCACAGGAGTTTGTCGTGGATGGCACGGGTCACTTGCTGGAGGATTCTCTGCACCTTGAGGTCTTTAAACCACAATTTGAGGACTTCAATAACTCAGACATAGGTTAGGGGTTTGTTTCAGGAGTGGGGGGAGGGGGGTGAGATTCTGTGGCCTGCGTTGTGCAGGAGGTCACATTAGATGATCATAATGGTCCCTTCTGACCTTAAAGTCTATGAGTCTATATCTCACTGCTGAGGGTGACCTGGGAAGCAAGGGAGGGTCTTCTACTACCATGCGGCTTCTGCCCTGGCCCATATGAAGCTTGCCTGTGTGCGGCAATGGTCCCCTCACTCCTCACAGCACAGTGGCGTGGACATGTTAGCCTGACTGGGACAAGGACCACCGTGGCTTTCCCAAGAAACTGTGCAAGCGCATTGCCCAAGTTCTGGCTGAGACCTTTGAAGAGATCACCGAGGCCGATTACTGCGATGTGAGAGAGCACATCAACCCTATTCTACATCTAGGCATGCATGCAGCCATAGGCACTGACTCCATGGGTGCTCCGGGGCTGGAGCACCCACGGGGAAAAATTGGTATGTGCTTAGCACCCACTGTCAGCTCTCTGCTCTGCCCTCCCGCCCCAGCTCACCTCCACCTCTGTTCTGCCTCCGCCTCCTCCCTTGGGCGCATCATGTGCTTGCTTTTCCCCCCGGCTTCTAGCGCTTGCACAGGGAAATAGCTGATTCACGCGGCAAGTGCTGGGAGGAATGGGGGAGGAGGGGGAACGGCTCATGCTCAGGGAAGAGGTGGGGCCGGGGCAGGTATTTGGAGAAGGGATCCAATGGGGCAGGGAGGGGGCGGAGTTGGGGAAGGGGTTGGAATGGGGGCGGGGGGGCGTGAGCACCCACTGGTGCCAGGGAAAGTTGGCACCTATACATGCAGCCCTAACCTTCCTTGCCCCAAGAGCCTGCACCGAATAACTTCTTCCCAAAATAAAAGCTGCTTACCAGGAACCTTCTCTGGTGTTTGTCCTTCCCCAACCACCGGCCACCGCAACTGGCTACTGTACCTTCCTCCTGGCTTGAGAACAGCTCCTGGCTGCATGCATCTACAGATTCCAGGGTGTCTTCCTCTGCCTCAGCACCCTCGCTCCCGCTTTGCTCCTCCTCCTCCTCCTGCCTTGTTGGACTGGGCTCTGAAGTGTCCACGGTGGTATTCGGAGTGGAGGTGGGGTCGCCCCCAAGTATCGTGTCCAGCTCTTTGTCGAAATGGCAGGTCGCGGGGGCAGTGCCAGAGCGGCTGTTTGCCTTGCAGGCTTTGCAGTAGGTATTCCGCAATTCCTTCACTTTAGCCCTGCACTGCAGAGTGTCCTGGTCATGGCCCCTTTCCATCATGTCTCTTGATATCTGCCCGAAGGTATCATAATTCCTACAGCTGGAGCGCAGCTGAGACTGGACAGTTTCCTCCCCCCAAACACTGATGAGGTCCAGCACCTCACCATTACTCCATACCAGGGATCGCCTGGCGCGTGGAGGCATGGTCACCTGGAAAGATTCGCTGAGAGCACTCCACATCTGGCTGAGCAAACAGGAAGGTGATTTTCAAAATTCCCAGAGAATTTAAAGGGCGGGTCTGACAGATGGTCACTTGAGGCAGTAGAGTTCAAACTGATGACCAGAGTGGCTAGAACAGGCTCCATGGGAGACTTCTGGAGGCCGATCAGAGCCCATTAACAGACCAGGGCATCCACACTGGTGCCACGGTGCTCCGGGTGTGGGGGGGAGGCGCACATCAAACGTTATTCCACTCGCCGAGGTGGAGTACCAGGAGCGCTCTAGCCGCGGAGTCAGAGCGCTGTTTGTGCCTTGCCAGTGTGGACGCGTCGTGAGTTAGAGCGCACTGGGCCGCCTTAATGCGCTCTAACTTGCAAGTGTAGCCATGCCCCTACAGACCAGATACAGTAGGAGTACCAGCAGTAGGCAAGAATCTAAATTAGTTGTAAAGAGCACACTTCTCACATTCAACTCGACTGAGCTGAGAAGAGTGAAGAATGGAAATTCCTGTGAGAGACACTGACTTTGCTGATTTTGTTGTCTTTATGTTGTAGTTATGTCACAGCCTATTTGGAATGAGAAAAGGAAGTGAGAGTGAGTAATAATGTCTTTGTTCCTGAAGGCTTGTAGTTGGGCTCTGACCTTTGAACATTATAAATGGTCTGGCTAGCACTGATTTGTTAACTTGTGCTCTGCTACTGGCAAAAGAGACAAGCCAACAGTATCAGAGGGGTAGCCGTGTTAGTCTGAATCTGTAAAAAGCAACAGAAGGTCCTGTGGCACCTTTAAGACTAAGAGAAGTATTGGAGCATAAGCTTTTGTGGGTGAATATCCACTTCATCAGACAAAAGACTTGCATCTGATGAAGTGGGCATTCACCCACGAAAGCTTATGCTCCAAGCCAACAGTATCATCTCCAAATGGCCTTTCTCTTTGAGGTTTCCACTTCTCTTATAGAGAGAACCTAACCTGAAGCTACGGATGGCCTTTTATCTACCTACTTGACCAGTAGTCTATGTACTTCAAACTGGTAAGTAACAATAGGAGATGTTGGCAAGCTGCTTACTACCAGTAGGTTATGAGGACAGTGGTAGGATTAAGAGGAGTGAACTATAAGGAACAAAACAATTGTAAATTCTTTTTACAAAGCATTTTGAGTTTTAATATTTTTTTCTTCAAAATGAACCATCTATATTATGCCACAACCAATTGTTAGTAGAAGACTAAATTGTGTTATTAGCTTTGCCAGCTCTCTGGTCCTGAAGGCTGGTGTTCAGCTTAGTTTTGTCATATCAGACAACATGTTAATTTTGTTTTGGGTTGTATTGATTTGTTAGAAGCTACTCTGCACTTTTGCCGATAGCAGAGCACAAATGAATGTATCTTTAGAAATCTCCCCTTCCATTTTCTGCTCCTTTTAAGAATGTAACCCCCAGGATATGCATAACCTTTTTTTTTTTTTTTTTTGCTATCTCTTTGGCTGATAACAACTTGAAATAGCAAAAGGTAATTATCCCTATGGAAAATTTAGATCATTGCAGGGATTGAACTTTTGTTACATTTTGACAATGACATACATGAAATAGAAGAAGCCTAGGAAAGTATTTGAAGTTTTAAGCTGGAATTTGCATACATTTAAATACAGTGTGCTTGATTCCATTCTCATTTACGCCTATATTATATTTGAGAATCCAGTGAAACCTATCATAAAGGACCAACAAAAACCATGTGAACTCCAGTGACCTAATAAAAGTGAAGCAAAATTATACTCATTATGCAAAATTCCAGTCTCACTTCCAGTGGAGTAATTTAGTTGAAGTCAATGGAGTTATTTTGAATTATACTGAGATTAAGATGTGAAGCAAGAAATTGGAAGACACTGTGAGACAGTCTCTTAAGGCAGAAAATTGGCCATTAGGGGTGGATGGGGAATGAGAGGATGAACCTGAATGTACCTATACTGCCCCATCAGATCAACATTGTCTAGAATCATGCCATTACCAGACAAGAATTTGACACATTTTTGAGCCCATTTTGTAGCAGAGGGTTCTTAGTCAAATAGAATTTGTATATCATAGAAAGTGTTACAAATACCCTCATTCATATTTCTTCCATTATTTTCCATGACATTTTCTGTATCATTGTTTGTTTAAAATCAACTTGATATGTTAATGCAGTTATTTTGATTTCAAAATATTGCAAATTATTCAAAATTCAAACTTAAAAACCCTAAAAAATATCAAGTATTCACAACCAGTCTTTAAGGAGAAATAGATCCTAAAATATCAATACATTCCTACAAGCACAAACAATGGAATCTCTATGCTGTACACAAAATACAATGCAAATTTGTATTGAACTTGCACTTTATTTTTAAGTGAATATATTTCAGCTAAGTATAGAAACAACTAACTACTAGGATGTCAATTACTTTCAAACAGTGAAGGCATCAGTGTTCAGATAAGAATGTGTCTTATACTGAAAGCTATGCTAATAAAAGCAGACACTGAGACATAAATCCTGCCCTCTGGGAACTCTTTGGGTGAAATTGGAGGAGAAATTTTCCTTCTCCAAGGCTGCAGAATAGCAGCGAAGCCCATCCAAGGCTGCTAACCAAGTCTAAAGGCTGGAATACTATCGTTATGTGCATTTTGATAGTGTCTAGTAGCCTCCATTAGGATCCAGGGGGCCCATTGTGCTAGACACTGTGCACAATTCCTACCCGATAGATATATTTTTTTTTTTAAAAAAGACAATAATACAAAAGTAAAGCTACAACCTAGTTTTATACTGTCGGAGAAAAATCCACAATACAAACAGGGGTTTTGAACCAGTGATATTATTGTATTTTTAATCATTCTTAGGAATAGTAAAAAGAAGAACAGTAGTACTTGTGGCACTTTAGNTTATCCTTGCCATCTTTTTGTTTCCTGTTGGTTTCCATCTTACAGCCCCCTTTGGTTTAACCCTATGCATTCAGGCAGGATAATAGCATAGGTAACTAGAAAGGCATCTGATAGTTATAAAAACTACACAACTCCTTTACTCTCCACAGAAGCATTCATTGATAATCATTGATTTGGGATTAAAAAGGAGTTAGGATCCAATTCTGCAACATTTAAACATGTGGGTAGAACTACTGAACATGAAAATGAAGCCACTACTATTCCTAAGTTTCAGAGTAGCAGCCGTGTTAGTCTGTATCCGCAAAAAGAAGAACAGGAGTACTTGTGGCACTTTAGAGACTAACAAATTTATTAGAGCATAAGCTTTCGTGGACTACAGCATCCGAAGAAGTGGGCTGTAGTCCACGAAAGCTTATGCTCTAATAAATTTGTTAGTCTCTAAAGTGCCACAAGTACTCCTGTTCTTCTTTTTGCGGATACAGACTAACACGGCTGCTACTCTGAAACTTAGGAATAGTAGTGGCTTCATTTTCATGTTCAGTAGTTCTACCCACATGTTTAAATGTTGCAGAATTGGATCCTAACTCCTTTTTAATCCCAAATCAATGATTATCAATGAATGCTTCTGTGGAGAGTAAAGGAGTTGTGTAGTTTTTATAACTATCAGATGCCTTTCTAGTTACCTATGCTATTATCCTGCCTGAATGCATAGGGTTAAACCAAAGGGGGCTGTAAGATGGAAACCAACAGGAAACAAAAAGATGGCAAGGATAAGGTGTTATCAGAAGGAATACCGAGGGTCCTTGGGGAAAGGCACTATAATCAGCTCCAGGTCCCTGGCAGTAAAGTGCTTACAGGGGCCAAATCCATTTGGGCCTGTCGTGTTAACGTGGTTGATAAATGGGGAAGGAGGGGTGGGCTGCAGCCCAGAGCTCCAGTACAGGAGTGGTTGAACTGTGAGAGAGGAAGTCATGCTTGTCACTTGAGGGCTATACTGGAGAGGGAACAAAAGGGGTAGAGTGCAGCTCGTTCCGTAACCCCAGCTTCTCACAGACAAGCCCAACCCCTGTTCAATCTTTCCACCTCGGTTTTCCAATCTAGCTATCCCCAGTTACGTTCGTCTAGCTCCTTCTGACCCACCTTCTGCTCTCGGTTATCGCTGCAATCAGGCTTACAGTGCTTAGTCACCCTGATTCACCTGTTGCACTTTTTTTTTTCACCAGAGGCCTCAGTGCAGTTACATCATTGGCTTCTCAGTGTTGTCCATTTGGATTTACACTGCTGTAAGTGAAAAGTGTATCAAGTCCTATATTCACAGAACCTCCTGGATTAAAGGTTAGCTCTAAGAACGTGGTGTTGGGGACAGAGCATCCCCAAGCAAAAGGTTAAAGAGGTGAGGGAGAGGAACAAAGGGATGTCAAGCTGGTTGCACTTCTTTTGAAGAAAAGTTTCATGCAGTGTGGGGAGACTGAGAGAAGCACCCTGTAGGGAGCAGCAATTTCAGTGTAATTCGCACTTAGCTGCAAATGTCTTTTGTTTTTACTGTTTTGTCACAGTCCTTTTGGTGTATTTTTACACGTCTACTCTACATTGTAAACAAATGGTTCTCAGAGACTACACTATATTTATTACATGACATAGCTATACCTGGCAGATTGCCCGAATAGTTGGGACACTTAAAGGGACTGTTTCTCCCACTGTAGTTAATAAAGGATAAACCTTTACAATATGAAACAGTTGGGAAATACACAGGCTGGAACTATACTGATTTAAGCCTGAAGACTGCCATCAAGTGCTGAGTGAAGTTTGTCTAACTTTGGTGACATGATGCCACATGTCATCACTGACACTGTCACCTGCCCGAGGCAAGGATGAATACTGGTCAAATTTCCAAAAGGATTATCATCAAGAAAGGGCAAACCTGAACATTTCCCTATTCAAATTCATCACTAAAAGGTCAAAAATCCACTTCAGTTGAAATCCTCTCTGTTGCAAAAAGCCCAAGCAATGGGTTCTGTGCAGGAGAGTTCTGCAGGGCTAGGGGAAGAGTAGTGTTGGCCCTGCTATTTCAGTCCAGTGGCTGTGTTTGTGTGTCTAAGCACAACAACTCCTGGAGTTTTGGCCAGTGGATACTAATAGTAACAGATCTATTGGTTATTTTCCAGCACTACTCCCAGCTCAGTCTTAACACATCCAGCACCAATAACTCCCCTCTAAGCATCTGTAGATAGGGCTGGTAAGGAGCACAGTTCTATAGTCCAAAAGCTGTGTTGTATAGTTCTCTGACCTCTCCCCATCCTGTCCTCGCTTTGGTGCCTTTTTAGGTCATATGTAGCCATGGAAGGGTGAGAGAGCAGGATTCTGGCCACAGGTTAGTTGGTATCACAGGAAGATGGACAGTGCAGAGAACAGTGAGGTATGTTCCATGATTTTCAGGAGATATAGAAAGCAACCTGTACTAGAAAGGTAGCCATTTTCCATACCCTCAACCTCAGTCAGCACTGATTCTGCCACCTGGCAGCTCATCCTGTAGCACAGGGTTCTCCAACCTTACACTTTCATGCAATGATGTCATTGCATCAGTTTTATTATGAGAGCTGAAAGCATATCCAGTGTCTCTAAAATTATGCTCACTGGATCAATACCACTGCATAGCAGAAAGTGAATACATGCAAGAAGCTTCTACAGTGATGAATGTGGAATCTATTAATGCCACCAACTGGTGAGAAAATAGAAGCAGGGACTAGATGTTTCTGGATTACAAGTAGAAATCCAATCCTGGTTGGTAGGGACTAAAAGCTGTTATCTTCCAATAGCTCTTTCCAGTGGTCTCAGTCCAGACAGCTGTGGGTAAGTATCAAGACACCAGCACAGTTGGAACTAATTTGTCCCCCTGGTTGGTATCTCAGCAGAGAAGTCAAAGAATGAATGAGTTGTGTGAGTTGAACTATGTCAGGGCAGGGGCAATGCAGGGCAGCTTGCATGCATTGTCTGAGCTGTTCCTATTCTGTGCTCAGACAGAGAACTTCACTTGTTAAAGCTGTCAATCAGGCACCTCCGTAATCATGAAAAAAATGAATATAATTATTGCTCAACTGCATATGCCTAACTATGGCATGATGGAGAAAAATTATAATTTAAAAGAGTACATTTGTAAATGTGATTTTTGTTTATTTCATTGGATTATTGTTAGCTGGTTAGATTCAGAAACACACATTCATGTTGAATAGTACATGACTATTCAGTTTCTGACTTCAGGGATCTATTTGAAGAGGAAGGTGCTATTCCATGTGAAAAAGAGTTACAGAATCTGGCCCTTCGTTTGTATATATGACTTTGTAAAAGTAGAAGGGTGACAAATTGTAATTAGCTATTTTAAACACTACTTTTTCAACACTTTATTTCTTCCAGTATTTTGCATGTTATAATATCAGGTTTGATTGTAACAAGAGACAAGCTGTGCTTGAATATAGGGAGAATCTATATGTTAGTATTAAACATGCCTGAGGGACATTACCAGGGGAGTAGCTTATACCTTGGCACAGTGTAGACTTCTAGCTCCACAGTTTTGTTTATTACAGAATGTTGGCCTGACTTGAGTCATTATTAATGAAAACCTCAGTGAAAATAAATGTCTTCCCCGAGACTACTTTGAAATCCTGTGAAAAAACTGAAAGGATTGTGTGGCTGTAAAGATTTCATAACTTGAAACAAGAAAGATGTGATAGGGTATGAAAGACAGAATATGAGTATCCAATAACCTTTCAATCTTTTGCAAAGTGAAAAAGTAGGTAGCAATAAAGATTTGTAAAACTGATAATATACCTGCAGAGGATACAATTTCTTTGCAATATTGTGGTTTTACTAAACAAAGGTCATATGAGAACTAGAGTAAGCTACATAATATGCATATTGGGTCTGAACACAAAGTCATCCAGCATAGTGAATTGTTTCATTATAAAGATCTATGAAAACAGGTAGTGAACTAAAAATGTTTGAAGACACAGTAGATTTGACCGCAACAATAAAGTCTCTCTTAAAAGTCTGCTAATCAGTCATTTCAACAGCATGAAGGGATTTACTCAACAGGAAATGGAAGCTTGAATGAAATGCAAGGAAAGTTTTAAACCATTAACAACCCAACCAATCAGTATATCAACAATCTAAAATACACCCATACCAGCATTCGTGAAATGCTGTTTAGTGAAACAATACAGAAAAAAAATCATTAAAATGCATCTTATAAAACAGTACTAGATTGAGTCTGGAATACAAAGTTTAACTTACTGTTAAATTTGTTCTCTAATTTGAAGAACTGTAGCCTTAAGAAAGGCTTGAGAAGCCAACATTTCAATTTAGGGTTGAGGTTTTTTTGAACCAACATAAGCTTTTCTCTAGTAGCAAGGAATAAAGTGAATCACAGGACAATAAGGGGCATGTTGTATGAACATGAGTGTTCCAAAGTAGTTATGAGCAGGTGCTTTTCACATGGGAGGAATGAAATTATACATACAGAATTACTTCAAACAAAGCACACATACTACCTGGAGTCCAAACTCACCCCCTTTCTGTGCGGTTTGGATATTAACAAAGAAACAATGTTGCAATAAAATTCAACCTGAATTTTCTTGCTATGGTTATTAGCACCCTGTAATCTTTTCTGAGGATACCCTAGTCCCTCTGTTCCAAGGGAGCTAATCCTTCCTCTCTTATTTTCAGATGTGATCAGGGCCGGCTCTAACTTTTTTGCCACCCCAGGCTAAAAAGAAGAGCGCCGCCCCGCCATAATACCCCCCCCCCCCCAGAGTTGCACCGCCCAAACCCATCCCTCCCCCCAGCGCCGCGCTGGGCCGCCCAAACCCCCACTAGCCCCCCCCCGGGGCCGCGCCCCCGAAACCCCCCCCGCGCTGCGCCGCCGAAACACCCCCCGCGCTGCCCGGCCGAAACAAACAAAAAAAAAAACAAAAAAAACCCTTGAGCGCCACCCCGCCGAACAAAAACAAAAGAAACAAACAAACAAAAGACACTGCGAGCGCCCCCCGCCACCCCAACATTGGCCACCCGTTCTAGGGTGCCACCCCAAGCACGTGCTTGGTCGGCTGGTGCCTGGAGCCAGCCCTGGATGTGATAGGGTGCTATTAGCAGCTATTTGTCTTTCAAGACAAATACCTTGGCTACTTAGATCACCCAGGCCAGTATATGGCTGGCATAGTAGGGAGTTAAGTAGCTTGATTGGGTTTAGAAGGGATCACTTGCACCTGTAGGGAGCCTGATGTGCTAATTAGCTCACCAGCTGGATAGCACTGAGAAGAAAGCAAGCAGTATAAAAGACTCCACCAGAAAACAGGAAGGTGGACTTTGTGTGGGTGTTATAATGTTTCTGGAGCATAAACCACAATTAAAATACTTGCTAGAGGCACCCTTTCACAAAAACGGCGTATCAGGCAGTGTTTGTGGGAGTAGGAAGGGGGAACCCATTCACACCAGCTGATATAAAAGTCATCTACTTCAGTAAGTTGACTTAATCTATTTAACCCTTTTCCAGTTGATACCTGCTATCAGGGTAGTGTATTTCAGGTAAATGCCACCAGTATTTTACAGTATATGAGTCTCTAAATGGATTGTTGTCTTCAAATATTTTTGAGGAAAGCATAGTGAAACACGAGGGCTATAGGGGATGGTGGAAGACAATGTCTAAACTGTGGAGAGGGAGGAAAAAAGACTAATAATTAAGATCATACCTTGCGTTAATAAGGTAGTACCACTACTGGACAATTACTGTGGACCCAGGATGGGTAAATGTGTGCAGATAAGGTAATACAAATACAGTACAGCCTGGGTTTTTTATTTATAATGATAAAATGTAATAAGTCTCTCAGCAGACATTGGTTTGTCTGCATATATTTGTACATTGGGCCAGAGTGCGATTTGGTTATTAAATTGTACCTCCCATCCTAGAGAGAAATCTACCTTTCCTCTATCTATCTTCCATTCTCGTGGAAATTAGGAACCTAACACACTGTGGTTGGAGTGAATTCAAGACTGACTGACTTTATTTCCTGTTTACATGGTCTTACCTCCTTGTCTATGTCCCCTATTGGTCACTCTAACCATTCACAACTAACACCACATCATCCTTTTGAAAAAGGAAATGGTAATTTATTCCTACTATACGTTTAATATAATGTTTGAATAAAGATTTTAATTATCAACACAAATCAAGAGTAAACAGTCCTATGAAAGACAGGGTATGCTACCTCAGCCTTCAGCCTTGTCATGGATGAATTCTGCCCCTTCAAGACATTTGGCTAGTAGTCCTTTAACTTTCTTTAATTCTCAATACCTCATGTAATCCTCCAGTAAAGCATTAGACTGTCTTTCCCTAGTGAGATATCTCCTTTAAGGGAGAAGATTTGGAGGACATGCTGGTGGTTCTGTATGGGTAAATGGGGTGTTGTTCACAGGTTCAGTCTTGGGGTGTATTGGAGCTCCACCTGGTGACAGCACAAAATCACACTGATTGTGATAGATTACTCCTGCTGACACCCTAACAAAATAGAATTGAGGTGTCCTGGCACATCCTTGCACTATCCCCTCTTTTTGAGAATCTTTCACCCAAACATCATCTCCTGGAGTCAGTATTGCCAAGGATTTGACCCTTTGTCACTGACAAAGTCCTCCTTCTCATGGGTTTGTTATTGAACTTCTGAGGTCTAGGGAAGTCAGCCCAGCAGGGGTGGGAGAGGGTGGTTGGAATAGTGAACCTCAACTTCCTTCTCATCAAGAGTTCTGGAGAGCTGAATCTATTTGCTAGAGATGTTTACCAGTCACACTCATATCACCCTGTTGGGGTAGTAGTAAGTACTACATATATGAAACCTTCTATGAGAAGCTCCTCCTGTTTACACTGGTGTATTACCTGTGGTGACATTGTCCCAGGTACACAAGCAATCAGAAACTGAAACCGCATAGGTCTTATTTGAAAATGTTGTATCCTAAGTGGTAACTCATCAAGACTTTTGAACTAGCAGTTTGTGGTCAGTTTCCACATGAAATCTTATGCCCCCTGGAAAGTCTCTAAAACGTCTGTGTAGTGGGTAGGGCTTCTTTTTCTATTTGCGCATCGTGCTGCTCTGCATTGGGGGGTGCTCATCAGGCTTACGCTGGTTGGCACCTCTAAAGTGATTCCGGAATCACTGTTACATCAGTGCCTGTGGCTATTTTAAAGTCTATTTTATACTTTCCCAGTGTGATTGTGGTGATCCATGGTGGTTCTTTTTGATCATCTCCTAAAACTTCAGGTTATGCAATCTGTGTCTTTTTGGATCTTTTTCTTGAAAGGCAACGGCTATCATGCATTTAGACTGGCAGACTGCCGCATAATGCCTTTTGACATTTTTTTTTTCTGCATGTAGTGTCCCTTGTTGGACAATGGCATTCGCAGAGAGATGGTCTGCCATGCTCTTGTGGCATTCCGTTTCTTTATTCAGTATTAACATAGCCCTCTCTGGATCCCTTTGTGATTATTCTGATATGGATGGCTATTGTTTCTGCGCAGACAGGGGTGTTTTTCCTCCTGATGTCCTTGGCTTCTACAGTGGGTTCCTCATCAAAGTTATTCCTAAGAAGATTCTGTTGTTTATGTATTGACTTCAGGGGACTATGCTCTTGGCTGTCTCTAGTCTGAGGTTAGGATCATTTTGGAATCTGATTGTGGCAGAATGCTGAGAAATGGAACTTGTACCAGCACTCTGGTTGCTATTATCATTAAATAGGTTCCCAATAAAAGGCCTAATTGGTCAGGGGTGTGCCTGATTACCAGGACAGAGTGGGGTTAGGCAGTTAATGAGCTCATTAGCCTATTAACCAGGCAAGGTATTTAAAAAAGAGCATTGGAGGGAAATGCTGGGTGGTGGGGGAGAGTGAAGTAGGTGAGAGAAGGTGAAGAGTGTATGACGGGAGCTCTGAGTGGATACATATCAGTGTACACTCACCCTTCGGGAGAAGGGGACAGACAGCTTGAAAAGAGTGCAAAAGTGTGGATGCCTGGATATGTATTGCTAGAGGGAGTGAGACACTGTAAACACCAGCATGTACTTTATTTATAGCAAGAAAGTCTCAGAGTAGTTGATGTTTGCGGAAGAGGGGGCAGTACAGTAAATGTGAACATCACACTGATAGCTGGCTGTCCTTCAGCCCAAGAAGTCTCTCTGGCAAGTTCTTTATTCATCTCCCCCTAGGTCCAGTGTCAGATTAAGAAAACAACAAGGAGTCCGGTGGCACCTTAAAGACTAACAGTTTTATTTGGGTATAAGCTTTTGGTGGGTAAAAACCCCACTTCTTCATGCCCAAATAAATCTGTTAGTCTTTAAGGTGCCACCGGACTCCTCATTGTTTTTGTGGATACAAACCAACACGGCTACCCTTCTGATACTTGGTACCATGTCAGATTAAGGTGTATAGGGCTATTATGAAATCATTCACTGACTCACAGTTCTCTTGCTTGTGTAAGTAAAATCATGCCTGTTCAAAAATCGCATTGCAGCATGGCATGAAATGCTTATCTAGTTCTCCTTTAGCTGTATTGATCTGTTTTACCTGAGCAGCTATGAGTCTTCTGGAAGGATAATGATCTTTGCTAAAGGTCCCATTGTATAGAGCAGGTTGTTAACTTGTTTCTCCTCTGATTACTGATCTAAATCAGAAGCCTGATGGAGCCTCTGGAATCTGCTTATTGGGAGTGGCCATCCCTCAGGGCACTGGAAATCAAATTCTGATGGGGAGTGGTACTTGGACAAAGGCTGTGTCATCACACCATCCCCTCCATAAACTTATCAAGCTTAGTCTTGAAGTCAGATATGTCTTTTGCCCCTACTGCTCCCCTTGGAAGACTGTTCCAGAACTTCACTCCTCTAATGGTTAGAAACCTTCATCTAATTTCAAGTCTAAACTTCCTAATGTCCAGTTTATGATGGTGGCAATGAAAGAAACCCAATTTTTAATTCTCAGGAGAATGAATCATTGGCAACCACCACTCTGTTCTATTTAGGTCCGTACACAATGCTTGTGACCATGATATCTGAAAAGCCAACCACAGCTCATGATGGTGGCAGTGAATGCAAGACTGACTTTTTCTTGTTTACACAATCTTATGTCCTTGCTCTAAGCGTTTCCTATCAACACTATACAACTCCCCTGTACATTGCCTCCCTACTCCTGTCCTTCACCACCTAATGGAGGCTGCTCTGTGGGATTCAGAACAAAGGATAGGAGTTCCCTAACCACCCTTTTCTGTACATGGTGGGAACCATCTGTTCAGTTTTTACTGCAAATCATAACCCAACCAGTCTTCATTGGGAGCTTTGTCTGAGAGAAATGGAGTAAGGACTTCAACATATGGTTCATGACAACTTTGAACATTCATCTAGCTAATTGGTTCAGGAGGCACTGGAAAAGATCAAATTTATCAATGAATAATAGACATGGTAATGTCTAACAACTTCTGCTCTTCAATCCTCATTCAGCAACTTAAAGATACAGGACCAGTTTCTCAGTTGGTGTATATCAGTGTAGCTCCATTCAAATCCATGGCACTAAGCAGTTGACTTATACCAGCTGAGGAGCTGGATCCATATATCATACTATCTCTGTTCCTGCAAGAGCTAGATTTGTAACTGAAACTAATATCTTCCAAAAGCACAAGGATATTTGATGCTGATGTAGTGCTGATATAGTTCAGTTATTTGTACATCTTGTGACACAGGGGAAGCCAACAGATTCTCAGTCAGCTTTGGTATTCTTCCTCCTAGGCCAAGCAGTGAAAGAAACCCAATTTTAATTTTCAGACGAACGAATCATTGGCAACCACCACTCCATTCTATTTAGATCCGTACACAATGCTTGTGACCATGGTATCTGAGAAGCCAACCACAGTAATCAAGCTTGCAGAACTGCTTGTACTTTGTAAGAAGGATCCTGCTGAAAAGCAGTATGTGTAGGAGGAGGTCATCTGGGGACTTGTTTTAAAGGCAAATAGAAAGAAAAAGAGGTCCTCAACAGGTATGTGCAATTTGAATGTGACTTCCCTTCAGTCTAAAACAAAATGACTTTTATGCTAATAAAAGGTAATCTATAATGGGCAATAAAGGATGAAGAAAAAGTCATGGAAAATTTTCAGTGTAAATGGGAAAGAGGTATTAGATAGTTCACAAATACTTAGCTTTGCTGTAAACATTGATCTTCACAAGACTTGTTTTATTATGGCCACAGATACACTGTAGCAAAGAAAACAGCCTGCCTAGAAACACGGCTATGTGTTTTTTGAAATATGAAATCACCATACAGCAAGTGTGTTATTTCTATGCTTTATAAGCTTACTTTTCAGTGTGGAAAAATGAGAAACATCCCAGTTATCCAGATCCTGTTTGTTTTTGCCCTTGTGAACTGAATTTCTCCAGCACATTTTCATTTAAAAGTGGTTCCTTAAGAACTAATCTTTTACCTTTGCTAATTAATTCCTGCATTAGAAAATATGTATTTACTAGTAACTTTATTATAGCTAGAAAGGTTGAATTAATTGCTCTGCATGCCTCCATCCTCCTCCCCTCCCTCAACTCTCTGCTTCTGTAACTCATGTATTTCATGTTTCATATAACTGTTTGGTCCTGTCATCCCCACCCAGCTGGGAAGAGTATAGTTTATGAAAATGAGAATATATGTATGGAAACATCAACTTCGGTGCAAAGCATGTGATCAATATGCTCCCAAATACTCAATAGGACAGGCAGTAATGTATGCCTGCAACATGCCAGGGATAGTGTACAAATAGAAAGGGAGCTTGGTCATAGAACCAATGAATGGAATCAGAGGGGAAGTGTCACCGTCCTATAGCTGACTCAACTATATTCTCAAATGGTGGCGCAAAGTAAAACAACCCCAACTTGCCCTACTTCTACTAAATGCACCATGTCCCCACCTACTGTCTGCATTTCCCAACTCCTTTTTAGAAAGATGTTTCCCACCTTCTTGCTTGCTCTCTGCATGTACCCATGTGAGTAAACCAGAATGTTTACCCTATTTGGGGATACTCTTAGTATTGTTCATCAATATAAAAGTAGGATATCACTTATTTATTAATCATGTTTATTACAGTAGAGCCTAAGCCAATGAAGAATGGGGCCCCATTTTGTGAGGCACTCTACAACAGAGCAGCAAACAGAGCTTGCAATCGAAATAGATCACAATCACTATAAAAGAGCACAGCCAATAAGGAAATACCATGTGTAAGCAGAGTCAGGATGAGCTCTACCCTGACATCTGGTGGTGAATTATGGCAAGTGTAGAAAAGAACTCCAGGGGCTGATCTTGTTTGCATAGGCACACCCACCCGCCTGGCATGAGACAACAGCAACTGATAGTGGTTACTTTGGATGGGGTGGGATCCCCAGTTTCTCTGTTTTTGGGGCAGGAGGAATAAAGTGTTGTTACCCTGATTATGTGAATTAAGGACAATGAAACTGTTTTATGACAGAGGGTCTCACCATCTCCTAAGTAGCTCTCGCTAGACAAGGGAAATGGGTTCCACAACCCAGTGAATGGAGAGAGGATGGGGACAGGTATTTGTGCCTGATGGTATGGGTCCCCTTTGAGGGCCTGAAACACCAATTGCACCACCTCCTCTCTCCACTATTGAATGTCAGAGCTAACTTTGATTCCGTTAGGAGTCTAGTTACAGGCTGCTGAGCTGAATTCACTTTTGGCCAATGGTGCACCAGCACTGGGGTTCCCCTACTACGAGCTGTAATCACTAAGAGCTGAGATCACTGAGTGCTGTGTTAACTAGTGGGGGAGCCTGAAGCTATATTGCTAAGTGGCTGGCGGAGCAGTTTGCAGGGACGGCTGGAGGAGCAGCGAGCGGCACGGAGCCTTGAGGGGACAGTTGGAGCGACCCGAGGAACGGCGAGCGGAGCCATTTGCGGGGATGGCTGGAGGGGCTCACAAGTCGGTGAGCGGAGCTATTTGTGGGGACGGCTGGAGCGGCTCACAGGTCAGTGAGCGGAGCGGAGCAGCTCGTAGAGCAGAGCAGTTCATGGGACGGCAGGAAGTGGACTGGCTTGTGGTGAAGGCTGCGGTGGAACCCCAGGGAGAGATGGCCGGTCGGCCTCAGATCACGTAAGGTGCCCCTTAACACCCTGCGTGCCCCCCTTTTACTCTGGGGCTGTACTGACCAGGGACAGAGACTTTGGGGGTTGTTGGACCCAAGAGACTTTGGGGGTGTTGGACTTTGGGGACTCTGGGTGATTTTTGGGTTGCTGGATTCAAGAACCAAAGGGAAAGGACACGGCCCAATTTGCTGGGGTGGGTCTTTTGCTCATGTTTGTGTTATGAATCCTGTTTGTGGTGTTTTTTCCAATTTAATGCTGATGTCGTTTACCTCATGTTATTAAACATTTTCTGCTACACTCAGAGTCCGTGCTTGCAAGAGGGGAAATATTGTCTCTTAGAGGTGCCCAGGCGGTGGTATGTAATTGTCCCAGGTCACCGGGTGGGGGCTCGAGCTGGTTTTGCATTGCGTTATTGAAACGGAACCTCTAGATTCAGAATCCGGCCCTTGTTGCTGCCAACTTAGACGGGCAGAAGGGTTACACATGTTCTTCTTTAAAGGTGATGCTCGTTCACTGCAACATGCCAGTGTACCAAGGCAGATCCAGCAGAAACAATCAACTGTCAACATTCTTCCCAAATCTTCCTCCTGCCAGTTCAGCCAATCTACATGATTTTAGCTTCTAACAGGAAAATTACAGTGGTTGTTGACAGAGCTCTTATTAGTTGCTAGCACTTGGGAAAAGCCTGTATTTTTTTAATAGTCTCTCTGGCTGCTCAGTGTGTACCCACTACACAAAAGACAACTGTTTGATATTGCAGGGGCTATTTCTAATTAAAGTGTACTAATATGGATGTGATGGGGTCTGCTTATCCGCACTAGCCCAGACAGGGTTAAGCCCATGTTATTGACAGTGGAAGACTGGGCATGCTCCAAGTGCTCTAGTAGTATAAAGGGAGGGAGACCAGCTCATTCTGGGCTGAAGGCCGCAGGGGAAGGACCTGCCTGGGAAGCTCCTGTGGAGGGCCAGCCACAGCCCCTGATTGCACCGGGAATCGAAGCCGTCCACGGCCTGCCTGCACCCCGGCAACTGGAGGAACCCTTGGAGACGACTGGCCCTTCCAAACACAGAGGACCCGATATCTCATGGGAAACCCCAACACAGACTCTGGTAGGAAGTGACCCAGAGAGGGTGATGGAGTGGTACTTCCCGCCCGGGGAAAGTCAGTGTGTTTCGGTAGGACCCCCCGCGCTGAGTCAGTGGCAAGCCGCTACGCCACTGTTAGGGCCCTGGGTCGAGGCCTGGTGGAATCGGGTGGGCCTGGGCTCCCCTACCGGGGCTGCCAAACCCCATAAAGGGTGCCCCAACGCCACTAGGCCACACTGCCCTGCGCCAAAGGGCTGCTTTATGGACTGTGACCGATAGACCACGCTGCCCTGACCCTAGGGGTGTGGACCATCACACTGGATAATATACTCATTTAAAGTTGTGCAATGTTCCCTTATAATGTCGTTTGGCTGACTTTACAAGGAAGCATTACACAAGTTCCTCTTCTCTGCCTCCTTCCCCTCCCACCCTCCCAGCGCTTCCCCCGCCGCCAAACAGCTGTTTGGCGGTGCTTAGGACTTTCTGGGAGGGAGGATGCGAGTGAGCGAGTGGGGAAGCTGCCCCCCCACCCCTGGCAGGCAGGCAGGGCCACCCGAAACGCAGGGGCTTGAGGGGCTGCAGGGCCCTGGGCTAAGGGGCCCCCAGGGCCCTGTCCTCCAGTTCTAAAGCCCCTTTCAGAATGCGGCCCCACGAGCATGGGCTGGAGGACTCAGGAGGAGCAGGGGCAGCCACACAGCTGGAGAGAAGTGGTCCTTTCCCCTTCAAAGCCGTCCAGAGAGAAGCGGTGCTTTGAAGGGGAAAGCGCTGCTTCCCTCCGGCTGCTGGCTGTGCGGCTGCCCCTGCTCCTCCTGAGTCCTCCAGCCCATGCTCACAGGGCTGCATTGCAAAATGGGCTTTGGAGTTGCAGGCCAGGGCCCTCGGGCTCCCTTAGGCCAGGGCCCTGCAGCCCCTAAAGCCCTTGTGTTCCGGTGGCCCTGCCTGCTGGGGGGAGGACGGGCAGCTCCCAGAATCGCAGCTCCCAGAATCGCGGCTATGAGGGCGATGCTGCACTGTGCAGAGCCACCTGCACACCCCCTGCACCAAACAGGAGCTGCCCCAGGTAAGTGCTCTGCACCTCCTGCCTGCCCCAGCCCTGAGCCTCCTCCTGCATTCCCACCCTGAGCGCCCTCCTGCACCCTAACTCCCTCCCAGACCCTGCACCTCCAGCCCTGAGCCCCAGGTGTAAGCCAGGGGCACCTCCCCACCACAGTACAGTACTGTACAGTATATAATTGTTTTTGTCTGCCCCCCCAAAATTTCCTTGGAACTTAACCCCCCCATTTACATTAAATCTAATGGGAAAATTGGATTCATTTAACATTGTTTCACTTAAAGTTGCATTTTTCAGGAACATAACTACAGCATTAAGTGAGGAGTTACTGTAGTTATTTCCACCCCTGCCCACTATATAATTTAATAGCTCCTAAAAGCTTACCTTATTAACAGTGAAGAATCAGCAGGCAGAACTGGGAGCTGGAGTTGCCATTACTGGTACCTGGACTGGCACCGGGGGTGGAGCACAAGGCATGCCTGGGGCTTAGCAGCAGCTCCTCATGCACACGGTTGGGTCCCAGCCCGTGAGGGAGGAGGCCAGGGAGGTGCAGGGCACAGGTCCCATCCCCGCCCCCTGTAGCCCAGGCTTAACTGCTACAATCCGGTCACAGCCTCAACAAGCTGTGGTAACCACAGCAACACCCTTATAAACTGATTCCTGGTGGGTGTGGTAAATTGCCGTGGTAGAAAGGCAGCTTCTTGAGGCACTATTAGCGATACCAAGATTTGAGCTTCACGTAGCTCTACATTCTTGCATTGTGTTTTTGCTGCTGTAGTGAGTTCTGACACTTACAATCAAAATTTGTCCTTAAATTTGTATAATATTAAATTAAAGTGCAAAATATATTTTGTAGCTTTTAGCAATTTTTGGTTAGGCTGTCTCTCATGTCCCTTTGGTGACAAGCTGTTCTTGGTTCAAGGCCTTTGTGATGACATTCACTGGCCTTTGTGGGTCTAGCCATAGATTGCCTTTCCCTCTGACTATGACCTCCCATGACAGCTACATTCTACCAGAATAATGACATGGTTGACCAGTACAGAGAGGATCATAAGTTACATGCAGATTTTTCACGTTGATGGAAGTTGTAAAGAATCTAAATAGAACAGAAATTGGACTTAGCCTATGGAATTCACCCCCAATAAGAATAATCATCAACAACTAAATGTAAAGCTCACTTCCTCAGCTTAGCTTTCCCTCAATAAGTTCTTCACACACACACATACATAGAACACATCCACACATGTAAGCAAACAACAAAATCTATAAACTAATCAGATTATTTCTCCTTCCCCCTGAAAAGGAAAGAGTGAGAAGGGAGATAGAAATAACAATTTTAAATACTTGGAAGGTGCTTAAATTCTACAGTTTAGGGGACCCATGTAAGTAGAGAGAGAGAATTTCCTGGATCTAGTTAATGCCTGTAAGCAGGATATTACATTATTTTCATGTCCTGTTAATATGAAAATTCCATTTTCATTTACTGCAGAACAAGAAACACCAACCCAATATCTAGGGAAATGACTAACCAGTCTAAGGGTGGTACTATACTATTGCAAAGTGGTGATATGTTAATTTATAAATCAGAATTCTGCACAGGTTGTCTATAAATGGGGATAATCTGCAAAGATTGAAGCATGTTACTTAATATGAACTCTTGAACCTCCCATCAGAATATACTTATAAATAGGAACCTTACTTATGACACATTATCTGCCAGGAGGCAGAATGAACTCCTCACTGCTGGGGAAATTTTGCGCCAAAAAATTAAAAATTGTCAAAATAACACAATATAATCACACCAGTTTCAATTATTTTTGGTCATTTATTTCAAAATACCTGTCAGCAAGTATGTCTGAATGAGAGTGGAGGCACAGGGCCACGGGGGGTGGGGGGAGGGAGGTGCAGGGCCACATGGTGATGGGGGAGGGGGTGCAGAGCTACATAGGGACAGATTCAGGAAATGTTTTTTGACAAATAGATTCCTTACTAGGCATAGTAATACAGAACTCTGAGTAATTCATATAAACTACAATACAGAACCATATTTCCTGCACCTCTCAGAAGCAGTACAAAGGCTTGGGGGAGTTAGGAGTAATGGAGGAGCTGAGGGAGAGGGAAGTAAGTTGCTAGGAAGGGGCCTGGGTGTGAATTTGGAGGGTTGTTGGGTAAGGGTGGGAAAAGTATGGATCAGGTTTTTGTGTGTGTGTGGGGGGGGGGTTGGGGCGGGAGTGTTAGGGAGTTTTCCCCCATCCAGACCCTGGCTGACCCCTAGCCTCTCCCATTTAGTCAGGCACATCTGCCCTAGTTCCCATGTGTTCCTGCACCCCCATGTGTCTTGCACCCCCTATCCACAGGTGTCCCTGCACCCCCACTCAGACACCCACTCCCCCTGTGGCCCTGCACCCTGTCCCTATGTGACTTTGTACCACTTCCCCCATCCCCATGTGTCTGTGCCTCAACTCAGCTACCTTCAAACATGTGGTCCTGCACCTCTCTCCCCCCTGTGGCCCTATGCCTCCACTCCCATTCAGCCACTGTCCCAGTCTGTCCTCCCCCACTAGCCCTTATGAGCCCCTGTCTGACACACCCACAGCACCCCACACTATCTGTCTCTCCATAGCACCTGTCTCCTGACCTGGTCTGACAGGCACTATGAAGAAGGCAGGCTCTCTCTCTCTCTCTTCCCTAGCTGACTGGGATCAACAATATCTTGATAATATACCTAGCTATGTGCATGCATGCACATACATGACATTTATACACATACCCATTAAATATGTTTGTGTGCCTTCTTCACTACCCAAAAACCCCACAACTCAAAACAAATATTTCCTTCTTTCTTCTTAGGACCCCGCATCAAGAAAACATTCCTATTCAGGACAGAGCTTATTCTTGTGCTTAATTTAAACATATGATTGACTTAAGCATATGCTTAAGTGTATTCTGAGTTGGGACCCAAAAGTGTAATTAAATCCAAAATCAGAGCTAACTAATTATCAGACAATATTTACCAACATTTAAAACTTCCAAAAACAAGCAGCTTATCTCGTCTCAGTCTGGACACCAAACCCACAAAATCAGTAGAATGTCCACATTAGTAATTTGTTACACATTTCTGATCAACAGCAGGTGAGAATTCCATATAGGGCTGCAAATGTGTGCCTTGTGTAGACTTTCCTTGTTTCTTTATCTGACAAAGGTTTGAGTTATTGCTTAATTGTCTCCGTTCATTTTTTCTTTCTCACTCCCCACTCTTGTTTTCCATAACATCATATGAACTCTTAAACCTCCCATCAGAATATACTTATAAATAGGAACCTTACTTATGACACATTATCTGCCAGGAGGCAGAATGAACTCCTTACTGCTGGGGAAATTTTGCGCCAAAAAATTAAAAATTTTTGAAAGAAAAATCTTTTTCTTTACAGTTAGAATTTGTAGTCAGAGCTATTTCATTTAGAACTGTCTTTTCCTAGATATGCCATTGTAAGAATCATTACATAGTGAAAAGTGTTGAGTGAGTCCCAACACCAGTACTTAACACAGTTTTTAAAGTGAATAACTTCAAAACTACTTTAATTTCTTCTCAATAGGGTCACTTCCTTCATCTGTTAAATACAAGTCATTAGCACTTCACAGATAATGAGTTTGCTTTTGTTACATTATTTGTCAGAAACCACCCATCCACAATTACGGGATCAGAAAGTCATTTGTTAATTTCCACATATTAATGTACATGGAGTTTTCCCCTTCCTTTCCAATTGTCTGGAACTGTTTTCTTTAAGGGCAATCCAATGTTATTGGATATGCATCCGAAGAAGTGGGCTGTAGTCCACGAAAGCTTATGCTCTAATAAATTTGTTAGTCTCTAAGGTGCCACAAGTATTCCTGTTCTTTTTGCGGATACAGACTAACACGGCTGCTACTCTGAAACCAATGTTATTTATTAACTAATCTAAACCTTTCCAGTTCCTCATTGTGCTGGAAAAAGTCACCTCAAAGACACGTCTCTCTCTGAGTTCATGGTCTAATGTTTAATTTGTGTTCATCAGGAACAATGGAATTGTCCAATACAAAGGTGAAGCTTGTAAATGTAGGGGATGGTGTGTTCCTTGCAGCCAGACTGCAGTTCTACAACTCTATTTCAAACAGCTGGGAATTACCATAGAGTATGCCATAAACTAAACAAATTATAACCGCATCCTTTTCAGTGTAGCTTTATCACTCAATAAATGAAGAAAAATAAACAACCACGCTTGAAACCTCAAACCCAATGGACACAGAGAGAACCAGAATCTAGGATCTGCTTTGCATATATACCTGAAGGGTAGCCACTCTCTACTGGATCCTCCTCTAGGTAAATCCAGTGAGAATCAGGAATGGTGAGAGCAGCATTCGCTCCCCTCCAAAGCTGCTAAACCCCAAGGATGTGGTGGTACCATGCAAACCAAATGGACATGCACATTGTGGCCAAGCCAGTAAGAAAAGATTTTAAAATAAGCAAGGAGGGAAAGTCCCTCCACAGTGATGGCCCATGATCCATTTGATTGTACTATATATCCTAAGGATAATCATGGACAATAAAGCTGAAGAGGAGGTAAAGAAGAAATTCTGCGAGGACAATTTTATTGCATTTCCAGCAGAGTTTTCCTTTCCCACCGTTTCCTGCACAAGTGGATTATTTTGTGCCCCTGGTAACATTGAATAAATATGTGAAACTGAGAAGTACTTGATGGCTTTACTAAGTACCCCCTTGTGGCTTCTACCTAGCCTTGTTTGAATTTTACAAGATGCTCAACAATATCTGTGGCTTATTGGTTTGACCTTTATATCATACAGAATTTTAAACAATATTTAATCTGCAACTGGCATATAAAGGTCTAAGAATAAAAGAATGGCATTATTTTGGAGGATTGTTACCTTTAAAAATGGAAAAACTAAAGTCTCCTTGAAGGATTTGCAAAATGATAGTGGAAGAGGGGCAGGGGACAAGGCTGTTATTTAGAACTAGTATTTATTTTGAGATTATTTAACACATCACACTGAAGATGTGACTTGAGAGGGAGGAATAGTTCAGTGGTTTGAGCATTGGTCTGTTAAACCTAGGGTTGTGAGTTTAATCCTTAAGGGGGCCACTTAGGGATCTTGGGCAAAATCAGTACTTGATCCTGCTGGTGAAGGCAGGGGGCTGGACTTGATAACCTTTCAAGGTCCCTTCCAGTTCTAGAAGATAGGATAACTTCTTATTTTATTTCTATATCATTAGCAGTGTGCTAGGCACTCTACAGACAGACATGAAGGTAAGGCCTCAACCATAACATTTTATCTATTTTTTTTTAAAAAGAAGTTTTTTGTTTTCCAGACTCCCTTATAATCAGTGCACTGTTCATACAATATATAATATTATTCCTGCAGGATGCATGTGAATGAATTTCAGTATCTCAGAGGTTTCTGGGTAGCGAGAGAGCCGTAAAGTGAAACTGAGTGATTCCCTGATACCAATGTCTAATAATTAAATTAAATGTTACCCTGTGGGGAACATATAATTATATTACAAATTAGTTTTACCATTTTCATAATTATTTGAAATTTTAATGTAGTTTAAAAAGTCTTTAGTCATCCCCTATAATGACTATAAAATGGAGCACTTTGACTGATGTGGTGGTTGGTGTTTTTTGTATCTCATGCTATAATGTTTTTGTGTACCACTGCCCTCTACTGTATGATATGAGAAATGCTGTATTCTGTGGCCCAAATACACAAAGGGACTTCATTGCACCGCAGCCCCCTTTCGACAACAAAAATTACTACATGACCCCAGGAGGAGGGACAAAAGCCTGAGCCTGGATGAGCTTTACTTCCCCGGGCAGAGGAGCCAAAGTCTGGGCCCCACTGCCCAGGGTGGGGGGGCCAAAGCCGAAGCCCAAGGGCTTCAGCCCTGGGCGGGAGGACTGTAGCCTGAGCCCTGCCACTCAGGTCTGAAGCCTGAGCTCCATTGTCCAGGGCTGTGAAGCCCTTGGGCTTCGACCATGGGTGGTGGGGCTCGGGCTTCAGCCCCAGGCCCCAGCAAGTCTAACGCCAGCCCTGCCAACCCCATTAAAATGGGGTTGTAACCCATTTGGGCATCCCGATCTACAGTTTGAGAACTGCTAATTTAGGTTTTGAAACATCTAATATAGGAGCCTAGAAAATCAATGGAACAATTCTGTGATCCACAAAGTCTCATTTAGGCACCTAATCTCCCATACAATGAATGGCGAGAGATAGGTACCTAAGAATGCAATCCACAAATAAATATTCAACAGTCATTGGGCTAGAGAGAGAGAGAAATTAACTCCATAGCCTGGTTGTTAGTGTACCCTCCTGGGAGGCAAATCACCGAGGGTTCAGTTGCCCTGCTCCAATGACTGTTTAATTATTAATCCAAACTGGAACAGCTTCAACAGGAGAGATTGAGGTGAGATCTACATCAGAATATCCCATAGCTCAATGGGATTAACACACTTCTTCTGAGAGGTGTGGGAGATCCCCATTCAAATCCTTTCTCCTCATCTGGCCTTTGAGTATCCCTATTGGATCAGGTCCCATGGATGAGTTAGGTGCTCTTCCACCTCTCTTCACCTGGTTTGTGGATCACACTGGGGGTTAGGCATCCAGATGCCTAGAGGAAGGCAACAGTGCACAAGCAGAAACATAGGTGCCTAGGGAAATTTTAATTTAAAAATTTAGGTCATGAGTGAGTTGAGGTGCCTACAGCATTAGGCAGCAGCTGAGATGGAGTTTTGTGAATAACAATGGCACCTAAACCCCAGACTTAGGCAACTAAATACCTTTGCTTCTTAGCTCCAATATTGTTAACATAGCTTTTCCTTTAGCTCAGCTAATAGATGTCTGTGCTTCTGGGTTAGTTGCATCTGAGTTCCATCCCTGCTGTCACTCTGAAGTTCTGAGTAGCTATTGCTTATTCATGGAAGCAGAGAGGTTTGATACAATATGCTGTATGTGTTCATAAAGGAACCTGTCTGTAGAAGCAAAGGCCTTTTAACGTTCAGTCAGTCTAGTGCTGTCACTGGGTCAAAACCTTTAATTGCTTTATGATATTAACTGAGCTATGCAGAGTAATTTACTGTGCTTCAGTTTTCCATGTATGTTTTTTCTATTGGGTTGTATAGGCCCTATCCAGTATTTGACAAGGATAGGGTTAAAAAAAACCCTGCTCTAGCAAAGGAGAACAACAGCCAGATATCTACCCTCACTGCTAGCTGGAACTGCAAAGAAATCCAGTCATGGGGTAGAGTTGTGATTGGGCTCAGCTGACACTAATGGCTCCATTAGGGAAACCATTGGGACTATAAAAGGGTAGAAGTGCTTGACACTTATCTCTTGGTGACCTTGATTTAGGAGTAAAAAGATATGAGATATTTTTATAGGCTTCCCAGGGGCTGATTATTCATTGTCCATAATCCATGTACAGCAAAGCCATAGTGATTAGAAATATATTACAGTACAGCTTCTGAATACATGGTGTAAAATACTTGTAGCTACTCTGACTTTTTTAAAATTACAACAAAGAGCAATAATGACTTTGAGTTATACATATTGAAAACAATCTTCTACTTTCTTAATCCAGTCTGGCCCATTCCCTTGACTGACAGGTGAAAGGAATTCACATTATGTTTAACTCCAGCCTTAATATATTTTCTGTCAGAATGGTATTCAGACTCTTGTGTTATTGGAAGTAAATGTTTGCTAACATGTACTGAACATAATAAAACTATTTCTGAGCCTATGAACGTTAATCCTGAAGGGGAAAAAAGGGAGGTAGGTGAGTGGTATGAACCACATAGCTTAAGAAAAGTGATAAGTAAACCTCTCAGGTTTACTTAAAATACACAATCCCCTTCCCATGACTTCTTCCCTCCACCCCACCCCACCCCAAATCATGTGCTCTTCTGAGTATTATCTGAATTTTTGGTCTGAAAATATTGTAAAAACAGGCAGCCTCATGAGATTTCCCTTACTCATTTGTTTTGACCAATTTGGAAACACTCTAAGAAAAATCTTTACAAAAGTAAAATTTCATTTGGAGAGCACAGTGTACGCTTCCTCTACAATATGCTGCAGCAACTATGAGAACCAAATGACTGCTGGCTGTGCCCAGGCAAAATTCTTCAAAAATGTTAAAGTGCAGTAAACAGAAACCAAACCCAAAACCCTACCTGTGACATTTTCATACTATCACACCCTTAATGAGACTCAGAATTGAATGAGTAGGTCTACAGATAATACCATTTGATGTAGTATTGGATGACAAAATGTAGTGATAACAAAAAGGGCTAAAGTTAGAAAGTGAAAACATCTAGGGCATAGTATGCTTGAGTCCTATAATATCTCTTTCTTGAGCAAGCAATATACACTATCTCTGTGGTTCTCTTTCTGTCTAGAATTTATTATTTTCATTATTTCTGGCAGTAGAAAAAGCCATAAGCCAATCTAATAAAGCAAAGTACTGTCTTCATCAGCACCCTTCTGTTTGGTTATTTCTGAATTTCTGATAACATGACAATGTCTGAAAGATTTATACCTCTTTTTGTTTTTCTGAAACTAATGGGACTACATTTTCCATATTCTCTTTCCCTTATTAAACATTTACCTTCTTGTTATTTAAACTTGAAACAAATTATTAAGAAGCTAAACTTATTCTTTTAGAAATGCTTTCTAAGGTTTTAGCAGCAAGTGACTTGAAAATGTGACCCAGGACTTTAAACTATTTGTTAACACAGTCTCCGATGGATTATTGTATTAAATACACACACCTCTTTCAGTTTTGAAAGAAGTAGTCATCATCATAACTATCATTTTTATTGGCATCATCTGAATAATCTCTTGTCTCTAGTGCAGACTAAGGAAAATCTTGTAGATGTATCTGATATCTAAGAATGTGACATGTTCAATGCTTTGTTCAAACAGGTATGGTTTAGAACCCATTATAATTATGTAATTACTGGCAGAGTTGAAGGCTAATTATGAATATGCATATGAGTTAAACACTAAATAATTTATTTCATTAGTTCATTCAGATTACCTACTCTCTCATCTAAGAATGGTAAAGTGTAGAGTTGTGTGTCCACAGAGAGAAATGTCACGTCAATCAACATCTTGTACTGTAATATCTTTTATTAATTTGAGTTTATTTATCTGTCTACCTAATACATCTCACTGAACAGCAAAATAATGTAAAGGTGATGCTAGGAAAGCCATTACCTCTGATGACCAAAGCAATACACAGGCATAAACATCTTTCCTAAAGTAACTTTCTTCTTTCTGGAACATCAAATGAAAATGAATTGTTTCATTCGAGTAGCCTTGGCTCAGGTGATGTACTCTGGATATTTCTGCTCTATCTTTGTGAGAGATTTTGCATTAAGAGCTCCACCAGAATCTTCTATATCCTGATGGTATCTGACATTATGCTTGAGGGCAGCTGAGGCTCAGTTAACACTTTGCACGGGCCATGGCAGATCTTTTGGTGAAATCTTCTACACCTGCAGGCTGTCTAAGCACCTTTAATTTAATCTGTGAATACCTGTTTGGGCATTCAGTAATCACTTAGGAGAGATTGTCATCTTTCATTACTGCATTAACCTTTAGAACTGACAACAGTGTGTTAGCTCACAGTAATTGAGCAGAGGGCCATGAAAATTAGTTTCTTACCTTACTATTGCACATATGGTCAGGTCTGTTTGCTCACTGGAGTTATTTTACCAATTTCATTCCCTTTGTCACTAAATTTAGCTTTATTTTTAATTAGTGGTTTAGATAATCTTCATAAAATACTTATCTGAAGTGAGGAAAGGAGAAAGGAAGAAATGTCTATACATCTTGTGAAGCTTACAAACGTATAGCTTTGCAGACACTGCTGTGTCAAATAAAATTTTGCAGAAGTTAATAAATATGGGGTTTAAGTCAATTTCAATAGATGGATCTAAAGCAGAGGTGGGCAAACTACGGCCCGCGGGCCACATCCAGCCTGTGGGACCCTCCTGCCCTGCTATCCCCCCTTCCCTGCAGCCTCAGTGTGCCATGCCACTAGGGCTCTGGCCCGCTGCTCCTGCCAGGCAGCGTGGGCGGTGTGGCTGGCTCTGGGGGGTGGGAGGGAGCGAAGAGTGGGGAGGGGGTTGGATAAGGGGCAGAGGGTCCTGGGGGCAGTCAGGGGACAGGGACCAGGGAGCGGTTGGATAGGTGTGGGAGTCCCGGGGGAGTTAGTGGTGGGGGTGTGGATCGGGGTCGGGGCAGTCAGGGGACAGGGAGCGGGGGAGTTGGATAAGGGGTGGAGCCCCAGGGGGCTGTTAGAGGTGGGGGTCCAGGGAGGGGGCGGTCAGAGGACAAGGAGCGGGGGGCGGGGAGGGGGGGTTGGATGGGTTGTGGGCTCTGAGGGGCGGCAGTCAGGGGGGCGGGAAGTGGAAGGAGGCGGATAGTTTGCCCACCCCTGATCTAAAGGCTGGGAAGAAGCATTTAAGGGTTCTGTGTGATCTGAAATGAAAAGAGATTACACTTGTGTATTTTGGGCACAAAGTGTCCTTCCCTTTCCCATACTCCCAGCACACACACCCCTCTCCCCAGATAACAAGTTGGACCTGTATTTTTTCATTTAGGGGGGGATTTTCAGAATGGCCAAGCACCCAGAAATTCTAGCTGAAACCAATGGGAGCTGCACATGCTCAGCACCCCTAAAAATCAGGCACTGTAAATCACTGGAAAGTAACGTGACAGGGAATGATACTATACTCTATTACTTTAAAGTGAAACACCTACTCTGGGGACACATTGGGGGTCAACTTCAGAGGTGGTATAAAGTTATACTTCAGTAAGTCAATGTGAATGACCTGAGGGTATATGCATGAAGTCCTAGATTTAGAAGTAATTGTGAACATTGAACATATTTCTGCTCTGAACCACATGTAATTAAAGCCTGTTTCAAACTGGCTTTAAAGCTTTACATTTATGCTCTCGCCAGGCTGCTCTAGCATTTCTAGTTATGTAGTGTAGCACTTTCTTAATTTCTGATAAATGATGTATGTCAGGTAGATTGTTATACTTCCATTTATTTTTGTTTTAGAACTTGTTAATAACGAATCACACTGTGCTACCCACGCGAAAGAGATGTGCTGGGCATTCATAGCAAGAGGGCTGAAAATGAGATTGAGAGTAATTTGTTTAAAAGACAAATATCTCCCCTTATTATTTCCAGTCAGGACACTTAATCCAAATTGCTGAATCAAAACTAAATGTTATTTTCTCCAGTGCTGAATTCTTTTAGTTATAGAATTTGGAAATTCAAGGGTTTGCAAATTGTATGCATGCCGTACATCTTTATGCTGTTTATTATTTATTATAATGCCGAAAGGTGCCCTAAGCACATAACATATAATATGGAAAGTCTTTATCCCAAGGAATTTACGGGGTGGTCCAGACAGGTGGCTAGACAACAACAGAACTAGGTCACATGAATGAAAATGTCTACATGGGTATTAAGGGAGATTTCCAGTTATGTTCAGCTAACTCAGTTGTGGTAACTTGGTTGGGGAACCCCCCACTTCTCCCCACCCATGAAGTAGATAGGGCCTGTGGGTCTGATCCTGTAAAAGCATAAACACTTTCATAACTTATTTCAATGGGACTATTCATGAGAGTAAAGTTATGCACGGGATCAGGGCTAAGGGCTGATCCCAATATGCAATTGAAGTCAATGGGAGTAGTCATGTGAATATGACCTTTTAGTATCAAACCCTAAACATAGTAGCTAATATGAGTGGAGAAAGGTAGGAGACATAATAGAGGATTTTGATTTGTTGTGTGTTTATGTTAAGATGTACTTTTTCAAAAATATTTTTGTTTTTAAAATTTTTCACAAGCTACACCAATCTTTCTCTCTCAGTGTATGTATATTTGACCCCAGTCTTTCTTCCTGCCAAATTTCAGTTTTTTTCTGTATATCACGGAAGAGCTAGAGCTTTTTAAACTATTGGGAGAATTTTTATAATAGGAAGTATCATGCAATCTAAATGTAGGCGGTCACTTTTGTTTCCCTTATATTGCTCTCCATTAGTGCAATAGATCTTCTATCCATTCCTGAAGAGTGCACTCAAGAAGATGGCAGTTAACATTGAAAGTAAAAGTCCACTGACAAACAAAAATTATTAAACGTTACCCAGAACCAATCAAACTGCCATGTTCTTCTCATATGTTTGTTTTCCTATTATGTTGTGTACTGTAATTACAGGAATCTGATATACAGCCAACTTTCTGCTGTCTGGATTCTGGGTGACCTAAATGAATCATCGTCTCACAATGATTTACCACCATGGATATAAGCCTGAATTCCCACTCAGGGTTCATACTTGCTACTGGCCTCTTGTCAACTGTTCCCCTGGATATTCTCAGCGGCTGCTATAACAGTTTTTAATTGGATCAACAGATCTACTCTGATTCATCACAGGGATTGTAAGAACCTGAAAGGCTAGAACTTGGGACCATGGGGATTCTGTGCTGCTGATGCTGCTGCATTACCGCTGAAGGCTTTAGGCTGGACTCCTACAGGAGGACCCTCTGTGGCTGGACTCCTATAGGAGGCTGGGTATGGCAGGAAGTACCGCCCAGCAGGACCTACATGGCAGCCCCTTGCAGCCCATGGATTGGCTGGTAATGGTACTCAAACCAGGAAGCCATGATGGGAAGCTGTCTGAGTAACAATGCAGACTGCCTGCCTGTCTCTGCTCCAGACCCTGCTCATGATAGAGCCTAGATTCTGGCATCAGACCCTGGTTTGTCCTTGGATGTTGCCCCTCGATTGCTGTCTGTAACATGGCACCTGACCCTGATCTTCTGTAATCTGACCCTGCTTGCCAAGTGATACCTGACTCTCGTTTTGCCCTCTGGCCTCCTGATATTTGACTCAGCCTGGCTCCTGCTCCAACCAGCAGGTATGACTATCGTCATCCCGTTTATGACTGAGATAAAACTAAGTTTGGGCTGTCTCTATGGATACTACAATCTCGTAGAATCTGTGGTCTCTCAACAAATTCCCCAGTGCACATCCAGGACAGTGCTTGATAAAAGTGCATTAGATCAGTGAATGAATGATTCCTTCTGCATAAAACTGTTAATGCATAAATATATAGATCTCTATATTTTAATATACACTAACACAACCTAACATTAAATCTAGCATATTAAGAAGTGATCAAAGATCATTAAAATAATAAAAATAAACAAAAGAACAAAGGGGAAAAAACAAGATACATGGTAAATAAAATAAAAAAAGCGAGATGATGTTGTCCAGTATAACTGCATTATATGAATTTGTTGGTATCCTCATGGACTGATTATCTGAAAGCAAATTAATGTTAGTGTATTACTTATGGATTTCTAGAAATGCTGACTACATATTGGAAGCTGTCTATTTGGTTGATAAGACCCCCTCTCCCCCACCCCCAAAAAGCTTAAGTCTGTGCTTGACTGATATATCTGGGGGACTCAAGGAGAAATCTTTGGCCAGCAGACTTAAGGACAATAAGAAGGAGATTTTTAAGTATATTAGGAACAAAAAGAATCCTATCAATGGCATTGGTCCATTAGTAAATGGAAATGGTAGAGTTGTCAATGATATGAAAAGGCAGATGCGATCAAGTGTTGAGGGGAAAACAGATGATGTAATCATATCAGATGATTGATGATGAAACACTTTCCATTCCAATAGAAACTCAGGAGGATGCTAAACAACAGAGTACAGTTAGATGTTTTAAAATCAGCAAGTTCTGTTAACTTATATCCAAGAGCTTTAAAACAGCTGCCTGAGTTGCTCATTGGACTGTTAATATTGATTATTCAGTAATTCTTGGAGCACAGGGGAAGTTTCAGAAGACTGGACAAAACTAATGTTGTGCTGATATTTAACCAGGATGAACCAGGTAATTATAGGCAGCCTGACATCGATCCCAGATAAAATAATGAAATGGTTAATTTGTGACTCAATTAATAAAGAATTAAAGGAGAGTAATATAACTAATGCCACTAAGCATGGGTTTATGGAAAATAGATACTGTCAAATTAATGTGATGTATTTTTTGATGGGATTACCAGCTCATGAAGGTGTTGATGAATATGTTTATCCATTTGTAAGGCATTTGACTTGGTACTCCACAACATTTTATTAAGAAACTAGAATGATACATTTCAATGGGGAGTCGTCATTGAGAGGACGTGTTTTTAGTGGGGTCCTGATTTTCTTGGCCCTATGCTATTTAACATTTTTTCTTGATGACCTGGAAGAAACATAAAATCATTCCTGATGAAATTTGCAGATGATCCAAAGATTGAGGGAGTGGTAAATAATGAAGAGGACAGGTCACTGATACAGAGCAATTGGGATTGCGTGGTATGCTGAGGGCATGCAAACAATGTGTTTGTTTAATATGGATAAATGTAAATGTATGCATCTACGAACAAAGAATGTAGGCCATATTTACAGATTGGGGGATGCTATCCTGGGAAGCAGTGACTCTGTAATTTTGTAAGTTGTGGTGTACAATCTGCTGAACATGTGCTTCTAGTGCAATGCTATGGCCAACAGGGCTAATGCAATTCTTGGATGCATACACAGTGGAATCTTGAGTAGGAGAAGTGAGGTTATTTTATCTCTGTATTTGACTTTGGTGTGACTGCTGTTGGAATACTATGTCCAGTTCAGGCATCCGCAGCTCACGAAGGATGTTGATAAATTGGAGAGGGTTTAGAAAAGAACCACAAGAAAGGATTGGAAAACATACCTTATTGTTGTAAACTCCAGGAGCTCAATCTATTTAGTTTAACAAAAACAGTTATTTGAACCGTTTTTAAGTACCTGTGTGGGGAACAGAAATTTGATAATTAGACTTTTCTGTCTAACAACATCCAATAGCTGGAAGTTTAAGCTAAACAAATTCAGACTGAAAATAAGGCATACATTAACAGTGAGCGTAATTTACCTTTGGAACAACTTACCAAGGGTTGTGGTGGATTCTTCTCCACAAACAATTTTTAGATCAACGGTGGATGGGTTTTCTAACAGATATGCTCTAGTTCAAATAATTAATTCAAAGAATTCCTGTGGTCTGTATATAGGAGCTTCAACTGTATGATCACAGTAGGCCCTTCTGGTTTTATAATCTATGTGTAATTATTTCCCCATTTTTGGAGAATAACTCTTTTTGAAGCCTGGTCATACACTGTTGAAATCAGTGGGAGTTTTGTCCTTGCATGTACCAGGAAGAGCACGTTTTTATAATGGTTGAATATCCCATTAGAATCTCCCCATACCCAAGTATAAAGGTCTTAATCTATAACTGAATCAAGCCTATCTATGCACTGAACTCTCAAAAGTCATTCATTGGCTATCACGCCCACATGATGTGCATTACTTTGTACAATTTCATAAACATGAACATACTGTAAATTGAGGCTATCATCAAATTTATATGATGGATTCTAGTGTTGATGAACAGTTCACAAAGAAGGTTCTTCTCTTTTCTTCTTGTGGGTGGGAAAAAAGGTTTACCTTCAGTTGAACTTTCAGGACTCAACAAATTTGTCACTTTTGCCTGGAAATCAGACATCTATGAATAGCTGTTTTCTTCTGTTAAAATACTGTATCCTTACAGTCTTGTTTCTTCTAATTGCTAATTCCAGGGCTGGATTAAGCCAGTAGGCTCATCCCTGATTTGAGAGGCAGCATTTCACTGTGCCACCCCTGGAGGAACACAGGGAAGGAATTGAGTCAGGGAGTCACAACTCCTCACCTGCCCCTGTTGCTCCAAGGGGGAAGTCTTTTACTACAAGGCCTGGAGAACGGTGCATCTTCATTCTCTCCTTCTCCCAGACAGCTGTGAGGGCTGTTTTATATCCAACCTCTTTCTCCCTCTCTGGATACTTTCTTTTGGGAAGATCAGCATCTATGGTTACTCTCTACTGAGGACCCAGAGCCACAATGCCAGTTATCTTAACATAGTCATGCAAGGGGGTGTAGTGGTGTTTTGCACACTAACAATCCCCTGCACAGTTGTTTAGAAGTAATCTAAATCTCATCCTTATAAAATGGTTGGTCTATTTGCTAACTAATTCATCTCTTACTGATTTCCTTTAAAATTTTTACCAGAATCTCAATTGAAACCCGCCCCACCATATTAAGTAGTACTGTCAACTGGTTAACATTGGACAGGTAGATCTTGATGTCTTCTATGAATTATGCTAATACCTTCAGGTATGCAATCATATTTCCTAGTTTGTCCTAAATTCTTTCTGCTTATTTCATAAGATACTCTTGACATTTCAAAGCGAGGTTTATGAGGACCATATGCCATTCTCTGTAGTTTGCAAACACATTTTTCTAGCTTCACCCACTGCTTTTATTTTGATGGCATCTATTAAAATTCCTATAAATAACAGCATTGTTAATGAAAGTTCAACATTTCCCAGATGCCTAAACCATACCAGTCATCCCATTTCCTATGAATCACTCATTAGAAATTATTGGAGCCACTGTTATGGCAGATAAGTACTTCTGTTTTTGTTTGCAAGTCAGTATTGTGTTTTCCAAGCACCACAATGATCTAATGACCATTACTGGACGATTTTACCTTGTATTTAAATGAACAGTAGTACTCAGAACTTTCTTTTTGACACTGATTATCTTTTAAAAACATTTTATTGTGTTCAGAAATATAAATGATCAGAGTCAGCTAAAAGGTATCATTATGCAAAGCCTCACACTTGTCATTTTTGGTGAAAGCCATTCAGATCTTTACATCAGGTTGCTATGTTGCAGAATAGTCACAGTTCTTATTGAAGTTTGAATTGGTATTTCTTCTGTCTTTCACTTCTAGCTGTATCTAAAGCTAGGAAACTGTTCCCAGGGTAGCTGATTTATTCTAGAAATCTTTTCCTTTAGGAAATATTTCAGAGTATTAGAAAGTCAATACATTAAAAAAAATTGCACAGTAATGCCATCTAATATCATAATGCTAAAATCGGCTTAACTGTTCAGTATTCACATCCATCTCAGTGGGTGCCACTGATGTGGGAGTTAGTATTTGGATTGATTGTTTGACACTCAGTATCCATTTCACACTTTAATGAGGACTCTCTGCTGGCCTGGTCATGGGTTGGAGGGGAGAATGAAACATACAATCAATTAAAATGGATTATGAGAGTTCAGAACCCTGCTCTGTGATCATTTACTGTCTATAGTTAGCTCAGTTTGAAGAAGGATGATCTGACAAGGTCTTTTTTTGATGGCATATGTGTGGACACATAAACCAAATAGTGATGTATGTGAAAGAGATAAGGGCCTGATCCAAAACCCTTTGATGTCAATGGACATTCTCCCATTGACGTCATTAGACTTTGGATCAGGTACTAATAATTTAGTTATAAATTATATTTGAGTGTGTTTAAACCCAAATCAGCTAAGTATATTTGGAATCAGAATATTAAACAGCGATTAATTTATACTTCAATATATTTATACATTTGAAGGTGATTTTTATCAACATGTTTAAATGTTTCCTTTCCCTTATTCTGTCTATGCTGGCCCTTGTTCTGGCATTAAAACTTCTGGCTTTATGCCAGTTTTGGAGTAAGCCACTAGGCTGCTTTCATTTATTCTGTTGTCCATATGATCTCTACAAGGATATGGGAGTTCCTTGACACACCCCCTACCCAAGGGTCATGGGGTAGATGCTAGAGCTATCTCTGCTGACTTCATAGTGGTGGAGATATCCCCCCTAGTAAGAGCCTTCTGCTCTAGCTGGAATCTGACCCTCCATACAGAGACAATTTAATGTTCCTTTTGATTTCAGTGATGGCAGTTACTTTTTGTTTTCCTAGAGTAAGGTTTAGAGTGTTTTTTGTTTTGCAATTTGGTGTAAATCTAAAAGAAATGGGAAAAAATCGTGTTGCATATTTACCGGAAACTTTATAATCTGTATAGCCTTTCAGCAAGCAAAATCATATGGTGATTTAGTGGGATTTCTCCTTGACTTAATCCAGATCTATGCCTGTAAGTAGGGGTGCTGGAACATTTTGTATAATGGGGGTGCTGAGAGCCATTGGACCAAACTGTAAGCCCTGTATATGATAGAAATCACTTCAAGCCAGGGAGCACCCCTAGCCACAGCAGCTATACCTGTAAGGCATACATATATATATTTTTTAAGTTTTTAGAAAGGGACTATACTCAGGGGGAAAAAAACCCAAAAACCTAGAGGTAAGTACATGGTCTCTAGCCATAAGAAGTTGCAGATAGGTTGAAACATATTTAAAAGTAAACTTGCTAATTTGTCACATTCATGGTTAAAACAGGTTGCTATGTACACACCATGCCAATAATAGTTCTTAATTGAGAATCAATTAAAATATGCCTCAGTTTGCCTTGGTCTGAGGTTTTGAGTGGTACAAGTTCTGTTTTAATTAGTTATTTAAATGAAAGAATAACATTTTTGCATTGAGTGGTTAGTGAATTTTCACTGAGAGCAACCACTGACTGACTGATCAGGTGGGAGAATTTTGAAAGCCATATTTTTTCCTGCTGTGCCATGGGTTAATGGTATTGGGTTTGGTATAACTTATGATTCCCAGCACACCTTCCAAAAACATGGTACACCTGGAAATTTCAAAATGTGAAGAGCCAGCCAGAAAGTGTTCTAGTCTATTCATTGCCAGAAACTGATAGTGTAGGTATCTATACGTCTCTGAGAATGAATACAATGAATGGTGGGAGTCATTGCAGGTAAATCTATTTGATTTTTCCAATAGCAATAAATAAACGACAATCCTAAAAATTCTTTAGAGTTCAAAAAAGATTCATAGGGAATAATGTTGTTATTAAATATTGAGATCTGAATCCTGGCTCTACCCTATTGTGTTGCACAGAACCTGCCTGTGCTTTGTGACTAGGGATCCCTATTTGAATTATGATTGGGGAAGAATCATAAGAAATAGCTAGTTAGCACCTGCATGACCATGAAAGCTCTCCATTCCCCTAACTGCCATAAATGGTACTAAGAGAACAGGGACAATATATGCAGATGAAATACCATGCCCCAGGTGGGGTGGGGTGTCCTTCCTAGGCTTACTGACAGCTGGGCAGAAGAGGCAGAATGGGCCATGCAGGATCTCAGCACAAACTCCTGGGAGACAGAAGTCAGTTCTGTTTTGGAGCTGACACAGCATGTTGAGCGTGAGAGGAGATGGTAAAGCAAGGTGACCCCCAACCCTTCACCCTGTGGCTCTCAGGAAGGAGGAGACTGACCTAGCTGACACATTTCCCCTGCAGATTGTTCTATCATCATCTCTAGTCTTGGTCCCATTTTCTTTTCCCTGTTCAGCAGCTTTTAAGGAGTCACTGCAGTCCAGGAGCTACTATGTTCTTTAGGACAAAACACTTCTTCCAGTTTCGTCCGTGGGAACCAAAAACTCGTTTCAATTCCTGTTCGTCACTCAGGTTACTTTATTGGGCACATGACAGCTCTTTGTCCACACTAGCCAGGCCCAGAGGCAGGGGGTTCAGGTACAGGGTGATACCCCAATTCCAATTCATGTCACACACCACACAATTTATATACATCTTTCATTGTTACTAACATCTATATTTCTTGCATATCAAGACCAATTGCTTTACAGATTGAGTAAGGCAAGCTTATCCATTCTGGATGTTTCTACCTACTTTGTTTAAACTATAAAAAGCAACAGAGGGTCCTGTGGCCCTTTAAGACTAACAGAAGTATTGGGAGCATAAATTTTCGTGGGTAAGAACCTTCACTTTGTTTAAACTAATTACTGTGGGTATTTTTTTAGTAGTTAGTTTCTGCCTCCCTTATTTACTATAAACATATTCACAATAGTTAGTTGTTTCAGCAAATACTTCTTTGGGCTTGTTCAACAGTTACTTGTTCAGATATCTCGTGTTTTAAAATGGGCCTGCTCTTGACAGCTAAGCCAGCTCTACGCTATCCAGCACAAAGGGGTGGTAAACTCTGTAAATAATGTAGAAAAGGTGAATGGGAGGGCAAGTTGGGACGGTTTGGCAATGTAGATATGAAAGAGAACTATGACCAATGCTCTGCCAATATCATGTAGCATGAAGCCAGGTTGCAGGTGATATTAATTAGGGTATCCTGATGTTTAAGAACTAGAGGGATCTAGACAAAGTAGAGGGAGTCTAGAGAAGGGAACAAATGATGGAGAAACCTGGAGGATATGAATTAAGAGAGAAACTTAAATGAACTAAGTATGTATAGAGGAAGATGCAATGACTGAGTATGGAAAGGTTGAAATAGGTATACACCGAGGAGGCAGGGTATTGTTAGGTTTTTATTGTTAGACACAGTTATTATGGGATGAAATTAAGAAAAGAAATATTGAGATTGAATAACTGGAATCTCCCCCTCCTAATGATATCTATTTCACTGTCTTCCAAGGAAAGTGGTGGAAACCTATTACTTGGGACATTTAAAAGTGGATGGCACTATAAAAGTACCAGGAACAATTCTGCAGGAACTAGATGACCTAATTGTTGTTTTCTATACCTAAAGTATGTGAATCTCAGCTCTCTCTATGAAAATAAAGTCAAAGAACTGGTTAAAGCTTGAAAGTAATTAGTCTCAAGGGCTGTAAAAGCTATCTTTCTTTTGCTACCAGAGAAAAGGAAAATGCTCCTTATTTCAGCTATTCGGTGCAGTGCTACACAAAAATAATTTAGACGTTCAGCGATCCATGCTTTGTAGATGGCTTGAATACTTTTATGGTCTACTCCTTTTCTATCTATTGCTATATATATATATATATATAAAATCAGATATTTAGTATCAAATAAACATGTGTGTGGAGAAATATTGAGAGCTTTCACGTGGTTATTGTTGCTAAGGTAACCAGTTGTCTGCTAACTACTTGTTCGGCATGTCTATCTCAATTTATATCTGTCTTTTAGAAAACCAATAAATTATGCCATGGTGGCCAGGGATTGAAAAAAGGATGGGAATAAAATAACCACTTGAAATTAGGTGGCCGTCCATCTCTTATTTTTAAAGATGCTCAAGCCCCTCTTGACTATTTTTTTGTTATAATGGACAGATTGTATATGGAAGGAGAGGGCTACATCTGTGCCCATAAGTAGGATAGAGGAAATGACTAAATTTCACTAATAGGTGGTATTTGGATTTCTCTGAGGGAGCAGCAAAAGAAAGACTAGCTTATCAATGTAAAGAGCAATTATAAGAATGTGAAGAAATTTAGACCCTGTTTCTTGTTATATTTGGGCAAAGAATGCTGCGATAGCTCAAATAATACCAGACTTCCATTCCACCTGACTTCTCTGCTTTTTCCCATCCCTCTTCCCCCTCCCCATCCTCTCTTCCCTTTTTGTCTATTTGTGTCTGTCTTTTTTTATTGTTACCCACTCTAACAAATAATGTCTGTGTAATATTGTCTGATTTTGTGTTGTCTGGTCCTGCAGCTTTGACAAACTGTAAAGTTAGACTCATAGATTCATAGACTTTAAAGTCAGAAGGAACCATTATGATCATCTAGTCTGACCTCCCGCATGATGCGGGCCACAAAAACTGACCCACCCACTCCTGGAATAATTCTCTCCCTTGACTCAGCTGTTGAAGTCCCCAAATCATGATTTAAAGACTTCAAGTCGCAGAGAATCCTCCAGCAAGCGACCCAGCAAGCAACCCCTGCCCCATGCTGCGGAGGAAGGCGAAATACCTCCAGGGCCTCTGCCAATCTACCCTGGAGGAAAATTCCTTCCTGACCCCAAATATGGCGATCAGCTAAACCCCGAGCATGCGGGCAAGGTTCTCCAGCCAGACCCTCCGGAAAAAAGTTCTCTGTAGTAACTTTTAATATCCCATCATTGACCATTGTTACTAATTACCAGTGATGGCACGTTATTGACCTATTGACTAAAATCCCATCAAACCATCCCCTCCATAAACTTATCAAGCTTAATCTTAAAGCCAGAGAGGTCTTTCACCCCCCACTGTTTCCCTCAGAAGGCTGTTCCAGAACTTCACCCCTCTGATGGTTAGAAACCTTAGTCTAATTTCAAGCCTAAACTTCCCGACAGCCAGTTTATATCCATTTGTTCTCGTGTCCACATTAGTACTGAGCTGAAATAATTCCTCTCCCTCCCTGGTATTTATCCCTCTGATATATTTAAAGAGAGCAATCATATCCCCCCTCAGCCTTCTTTTGGTTAAGGTAAACAAACCGAGCTCCTCAAGTCTCCTTTCATACGACAGGTTTTCCATTCCTCGGATCATCCTAGTGGTCCTTCTCTGTACCCGTTCCAGTTTGTATTCATCCTTTTTAAACCTGGGAGACGAGAACTGCACACAGTACTCCAAATGAGGTCTCACCAGTGCCTTGTATAATGGAACCAGCACCTCCTTATCCCTACTAGAAATACCTCACCTAATGCATCCCAGGACCGCATTAGCTTTTTTCACGGCCACGTCACATTGCCGACTCATAGTCATCCTCCGAGGTCCTTCTCCTCTTCAATTACTTCCAACCAATGCGTCCCCAGCTTATAACTAAAATTCTTGTTAGTCATCCCTAAATGCATAACCTTACACTTCTCACTATTAAATTTCATCCTATTACTATTACTCCAGTTTACAAGGTCATCCAAATCTCCCTGCAGGATATCCCGATCCTTCTCCGAATTTGCAATACCTCCCAACTTTGTATCATCCGCAAACTTTATCAGCCCACTCCTACATTTGGTTCCGAGGTCAGTAATAAATAGATTAAATAAAATCGGACCCAAAACCGAACCTTGAGGAACTCCACTGGTAATCTCCCTCCAATCTGACAGTTCACCTTTCAGCACGACCCACTTCAGTCTCCCCTTTAACCAGTTCTTTATCCACCTCTGGATTTTCATATCGATCCCCATCCTTTCCAATTTAACCAATAATTCCTCATGCGGTACCGTATCAAACGCTTTACTGAAATCGAGGTATATTAGATCCACCGCATTTCCTTTATCTAAAAAATCTGTTACTTTCTCAAAGAAGGAGATCAGGTTGGTTTGGCATGATCTACCTTTCGTAAAACCGTGTTGTAATTTGTCCCAATTGCCATTGACCTCAAGGTCCTTAACTACTTTCTCCCAGTGGCCATACATCCCAAAGCCCTCTTTATAGCACCACTCCCTTAGCCAACTATTTATCATCACAATCCTGTCACCCCTTTGCTGCCCGTCTCTAGGAACAGGCAGAATCCCACTGAAGATGATCTGAGCCTCGATTTCCTTAAGTGTCTTCCCCAGCCTGGCATAATCTCCCTTGATTCTCTCCAGCGAGAACCTAGCCGTGTCATTCATTCCTACGTGAAGGATGATCAAGGGGTTTCTACCTGCTCCTTTTAGGATCCTTTTCAACCGCAGGTCCACATCCCGTATCTTAGCGCCCGGTAGACAGCATACCCTTCTGTTCTCTGGGTCCGCCCTGGTCACAGGCCTGTCTAACCTGTTCAGTAATGAGTCCCCAATCACGTAAACCTGCCTTTGCCCAGTGACAGTGCGATCTACTAATCTATCCCCTGTTTCCTCTAGCTGCAACCCCTGTCCATTCCTATTTTCCCTTATAATTCCCCTTATGCCATCCTGTATCCTCCCGGGGCCCAGATTTGGTGCTGTCTCCATCAACTCCTCCCCTCTTTCTATGGGACTAGCCGCTCTTCTCTTCTTCCTTCCCCTCCCCCTTCAGTTACCACCTGCTGCACCCCTTCCTCGTTTTCCAAACACCCAAACCTGTTCCTGAGCTCTATTTCCCCTTCACTGGCCCTCCTTTTTCTTGGCCTGCTTCTCATGGTCACATGCTTCCACTGCCCTTGTTCTCCCCCCGGCATTCCCCCCTCACAGGCCTTTGCCCCTGCTTCCACCTGTACCCCTGAGCATTCCCCTTCAGCCACTCCTTGCCTTTGCTCCATCAGCTGCTCGAACCCCCTTCTAAACTCTACCAGGGTATCTACCTGCATCTCCAAACCTCGGATCTTTTCTTCCAGCAGCTCTATTAGGAGGCACTTCATGCAGACATACCTCTGTTCAGGCACCGCCGCTAGTACCACAGCTGCCACATGCAATCATCTGCATTGTGTCCCCTGCTGCTTGGCTCATGGCTGCTGTTGTCTGTGCCCTCCGCACTTGGGGGAACACAGCACACGGGGCACCACACCCTCCTGCCTCCCCTTCCACCTCCCCCTGTTAGCAGCCCTGTTCGCCGGCTCCTATGCCGCTGCTCGCAGTTGCATAATCGAATAATTGTATTGGCTTTCCTGTGAAATGTGTGGTGTTTGGTGATGTATATGAGCTGTAAGTCCATTTACCTTTTTGTATTTTTTTTTTGGTTTAAGAAAATGAGTAGAAAAATTTATCACACACACCTATTGTTTGCATGTGTGTGGGGGGCAGCAATAAAATAGTTAATCAGAACCATGGGAAGAAAAATAGTTAATCAAAACTGAGGACATGGGGGTTGTGTCAGGTCTTACAGTTGCTAAACTAAGAATTCTTAAGAAAAAATGATTTAAAGCATGTAAAGCTCTAGAGACTATACATTAGCATACAATATTTCAGAAGCAATTATGGCAATCTCAAATAGTATGGAATATTGAGAAGAAATATTGATATAGTGAACTAAGATATAATAGTATTGCATTCAAATAACAACACTTGCAAAATTTTCACTCTTTAAAGACAATCCCTAACAGGGTTCTCTGCACTTTATAAATAATCCTTAAACCAAAGGAATGGAGTAAAGATGATAATGTGCATATTTATCAGAGGAAACTTATGAGCTGGAGACTCTTCTTACTAAATAAGATAATTCACTTGTTTTTTCTGTCATTGAAAATAGTGTTGTTTGCTGATAATCATTATTATTATTTTGTTTATTGTGAACCGGTAGTTTGGCACTTTGCATTCAGAAGAAGTGGTCTGCCCTAGAGAGCTTCTAAACCACTAAGAGTTACTCCTATGTGCAAGGCACCTGTGTCTGACAAAGAAATAACCCACACTGTGGGGAAGGAATCATAGAATAAAAGGCCAATTAGCCTTTAGCCTTGAACAATTTAAGTCACAGCTGTAAATCAAGTCTATTTTTCTTATTGTGTTCTCTTATTTCTGTTATTTGCTTGCTTCGCTCAGAGTCTAGCATGGAAGATGTGTGTCTGCCAGCTGGTGATCAGACATAGAACACATGTAATCAATTAATGCCATTCCCTTATCCAGTGGGTGGGCTTGTCAATTGTGTATTCTGTGCATAATCACACCTGACACATGAGATTCTTGAAGTCCATGGACAGCTGTTGTACCAGGTGTAAATCCTGGTAGCTAACTCAGAAAGAACTGAGCTAGGTTTGTATCTGCTGAAACTCACTTTCTGTGTATCTTGCAAACACAACTTCGGTGTGGAGCCACTGTACTCATGCATCTGTTCTTATTGTCTTTCAGTTCTTCTAAAACTTTATACTGGTGATGTCATGAATTGTTGTCACTCTATACAATGATATCTATAATTCCTGCCACTAATGAATACTTCTCCTTCCTTGTATGACACTGTGATGAACTTCCAGGGGATATATCATAGTTGTGATAGTTCCAGGAATTAGTGTAATAAATACTTAAGAAATTATTCCAAACACTGTTAAATAAACTAAATGATCTATCTGCCAAAAGCAGTTAATGTAAGTATTGCTTTTATTGGAAATTATTCACTAAAGCCCAAATTCTGCTACCCTTAGATCCCACTTTAATGCCCATTCAAGTCTTTGGAAAAACACCTGTTAACTTCAGGGGGGTGTTGTGCAAGCCTTTACTCATGTTGAATGGCTTTTTCTTCATTTCAAACAGATTAGTTGAGGAGTAAGGTACTACTCAAAAGGAGTAAGACAGGAAGAATCTGATCCTAAAACTGGTGGACATTATGGGTTGAGCCTATTGAAAGTCAATGGTAAAACTCCCATTGGCTTCAGTAGGATCAGACTTTCTCCCTATGTATAAGAGGTTGTCTCTCTCCTGACTGCAGTTATACCTTCTAGCCTTTTTATTAATGGATATGTTCCTGGTGGATAACACACACTCTCCAGTGAATATATTCAGTATTAATGAAAATGATGGTTATTAGACTGTATAATTATCAACTTAAACCAAATCAAATATGAATTTTGCTTAGGTCTTCTCACCTATCACTTCATTTTTTGCATAATCTATCTACTGGAAATGACTTTATATAACATTTTGTACTTTATAGCATCTTCCATCTGCGAATGTCAATGTGTTTTTTTAATAATAAAATTAATGAATTAAGCCACACAACTCTTCTGTGAAGCAGGGAACTATTATTTATAATTGAGGCCCAGAGAAGTTGAGAGTTTCTCAAGGTCATATAGCAAGTGTGCTGGTAGAGCACAGGGATAGATCTCAAATCTTCTGGGTCACGGTCTTCTGCTTCAATCACAAGCAATGGTAATAGTATATATACTATGGTGAGATATTAATACTTAAAATCTCATGCATTGCTTCCCTAGAATCTTTCTTTGTGCACTTCTCTGATTATAATTTTAATCTTTTTTCCACTTTCAATAAGTATTTTGCATTTAGCATGGAATAGAGGAATAGAACAAGTTGCTTTTTTTGTTTTTCATGAACTTGAATGGGGGTGGAGGAAACTTTCATCTGATTCAGTTAAGGTATATTCAGGATATTTTGTGCATGTGCATATGAGTATCATTTCTAAATACATTTACATATATCCATAATATTGATGTGGATAGATATCCTGTATGGGTACATCACCAGATGAACAAAATAAAGTAGCATTTTTACCCAAACCACTTTGAATCTACTTAATCAAGCAAACATGAAAATATTAGAAATGAAGCTAAAGTGAATGTAAATTGCATTATTTATTGACTTACCAGCTTTAGGAAGAGGAAACTGGTCGGCCAGCATCATAGGTGCCAGCTCATGCCAAAGTTTCTAGGCCTCACTGAACACTGACAAATGCATAGTTGAAATCCAGTCTGGCTCATCTTTGTGTTAGTGTTGTTAAAAAAGGTATCAGATTTTTAGAGATGTGTTTAGTATTTTTGAACTTCATGAAATGCTTGTGAGTTGTTGCATGAATTAATTTTACTTATAATATTTGTATTCCATGTTGTTATAAGGTAATATTTAATTGCTTGCTACAAAACAGAAAACCCTGACAATCAGGAGAGAAGCATTATCAAGGGTGAACTACTAGTTTACCGAAAGAGGTGTCATCTGCCCAACCAAAGGAGGCCTATAGATGCCAGACAAACCATTGTAGAACATCAGTGGACAAAAGACTTTGTTTCTCCTACAGCCATGAAGAGTGGACATGCACAAACACTCATCTCATCACAGCTTGAACTCAGGGGAAGGGAATAAAAATCCCTCTCAGGAAGGAATTGTCATCACTATGCTGCTTAGAATTTGGAGAGGGCAATATTTCTAACTATAAGCAGTCCCCAAACTGCTTGGCTTGGGTTAGCTCCAAAACACACACAGAGCTTGCACATTATAGCAGCTTCTATTACTCTTTAGAACCTAAGACTGACTAATTTATGTGTGTATGTTTACCTGCTTTAACCTCATTAAAAAGTCTCCCATTTCCTTTTGTTAGTCAATAAATCTTTAGTTAATTTATTATAGGATTGGCTATAAGTGATGTTTTTGCTGTGTGATCTGAAGTGCAACTGACCTTGGGTAAGTGACTGGTCCTTTGGGACCGGGAGTAACCTGAATATTGTTGTGATATCTGGTGTAAAAGCTGTTCCTCCTGCAGCTCGGTCCGTCCACCCTCTCCAGATGCTGCCGTGCCTACCTGGCTGCCTCTAAAAGCAGTGTAGTCTGGGTGAAAAGATAGACCAGAGTGCTCAAGGAGACTGTCTGTGACTCCACGTTAAAGCTCTTATGATGTTGAGGAGTTCACACTTGGTCGGTGAAGTCTAGTTACAAAACACACAACCAGTTTGGAGTTTGTGCTCTGGTTTGTAACAGTCTGCCCTGAGGTTGGCACCCATGTTTGTGAGCCACTCCACAGAGCTTGACAGAAACATCAGTGGACAAGAAAGCTCATCTTAAAATTTGATTTTATTGCTTAGGGAAAAAATTAAAATGTTATGCAGTCCCATGGAAAAATTGATTTTAAGCATTTGTTACATATGCTCACGTTTCATTGTATATCATTCAGTTAAATCTGAATATTACCCAGCCAATAATGGCCTTCTGATAGTTTTTGCAATTAACCTCCATAACAGAGCTGTTAATTATTATGCCCCATGTTGATGAAACAATCTACTTCTGAAATAATGGCTTATTGATTCCCATAGTCATTTTAAATGCAAATGAAAATCTAGCCATTTTTGATTTTTGAGTGTGTGTGTGTATGTGTGTGTATGTAGAACCTGAATGTTCATTTAATAACCTTTTTTTGGATTAGCCAATACCAGCCTCTTCTCATTTAGAGTTCTATGTCAACCTTTATTATATGGCAAGCATTTGGACTCTGTCTTTTAATTATTATTTATGTATACATTGAAGTAAACATGTATTATTGCCTATCCGCAACTTCTGAAATATAGGGCCATAGCCTCAGCCCCGTTGAGAGCCATTTGTGCTGCTCTAGCAGTGGCAGGCAGTCTTCAACCTGATGCAAATGTCAGCTGGAGGATTCTCCCTATATGAAATCCTCCAGTAAAGGAGGGTGCATAGTTAGGAAAAAGCAGATGGGACCAGGATATCCCTATGCCTTGGCTGATTGGAAAGCCCTGTAAGGGATATACGGAAGAGATACATCTTGAATTATTAACTACTGATTCCTTCTGGTCCTCAATAAAATTAGAAAAGCTATCCACCTCTTTTTATTCCAAAATAAGATCCACCAAAGAAGTAGACAATGAGAAAATGTTTCACATTATATTAGACACTTTTTCTAAGAACCACAGATCAGCCAAGGTTGGGAGTTCCTGTCTCCAAGAATAGAAAATATAGAAACCAAAACGGCTAAATGAGAGTATTGTTAAGAACCTAGGTAAGACGTTCTCATAATTTGCATATTGCATAAAACTCTTTCTGTCTGCCATCCTAGCTAAAGAGAACTCCAAGTTACCAAGTAAGGGTCACATCCTGCTTTGCTGTGCAAAGTGATTTCACCCCAAAGTATTAACTATACATTGTGTCCCTTGTAAATCAGATATCCCATGAATAATCTTTCACCCCAAATTAGAATCTGCACATTTGTTTGCCTCGTGAGTCAGATCTACATCCTTCTGTATGTGAAAGTCTCTTGTTCTATTGCAAATCCTAAATAAGGTTAAATGCTTATGTACAATCAACGCATGTATAGAGTATGTCCTCCAAATTTAGCAACATATAAGGATTTTTTGGTTTTCATTCTAAGTAATTGTTTCATTCTAGAAGTAGCAGGAGTTGCCTGACACAAGGAAGAAGAAATGCTAAAAGATATAAACCAGGGTATAACTTAAGGATATTAAGAAAATTGCTTAAAAGGGGGATCCTAATTGATAGTAGGGGGCAAATAATGAAATACAATCCTTGAAATGAATCAAACTTAAAAAGACTCCGATAAGAAAAGGATTGAAGAAATTTGTTTTACACTAACACCATCAACTGGATCCCAATGGAAGCAGCAAAGAGACTGAAAGAGCTAAAACCTAAGCACTCACTTGATGTGTCCAATGAGAATAAGAGGGTGGCTGCCTCTTTTGAGCCCTGAAACCAGGGCCACCCAGGGCGGAGGGAGGAAGAGCAAGTGGGGCAATTTGCCCCAGGCCCTGCAGGAGCCCCCACAAGAATATAGTATTCTATAGTATTGCAACTTTTTTTTATGGAAGGGGCCCCTGAACTTGCTTTGCCCTTGCTTTGCCCTGAATCTTCTGGGTGGCCCTGCCTGAAACTTGGGTATATTAACTGAAGTCACCATGTGCTCAAGAGAGCATTGACTGAAACCAACACAAGAAGCTGCAGAATCTTAAGTGCAACTAACAACAGACCAGCCATGTGGCAAGGACTCTTCCCCCCCATTCTGGGGTTAAGAGGCTAAGAAATAGTTACAATCTTTTAAATGGAATCTATTTCCCCTTTTATTCTTTAATATAAATAACTATAGTTAATCTTTCTGAGTTTATGCTCTCTAGTGAGACCTCAAGTAACCATATTTTAGATTTTAATTCCTTTTATAAAAATTCAATTGCCCAAAGAGAAGATGAAAATAATTTGTTTTAAGTAATTGCTTTTAATATTCTAAACTCATCCCTTTTGGACCAGTCAAAATATAGAAACCACACTCTTAGGAGGTGTCTTAAAGGCAAGTGCATCATTGGAAGTGTTGGAAAGTGAGAATTTGTGATAAGTAAATGTAATAAGAAATCTTGGTAATTTGCATTGTTCTTTGATATAATTGCTGAGCCTCAACTCTAGTCTGTGATAATTTCTTGCAAGACTGAATAGTGTGTGTGTATCTAGAACGTTGGCTGTATCTACACTTGAGTGCTGAACTGTTGACTGTACACTAATGTGGTTCTGGATGAATTATTAAATTATTGGTTGGTTAAGAATAGGCAAGTGTCCTGATTTGAAAAATACCATGCAAGTTAAATGTTGACCTGAAAAGAACATTAAAAAGCATTAAAACTAGAAAGCTAATGTTCCGACTCTATATAAAAAGGGGGTTATCTTATTGGATTCTTTTAGCAAACCTAGTTTGTTAGATTTCAGCTTTAAAAATCTAACTGGCACCCTGGCAAATTCATAAATTGGCCCCTATTTATGCTTGCAGCCCCTTGGCACTTTGGGCAGCTGGCATAATGCAGAACAGCCCTGAGTCTACTCTGTTATGCTAGGGGCCAGTGCAGATCAGCGGCAGGATCATGAGGATGTAAAAGTGATTTTAAACTACCTTTTTTCATTTGCACTCTCATCAACTGTCAACTGAAGTTCTAGCCCAATGTGTCACCTACCCCAAATGACAGTCTGGATCAGAAAAGTATGAAGTCAAATATATTGTTACTCTCTAAACAACTTTGTTGTGGGTTGCTCAATGACAATGCAGAATGGCCACCACAAAACAATATACCCCAATTAGAAATCACACCAGTCAGGTAAGCGTCTTTTTCTGTCTTTACAATCACTTCTCTGAAAAGTGTGATTCACTCTAACAAAGGCATTGCGCATTGCATGAAATCACATATATAATCCTTTGAGCTGAGCATCTCAATCAAAAGGAGAGGCTGTATTTCAATAATTTATACAAATGATACACTTTATCATTTGATTACTCATTTATTTAATATGCTTTTTTGGTCTGCCAACACTGGTCTGATATTCACTTGGCGGCAACGGCCCTTTTAGTAATGAATTCATTTTCATGTCTATGAAGCAGTAATCACTTGGACCTGTCTTCTAGTAATTGCTAATTAATATAAGTACACATTCAGTCTTTGCTTTCATCATAATCACTGGATGACACTTTTGCAAGGAAGAAAATATGATGTAGAATAAATTGTTACATCAACTCAAATTGACTTGAGAAGAAAAGATGCCCAATCAAATTTTGACATTTAAAAGCTTTTATGCCATTTCAAACTTTAGCTATGAATTGCAAGAATAAAAACCATTAAGAAATGTTTTATTTAATGTCTGGTTCATTTTTGTAACCTATGTACAGTCAGCTTTGAAGTCTTGGGCATAATAAACACAACCAGTGGGACAAAATGAGAATCTGACACTATTCCATTTGCCACTAAGGTCTGACCATTACAGATGACCAGTCTGTGTCAGGAATAAACTATTTTCTAGACCTATAAAATTACTTTGTGGTAAATGGACTTGATTTACCATTGTGTTACTCCAGCTTTAGATAACTCCACTGAAATCAATGGAGTTATACTGTCCTAAAACCAGAGTAATGCAGTTGTGAATCCCTTTGTCTGTCATATTTTTAACAAGGGGATGTAAGTGAAGTCTTGGATTTGTATCAGAATCCCAAGACAGTACCATACATTCATGTGAATATCTTTCATTTAAAAAGTCTAATGAATTAATCTGTTAATTTAGTTAAGCAAGCCTGGCTAGAAATGTGCAAGAAGAAGCTGTTAGAACAATGAGAATGCCAGTGCATCATCTTTACATATGTTGATTTTTGTCCAGAAAATGTGTGCATATATCATAGTTTTTATTTGTTTGTTCCCAGTGACTCCTATGATATGCTACTTGCTTTATGGCATATAGGAAGTCAAGCAATACCAACCCATTGTGTGGCAGGAGGAGAATAGTGCAACAGGCCCAGCCTGCTCACCTCAGCCTCTTGGGTACCTACTGGGGGTCCACTCTACTGCCACTCCTGTCTCTTGTGGAGAGAGGGAACTTCTGTTGCTGTACTTTGTGCTCCTAAGCGGGACCTTAGCTGCATCTCTTGGAGGGGAGAAGGAGCACTTCTGTCTGAGGAGGGGAGCTCCAGTCTCTCTGAAGAGGAGTGGTGGCACATGGCTTCTATGTAGGTAGCCCCTACTGCACCATAAGGAGGGTGTTGCCATGACACAGGGGCAGGACCGTGTCATGGTATGTGTAGAGTACCAGGTTACCTTAATCTGGCTCAAGTCATGCACTACTTGAAAGGTAATTTTGCCTATATTTGAAATACTGATTTAGCATTGAGCTGTGGACAATCTTAATATTCTTGTTGCTCAGACATGTACCACTAATACAGCTATATATTTTTTAAAAAAATATCTGCCAGTTCCTTATGCAGTATTTGACACATGAAGTCACATGTTCTCTTTTTATTTTTATTTTTTCCCCTTATTTACCAATAAGTTAGGACCGTGAATTGAAAGGAGGCATACATAAAACTTTAACATTCAACATACAATATAGATGTATTACATGTCTACATGTCTAAAGTGTGTAAGGATGACCACTGTAGCTATAGTGAAAATGGCACTCAAGGTAGCCTCTTGCATATCAGAGGGATATAGTCATAAAAAAATGTTTCACTGTTATACAAAGCATTTGCTAGTCCCTATCTGGAGTATTTACTGCTAACAGTCCCTAAAGGAAAATATGTCTATACAGTTCTGCAGCTTCTGCATGAACTCCTGACTTTAATATACAATCTTTAGAGAATCTATCTAAAGTTTTCCTGTAGATATTATTCTGCATAAATATTCCAAAAAGTATTTCAGAATGCTTTTCTATAATAACCATTCTTTACATGACTTAACATGATTTGATTATTTCACATTGAACAAATTATGTTTTTATACATCCCCGTAGTATACTACTGTTAAATTCTCTTATTTTATGTAATACGTACTATCAGACGTAAACAAACATTACAACTACTTGCCAAACAATTATGTTATGGTTTTACACAGTACAGTGTTTTAAGCCCTCAATAGCAAATTAATTTGCATATATCCCTAGTGCATTATAAAGGATTAGTTAAAACCATTTTTGTGTAATATAATTCTTTTTAGTTCACACTCATTTAGGAGCAAATCCAGGCTAAATCTGAATGAATAAATTGCTCACTGCAAATAGCTTGCTCAGCTCTAGCTGTAAAAGATATTCTAAAGAAATCTCAACAGAAAATTAGCTAATTTTCTTAAAACAGTTTCTAAATATTTGTTTATTACAGAATTCCATAGAACTTTTTTGTAAGTGTTTTATTGGAATTTTGTAGAAAAACTTGTAAAAGCTGTTTAAACAGTTCCATAAATGTCATATAGGAAAATAGTTCATTATAAATATTTCTAAAGATTTTTTTTAAATAAAGCATGTGTAGAATTTTCCTCTTTATATATGTTTTATATGACAATTTTGTAAATAGAAATGTTGTAGATACTGGAAACTGCTCTTGCTCCCCTTGCACATTCTTTGTCCCTACACTGTCTATTTAAATATATTCCAGATCAGGCTTTCATATTAGTTAATACACAACTAAATCATCAGGGGAGGAACTGTGCCACATTCTCCTCTTATTTATCCTATTCACTTGATTGTGACCATATGACAAAATCCACTCATATTAATGGAAAATGTATTTGAGATGAAAATTTATCCCAGAGAGAATTATGAACCCTACACAAGGCAATAAACAGATTTTTTTTCAATATAGTGGCCAGATCTTTGCTTACTGTAAATCAGTGTGACCGCACTAAAGTTGTATATATAGTTCAGTTCCACAATCCAATCATCCGTTCTTTCATAATGTCAGTCAGTAAGCACAGCTGTGGCAGTTTGTTAGGTAAGCCCATGTAATAATTTAATTTGACCAACTCTATAACAAATCAAGCAGCATCCAACATTAGACTAATGGAATGCTCAACTAGAGTAAATGAGCTGCCATAGCAAAATACTTTACTAAAAGTTCCATATTTGCCAGGAATCTAGATGTACAAAAATAAACAAATGAGGAGAAGGAGGAGATGATGGTAATTATTTAATTTATTTTTCTATGATTAATTAAATACAAATTACTATATATGTACATAGCATGAGAGTTGGTCAAAAGCTTTCCACTGAAACTGACTCTGGATGGGAAATTGGGTTTAGGACAAAATGAAAAATTTTGAAAAGTAGTGTCTGCTTTCCATAGAAAATTTCCGGGAGTTGGTTGTGTGTGGTGTGGTATGTGTGTGGTTTTACAAAAAATGAACACCGCAGACCACAACTTTTTGGGATTAAAATTTCTGAAAAACTGAACATTTCCACAGGAAACTATTGCCCCTTTCCCCCCATTTTTTTGACCAGCTCTGCATAGTTCTTTACCAAACAGAGTGTGGCCTTGATTCTTCTTTCATGTATATCTATGTAATTCCACTGACTCATGCCAGCATCACTGAAAAGAGAATCAGGCCCATAGACTCCAATGATCTTGCAATCTAATGTCCTGCTCCTACAAGCCCATACTTGCACAAAGCTCTACTGAAGTCAGAAGGCCCTGCATAGGTGCAGCAGTCCACCCACATGGAAGTCATTGAAGCCTCCATGTCGAAATTCAAAAATCAGGAAAAGATGATGAACATAAGGATGGGGGTGGGGGGAAATATGAGTATGATGACCACATAGATCATGTAGTCTCTTGAGTGAAGAGGCGCTTGTTTTGGCAGTTACGTGGAGTGTCTGGTTTGTGGGTTTTGTTTTTACTGTGTATGAAAGTGTAGTCTAACGGGTTTTGCTAAAGCAATGAAAAGATGAGAGGGTAGAAAGATGGTGGAGGAGTTCAGCTAGGGAGTGTAGCAGTGTTAGGGATCATACATAAAAAGACAGAAAAGCATTTAGTTGTATATTCCCAGCACAGTTTGCCCTGCTGGAACTGAAATCCTGCATGACATTTCTCACTATCATTTTGTTACAGGAGAGGGAGTAAGGACATGTTTTGGGTGACTAGTCAGGACTGAAACACACTATCTCTAGAGTGGTAAACACAGATGCCTTTCAAGGAATGGAAAATCCAGTCATGAATATGAAAGAGGCGGAGAATGTATATACAAAGAAGAATCTACAGCACTGATGCAGAAGAGCAAAGAACAATAAGGTACAGATAGGAAAAAAATTATTCAAGAGGTTCTTTCAGTAATAAATGTGGTGTATTTTTACTTTGAGTAGCAATTGCAATATTACTGAAAACACTTCTATATTTTTCTGTTGCTGATTTCCCACAGGGCTGGTTTGGTACTCAAAGGTAAATCACCTCTGCTAGCTAAGTGCTAATTGATAATACATTCTGCACTTAACAAGCAATACACTATAATTTTATTTAATTCTATGGTTTTGTGCAAGACGTAAATGAAAACATGGTCCTGCCTTGAGGCACTTACCATCTGAAGTCTGGATCCTGCAAAAACTTATGCAAGTGAGAAACTTTTATGTTGCAGAAAGTACTGCTGTGGTACTGCTTACATGCATACCACTATTTACAGTCATTAGTTCAGTAGGACTGCTCACATTCATCAGTATTTATAGGGTTGGAGCCTAACTGCAATGGAAGATCAGGAATTAGGGATTTTTTTAAATGGTATGGTGACAGCTTTTGCTGATCCGAGTCAATGTTTGTGGGTCTTGAGGAAGAAATGAATTCTCAGGCAGTTTGACACCTGACAAAGGGCAGAGTTCTATTATACATAGTTGATATTCTTAACTCACACCTTAAGATAACACAAAATATGCTTCTGATTTCAAAGGCCTTTGTACAACACTTTTATGAAGCTCCCTAGCAGGGTTGTTGTGTGTCCATCCTCTTAATAGCTACAACAGTGTCCAGTTTTTGTCCGAGAAAGATCCTGGGGGCAACATATGGTTCGTTCTTTATTCCCTTCCTCAGACTGCACAATCCATGGGTCTTATGCCAACTTCTGTTTCTTTAAAGACATCAGTTCTGTCCATTGTACATTTTTGCTTTATCTTCATCCCTGTGCAGAGCAATGTGCAGTACTTAGTATAATTGTTGTTAATATTCAAATCAAACTTTGAGACTCAGATGAAACTAGAATAAAACAGTCTAGATACTTCCAGGATGCACTGCAAGAAGGCAAAGGCCTTTTTTGACAAAGCTTAACCACCACAGGAAGGAATGGAAAAGAAGAAAATTATATGTGTATATCTTACTTAGAGCCTCCAGGGAAGGGAGAGAAGCAGAAGACTTCTGAAAGTCCACTAGGGACTTTCCCATGGACACTTAATTTAGGCCTCAATCAAGCAAAGCACTTTGAACACATGAATAGTTCTACTGAAGTCTGGGCATAAGTGCTTTTGTTGAGTTAAGACCTTACGCAGGAAGCACTGGGGGTATGTCTACACAGCAAAGAAAAATCTGCGGCTAGCCTGAGCTAGCCAACTTGGGCACGGGAAACTTGGGCTGTGGGGTTGTTTCATTGCTGTGTAGACTTCCAGGCTCTAGGACCCTGCAGGATGGGAGAGTCCCAGAGCTTGGGTTCCAGCCCGAGCCCAGAAGTCTTCACAGCAATGAAACAGTCCCGCAAGCCTGAGTGTACCGCCATGGGTTTTTCTTTGCTATGTAGGCATATCCTCAGATACTACGATGATGGGAGCTATAGAAAACCAAAAGAACTTTGCTCTTGCTCTGGGGTGGAAGGAGGGAGGGCTTTATGGCAGAGATTTTTCTTCCTATTTTTCCACAAGCCTTAAAATGATTGTGAGATTTTTGAAAACGTTTAGAAACGCTGCAAGCCTGTCTTTTTTTTTTTTTTTTTTTTACTCCCAGCCATGGAAAACTTTTTGCCCTGTGGATTTGTTAGTCCTAGTGGTAGATGGAATCAAGCAGCATTTTTCTAATACCTGAACCTCTCCTAATTTTGCATTGATATACAGTGTCCTATACTGCTGCATAATAGATTCAAACTATTACCTCTGAATAGGCAACTATATGACTTTGGTGTATATGTCCAAGAAGAATCCATGCAGAATACATATACTAATAGGATGTTGGAGTTGAACCAGGGGTAGAAGCAACAGAAAAGTGGTAGATATTGACTCCCACTATAGTAAGTTGAAATAACTTAATAATAGGAGCCAAGTTGAGATATGGTAATTACATACCCCTAAAATGCAAACTTGGCAATTAATTAAATTAAAATTGACACACGAGGTTATTTCTTTTCATTAGAAAGGTTAAGAAGAATCAGAAAAACATCAGTGCTGACAGTTTATACAAGATGGCTAAAAACATCATCAAACCATGCCTAGGGAATAACACAGTGTTTTATTAGCAGCTGCCAAGGAAGGGGCAAATATTTCATACAAGTTCAGTCTTCATTGTTGACTAATGAAATGTTAGTGAAATAACTAATATAGACTTAAACTGTGTGTGTTTCACGGTTGTTGTTGTTCTCTGTAATTTCTTCTGATGGTGTTTGTGGGTCACTTCCTTCTCGAGCATACTAATCACAAGCAACAATTAATTTCTCACAAATTTTAATGGATATTTTAATTGTTTATAAATAAAGGTTATTTTTCTGTTATGTCAGAAAGGGTTATACATGAGCTGATCATGTACATTAAAGGTGTTTGTGTTCATTTAAATTTACATTGATTAATTGTCACCTCTTTTGCACATGGTACAGGTACAATTTTCATATACAGGTTTAGCTTGTTCAGAAAATGTGACAGCCTTGGGACCCTCTTTCAAGATATCCGGGATATGTAAATCTGAAAGTTCTTCAAAAATGTCTAGACCCCTTTTTTCCAGTGCTCAAAGTGGATTCATTCTTTAACAAAACTGGAGACCAAAAGCTCAATATTAGAGCTGGTCAACATTTTTTGAATAAAACGTTTTCTCACTGGAAAATGGGGTGTCATCAAAATTGAAATTTTCCATGGGTAAAGATTGATTTTTTCTAATGGAAAATCCTACCAAAAAAAAAAAAAAATCAAAGTGAAATGTTTTGTTTCCATTTTTTTTTTACATTAAATCGCTGCATCTGCCCCATGATGCCTCATGGAGGCTGTTCTGGGGTCCTCATGCCTTTTTCTCTATTGATCCTGTTTCTTGCTGGACTACATCTTCCATGGTGCACCACAGTCTCTCCCTGTTGCTGAGCTGCCGTGGTGCATCCTGGAGATGTCATGCATACAGATGTGCCCAGTAGCCCAGTCACCTTATATAACAATGTCTAATTGGAATGACTAGAAACAACAGACTATTAGTCAATTAAGGAAGAACTTTTAAAAGGGAAGCAGTCTGGAAGCCATGTTTTTCTCTGGGTGGCAGCTCTGAAATGGAGCCCTCCTACAATCTGCATGATCTCAATAGGAAGACAATGGACTGATCAAGTATACAGCCCAGCAGAATATGGGAAGTAGATAGTTTATTCTTATGAATTCCCCTTTCCCTGGGTAGCTCTGCCACTCTCCATGGGGAAACATTTATTGCTGGCTGATGTTTCTCTTGAATAAATTGAGACCCCATCAGCTTGCACACTCCATATGGCTTGGGAGTCGGCATATACATTAGATTAGATTATGTCCCTTGATAGCAGATCCCAGGGACGAGTATTAAGTTTTATCACCAGCTTACTGAAAAGCAATCACATGTAGCCCACTCTAGACCAAGTCTCTATCACTTCTGCTTTTGTATAGCTTCTGCTGAACTCCTAGACATGCGTAATCAAGTTGCTGTACCATTCAAATCACCACCTCAATCATCAATGTTATCCCCAGAGAGTCCAAAGTTGGCTGAAATAAATCCTACTTGCTCTGCTATGCATCAGTGCTGAGCCCTGAAACATCATATTTAATTTCTCCACTGTTATTCTTTCTTCTGTCACTCTAACAGTCATTGATACTCCACGTGTTATCTCTACTTTAGTTATCATTTGTTTCTCCGTGATGTTCTCAAAATATTCTAGTAATTTACTTTGTCATCAAATGCTATTAATTCAGTTTCTGATTTTATTTCCTACGTTCTGTCATCATCCTCTCCATATATCTCTTAATTCTGACAAGTATGAAACAACACCTCTGAGCCATGTAGCAGTAGTGTAATGATTCAATGATGATAGCTCATTTTTGTTAAAGTTGGAGATTGCTTTGAACAATGCCTTCCATCTCTCTACACGAGCTGCTATTTATTCTACCGCAATTCTCTAGTCTCTATAAATCTATTTTCTATAAATTCTAACTGAAATGAGAAGCTAAGGATTGTGCATGTTTCTACATATACAATGGTTCTATTTATGCTTTTTTAACTTTTTTTGCATATACGTTATTCTGGAATTCATGTGCAAGATCAGTGAATAGCTCTTGGACAGCATTTCCTCTATACTATCTGAGCCACATATACTATGGTCTGTAAATCTGTTATGATTAGTCTTTTCCCACCTGGGCAAATACATAGGTTGGGTAATAGACTGGGTGAGCAGAGTAAATGGGCTGGGAAGAATTGTTTGTCTGGTAGCCAGAAAAACTTTGGAGAAGAGACCTAAAAGTTTGATGGGGCAGCTAGCCTTAATTGACCTATGACCTTTTTGCTCAAACTTGGTTATTTCCAAGCCAAACTGGACTCATCTTTGAGTAAAGTGTATCTAGCTGAAAACATGTGTGCACATACACACATGTTTTTGATATGAAAGTAACATCTCAAAAATTTCACTGAAAGCAAAATTTTGGGTATGTAAAATTGAATGAAATAGAACAGCTGAAGTTTTCACACACAACTCTATATACCAGAATTTTTTTCTCAGGGCTACTTCTAACCTACTAATAGACTTTATTGCAGGGATCGGCAACTTTTGGCATGCGGCTCGCCAGGATAAGCACCCTGGTGGGTCGGGCCGGTTTGTTTACCTGCCGTGTCTGCAGGTTCGGCCAATCGCAGCTCCCACTGGCCGCGGTTCGCTGTCCCAGGCCAATGGGGGCTGCGGGAAGTGGTGCGGGCCAAGGGATGTGCTGGCCGCCATTTCCCGCCATCCCCATTGGCCTGGAGCGACGAACTGTGGCCAGTGGGAGCCCCGATTGGCTGAACCTGCAGACGCGGCAGGTAAACAAACTGGCCCGGCCCGGCCCGCCAGGGTGCTTATCCTGGTGAGCCATGTGCCAAAGAAAAACAGGAGTACTTGTGGCACCTTAGAGACTAACAAATTTATTAGAGCATAAGCTTTCGTGGACTACAGCCCACTTCTTCGGTTGCCGATCCCTGCTTTATTGCTTTTAAGGCACATCTGTTTTTCCCCACTGTAAATGCACCCCATTGACCCACACTATGCAAAAGAAAGAAATTTTAATCCTAGTTCACAGGGCTGATTTATAAAACCCAGCCTCCATTTCTGCACATACCATGGCAGCCACAAGTCAGGTAATTTGATGCATACAACATGTCCCTTATGGTTGCAAAATTACAAGCTCAATAAGAGAGGTAGACTTAAAAATCAGGCTCTGTGTTTCAGTAATGTTAAGGTTGCAAAGCTGTGAAACTCAAATTTAGGACTAGCATTTCTTCCTTACTCACTTTGCCAAGCTTTTTCTATCCATGACTTTGACTTTTGTTGTTCTTACTGTTTTAAGATAATTTAAACATATTTCCTAGTTAAGTGGGAAATTAATTAGTTTTCACATCATATTGATATTTCTCATGTTTGAAGTGTATTTTTGAAATGTTGCCAATATATTTTTTCTCCTAGATGTCATTTCTGTCATTAATTGCTGTTTCCATTATGCTAGACAGAAAATAACAATAGCTATCTGTGATGATGGCAGACCAGGTGCTAGCTCACCTAGGACCCATTGAACACTTACAAATGCATAGCTGGAAATCAGTATTGGTTACGTGTGTTAGCATTTTCAAAATAGAGATTAGATATTAAGTTGATAAGAATGTGTTTAGACTTTATAAAATGCTTGTAGGATGCTGCATGTATGCATCTCTTATAACCTCTATAGCCCATAGTACAAAGTTATATTGAGTGTTTGCATTGTAAACTTTGGTAATTGTGTAACTCACCAAGCAAAAAAGAAGCATTAATTAAGGTAAAATGCTTGTCCCGCATACAAGACGGTCCATTGAAGGCAAATGAGATGTTGTGTAGCAGCAAAGGATAGAGACCCTGTTGACTGCATTCCTAACTCTCTCCAGGAAGGAGAAACCTATGCAGGAAAGCATCCCATCAGTTTGGACTCTGGAGTGGATAAAAATCCCTGACAAGCAGAAAGTGAATCTCTTTCATGCTGCCTGGACTCTGAGGGGCAAAGATTCCTAAATGTAAGCGAAGAGATTCCCATGCTGCGTGGCATGAGTTAGTCCTGAAAGACAGTTTGAATTGACAGATTGCTACAACTCTGTCACCTTTAAAGCACAAACGAGACTCATTTGTGGTGTTTGTTTATGTTGCTTGTTTTAACCTGTAAATAACTTTTCTTAGTTAATAAATCTTCAGTTTGTTTATTACAGGATTGGCTACAAGTGTTGTCTTTCCTGTGAGACCTAAGGTACAAATTGAACAGAGGTAAGTAACTAGTCCCTTGGGACTGAGATCACAGTAGCAGCCGTGTTAGTCTGTATCTGCAAAAAGAACAGGAGTACTTGTGGCACCTTAGAGACTAACAAATTAATTAGAGTGGGCTGTAGTCCACGAGAGCTTATGCTCTAATAAATTTGTTAGTCTCTAAGGTGCCACAAGTACTCCTGTTCTTTTTGGGACTGAGAGTAACCTAAATATTTTGTGATCTTTGCTGTAAGTGGCAATTTATCACATAGTCAAGCTTGCTTGGGTAGCAAGAAAGGCTGGAGTATCCAAGGGAACTGTCTGTGACTCTATTATAAGACCAATGTAGTACTTTAGAGGTTCACATTTGTTACTGGGGTGGTGAAATCTAATTATAGAACATACCACCATTTTGAGGCGTTTGTCCTGCTTTTTGACAGTCTGCCCTGAAGTTGGCACACTTTGTCGTGAGTCACTCCAGACAGTGTGATGCTATCTCATCACCATTTCTTTTTCTGAACCTTATAGAAACTGTTTTCTTTGAGAATATCCTGGATCTTGAACTTGTCTAGTATTTTATTCATAGATTCATAGATTCTAGGACTGGAAGGGACCTCGAGAGGTCATAGAGTCCAGTCCCCTGCCCGCATGGCAGGACCAAATACTGTCTAGACCATCCCTGATAGACATTTATCTAACGTACTCTTAAATATCCAGAGAGGGAGATTCCACAACCTCCCTAGGCAATTTATTCCAGTGTTTAACCACCCTGACAGTTAGGAACTTTTTCCTAATGTCCAACCTAGACCTCTCTTGCTGCAGTTTAAACCCATTTTGCAAGTCTCTTTTTTCACCCTGAATTTGTTGCACAGCTGCGTGCTCATCCAGTGTATGATCTGTTGTTCTTTAGTGTCTTCATTCCTTTTCTGATTTATAATAACTTGTTGCCTTCAGAGTTTGCTTGTCTTTCTGCCATATTGTTCTTGCAAGTGACTTTACTGCTTTCAGTGTGCTCCATCTCCTGTCTGTTAGAAGTGTGTCTGATAATTTCTGTTCAATAGTTCATACCTGAATTATTTCTTACTCTTGAGATCTTTTTTCTCCTCTTAACTTCTTGGACATAGTTTGGTTTCATCTACAAGACTGATTGAAGTGCATGTAACATGCCTATACAATAAAATCAGTTCTAACCTTTGAGTTTAATTAGCTTCCCTCATTGCATTCTACGTTCATTATCCTTTATGGAATGTATTTGAGTACTAACAATCTAAAACTTTACTTTCTTTATTCTTAATTCCTAGTTATGTCATTTTATTCATGTCCACTTAAGATTATTTCCCATGGGAACTGGCTAGTTTAGAATGTTGCTTCAGTGCATTTTCCACTTCCTATCCTTGACATATTCCATCCCACGATTGTTTTCAGGCCATTGGGCTGGCCACTTTGTATTTTACAGATAATTTTCAATGGCTCTTGGATTTTTTAATAGTTTTTGTTACTTTCAAATTCTTTATCACCTTTGGGCTAAATTGCCTCACTCGTTTAAAGTCTTACCACGCCACTTGTTCCAACTTGTCTTCCAGCTCTAGTAAAAGTATAACTGATCTTATAATCCTGTTAATGTTGATTAATTGTTTTTTTGAGCTAGAAAAGTCATTGTTGATGAATCTGTAGCTGTAACGAGTTTCTTCTGTTTCTTGATAGTGAGGGATGACTTAAATTGTTTGAGTTACTTGTGATGGTAAAAAGTTTTCAATAATTAATTAATCTTGTATTTCATGCAAATCTTCAAAAATTTTAACTATTTTCAGTATCTGGGTTTTTTTTAAATGGTATATTTTGGCAGTGAAGATTAAATTCAATGGGGATGCCAAAAAATGTAAATTAAATTAATGTGTGTGTGTTCCCCCCCCCCCCCATGAGTGTTAATCCAAGTTGGAATTCAGTAGTATGTACAACATGCAACATATGACCGATACAAGTCCCAGGCACATTGTTCCAGACCACCTTTTCCTTAGAAATGTTGTGCAACTCAGTTACAGAAACCCAAAGAAAAGCTGTTCATTGACGACTCATGATAGCACTTGTAAAGGACAGGCTGCTAAGCCCAGTAGAAGCAAGGCAAAAAGGTCCAGAATTTTAGGCGTTGCGTTGCTCAGCATTGCAATGGCTAACTGATTTAGGAACCTGAATATCATTTTTAAAAGGGATTTACGTGCTTTAGGACTTGAATTTTTGAACAATTTTTTTCTGATAAAAAGTAGAATTTTTTCAAAATAAAAATTTTCACAGAATTTTTGATTCATTCAATTTTTTTCCAGTTTTCAATGAAAAACTGAAAAGTTTTCACTTCTTTTTTTTGTTAGAACAATTTCTGCAAAAATATTGAAATAATATTAAGGACGTTCATGTATAAGTATTACTGAATTCAGGGCCGGCTCCAGCTTTTTTGCTGCCCCAAGCGGCGAAAAAAAGAAAATGAAAAACCTGATTGAGCTGCTGCTGAAGGGGAAGACAGGGAGTGAAGGACCTGCCATCAAAGTGCCGCTGAAAACTGAAGCTGACCGATTGAGCTGCCGCCAAAGTGCCACTGCCGACGACCAGGATGTGTCGCCCGAACAACGGACGGACTGCCCCCCTTTCTATTGGCCACCCCAGGCACCTGCTTCCTTCGCTGGTGCCAGCCCTGCTTCCTTTCAGAGCCAGCCCTGATTGAATTGGTTATAGTGCTAATGTATGGAGGATACTGAAACTATTTTAAACACACATTAGTAGACATTTGAGGCTAGATTTTTTGACTACTACTAATGTAGTCATGAAGTGTTAATGTTGCCTAAATTGTGGGTTCGTGTGGTGGGGCGACGACTCACCATTGCGGCACCTCCTGCTGGTCGTCCTGGGAATTAGCTCTTCTAGCCCAGAGCGCCCTCTGCAGGCCGGTGTCTCACCTGCTGCTGGCCCCGGTATCCCTCCCAGACCCCGGTACCCCTCTATGTCAGGGTTCTGCCCCTGGCAATAACCCACAATCTGGGTCTCCCCACCCAGGAGAACCCCCAACCCGCTATCCCCACCTTGCCTCAGTGTCTACTGCCAGTCTCTATCTAGCCCCCACTCGCTGGGGCAGACGGCAGTCTGTAAACCACTCATCATCAGCAAGGAGGTTTAGGACCTGCTGCCTTTGCCTGTCTCTGGGCTTGCCTCCCTGCAGCCCCAGTACCTTTTTGGCCCTTTAAGCAAGGCCTGCAGCCTGGGAGCTCCAGCCTGGAAACCCCCCCAGCTCCCTCTGCCCTTCCCCAGCACTGTTCCACCTCAGGTACCCTTATCAGCTCTCAGGCAGCCAGGTCCTTCTCTCTCAAAAAGCTAGAGCAAGAATGTGTTTTAGCTTCTGGCCAGTGGCGTAGCCAGGGTTGCTGCCGAGGAGGAGCGGCAGAGAAAAAAGGCACATGTCCTTCGGCAGCCCTGTGCATACGCCGAAATGCCACCGAAAGACAGAGCAGCACATGTGCAGGGCCGCCGAAATTATTCTTATTTCAGTGGCCCGGCGCACGCGCCACTCCGTCTTTCGGTAGCCCTGCACATGCGCCGAAATGCTGCCGAAAAATGGAGCGGCGCATGTGCAGGGCCACCGAAAGACAGAGTGGTGCTGGAAAAAGCACCACTTGGGGAATTCCGGGCCAGGAGGAGCTGACGCTCCTCCTGCTCCCCCCTAGCTACGCTACTGTTTCTGGCCCACTGCCCTCTTATAAGGGCCAGCTGGGCCCCAATTAAGCTGGCGATAGCTGTGGCTACTTTCCCCATCTGCCTCCCTTTTCCCAGCTGTAGCCCTCTCCAGGGCTGCTTATCCCCCTTAAGAATGCTCATGGGGTGGTGAGGGGATCCCTATCACCCCAGCTTCCCTCGCAGCTGGGCCGCAGGGAATCCCTTTCCTGCCACAGGCTTTCCACTATCTGGAGCCACCTGCTTCCCTCTTCTAGAGTCTGGGTTCCCACCATAGACCGCTCAGTTCCTGTGTAGGTTCCCCTCTCTGCTTGGGTTCCCACTGTAGCCCTCCTGGCTCTTGTGTGGGTTCCCTGGTTTGTCAGGGGCCTCTCTGCCCCCGACAGTTCCTTGTTTGGGACTCCAGCCTTGCCTGTCCCTCCGACCTGGTCAGGCTCAGACTGGGCCCCTTGGTCAGCGCTCCCCCTCTTTCTAAGGGGGCAGTGCCTTTTTAAATGGCCCTTAATGTGGCAGTGGAAGCACCTCCTGTGCCTTCCCTTTGCCACGGCCCTCCTACAGTTTGTTTTTGGCTTTGCCCTTCCTTCAGGGCTAGCCTCAGCCCTGCAAGTCCCCTGAGGGCATTCTCTCCTTACGTGCCTGGGCTTCTTATAGGCCCAACAAGTTCTTGGCCCCCCATTTACTTCACAGGGGATATGTTTTCTGGGTGGGGCCTTCTTGTTCCATCCCAGTAGGGACACTCCCTCTTGTAGTGTCCCGGTTGCCCACAAGCTAAAAAGTTCTTAGATCCAGGCCCTGGCCTCCCGCCCTTGGTGCCTGGTCTCTTATATGGTCTTGGTGTCTACCCCCATAGCAGCCGGAACAACTCCCTCTGCTGCTCGGCAAGCTGGGCCACCCAGGCCCTCCAATAAGAGTCCACCTTTTTTCTCCACCTTCCGTTTCTCCAAAGCTCTGATCAGGGCAATAGTCCCAGAGTCCTTGCCCTGCCCTTTGTATCGGGGCAGACCGCATGTGCCCACATTCTCCACCACATGTGGCGGGGCGACGACTCACCGGTGTGGTACCTCCTGCTGGTCATCCTGGGAATTAGCTCTTCCAGCCCAGAGCGCCCTCTGCAGGCCGGTGTCTTGTCTGCCGCTGGCCCCTGTGTCCCTCCCGGACCCCGGTGCCCCTCTATGTCAGGGTTCTGCCCCTGGCAATAATCCACAATCTGGGTCTCCCCACTCAGGGGAACTCCCAACCCCCTATCCCCACCTTGCCTCAGTATTTACTGCCAGTCTCCATTTAGCCTCAGCTCACTGGTGCAGACGGCAGTCTGTAAACCACTCATCTTCTGCAAGGAGAGTTAGGACCTGCTGCCTTTGCCTGACTCTGGGCTGCTCCCCTGCAGGCCCAGTACCTTTTTGGCCCTTTAAGCAAGGCCTGCAGCCTGGGGTTTTTCCTGGCTGGCGCTCCCCAGCTCCCTCTGCCCTTTCCCAGCACTACTCCACCTCAGAAACCCTTCTCAGCTCTCAGGCAGACAAGTCCTTCTTTCTTAAAAAGATAGAGAGAGTATGTGTTTTAGTTTCTGGCCCGCTGCCCTCTTATAAGGGCCAGTTGGGCCCGGATTAAGCTGGCCACAGCTGTGGCGGCTTTCCCCATCAGCCTCCCTTTTCCCAGCTGCAGCCTGCTCCAGGGCTGCTTTAATTCCTTCAGGGCTGGAGCGGGGTGACCACCCCGCTACACTTGGACACAAGGAACCTAGAGGACCAAGTGGGATTACATGCACAATACTCTTCCCCTAGTGATCAGGGGTGAAAACCTGGTACCATTGAAGTTGATGGAAAAACTCCCATTGATTTCAGTTGGGTCAGAATTTCACTCCAGGTGAGTCAGAAGGGACAGAACTGGCCAAGCAGGAAGGAGGAAGCAAGCTTCACTGTTTTTACTTTATTACTTATTTTATTATTTGCACAGTTGCTATTGTACGGACAGTAATTCAAGTTAGAGATTTTGTTACTGTGATGGTAAGAGCCTGTAGATAACCTTGATCCCAGATGAGCGTGTAAAATCATTGTTCAGCAGGGTCAACCTGTTTTCAATATTGTTCAAGTAATTAAAACAGGAGGAAGAGATTTCCAAAAAAAGGACAGCTGAGTAATGTTGGCAAATGACAATAAGATTAATTACCAATGTCAATGGTTAGTCAATATAATTTCTTATTGAACAGTAGTGTTGTGGAGACTAGAGAATACCCACCTTGTTGCACACATGTTCAGCTTGTTGCTTATGTTGTATAGTATCCATCAATGTATTTGTCTTTGCAAGAAACATTGCAATGTATCTTGGAGATGGTGTGGCACTAAACTAATCAAACATGATTTAGTTCAGCTAAATTTAGATTGTAAGCTTTCCAGGCCAGGGGCTGTATCTTACTAGTACAATGAAATCAGAATTATATGGATGCTATGATGATACAAATAAATAAAGATAACATATTCCAATTTTGTGGCCTCTTGGCCATTTTTCTAATGTTTTGGACCCTGACTTTTGACCCAGATCTCTGATGTTTTAAGAAAAGTTTTCTTTCCTATTCTTCTTCTTTCATATGTCTGGTGTACAGCAGTAATTACAATTTCACTTGAAGTTGATTGAACCATATGGCTACATCAGGAATTGCATAATTTATTGTAGTAATGCCTCCTTCATATTTATAAATTGGATCTTTCCTTTGGTGTCTCCCAACAAAATATTCTCAACAGCATCAGGGAACTGGGTCAGAAGAGGCCAAAAGTCCAAAGTCTTTAAGCTCCTAAAGAAAAGAAGATCTGAGAAGGCAAAAAGCTTGAAATATAGCAGAAGTACATCACATGTTTGCTTATGGTAAAGTCCCACACCATTCTCAGGATGCCCAGTCCAGCTATAAAACACAGCAGTAAATTATCCTGTTGAACCTAACTGTGTAAGAGTATCTTTTACTTAATGAATTTCCTTGTCATGGGATAAGAGGGAAGATCCCTTTTATGGATTGAGAACTGGTTAAAAGACAGGGAACAAAGGGTAGGAATAAATGGTAAATTTTCAGAATGGAGAGGGGTAACCAGTGGTGTTCCCCAATGGTCAGTCCTAGGACCAATCTTATTCAACTTATTCATAAATGATCTGGAGAAAGGGGTAAACAGTGAGGTGGCAAAGTTTGCAGATGATACTAAACTGCTCAAGATAGTTAAGACCAAAGCAGACTGTGAAGAACTTCAAAAAGATCTCACAAAACTAAGTGATTGGGCAACAAAACGGCAAATGAAATTTAATGTGGATAAATGTAAAGTAATGCACATTGGAAAAAATAACCCCAACTTTACATACAATATGATGAGGGCTAATTTAACTACAACTAATCAGGAAAGAGATCTTGGAGTCATCGTGGATAGTTCTCTGAAGACGTCCACGCAGTGTGCAGTGGCAGTCAAAAAAGCAAACAGGATGTTAGGAATCATTAAAAAAGGAATAGAGAATAAGATGGAGAATATCTTATTGCCCTTATATAAATCCATGGTACGCCCACATCTTGAATACTGCGTACAGATGTGGTCTCCTCATCTCAAAAAAGATATACTGGCATTAGAAAAGGTTCAGAGAAGGGAAACTAAAATGATGAGGGGTTTGGAATGGGTCCTATATGAGGAGAGATTAAAGAGGCTAGGACTTTTCAGCCTGGAAAAGAGGAGACTAAGGGGGGATATGATAGAGGTATGTAAAATGATGAGTGGTGTGGAGAAAGTGAATAAGGAATAGTTATTTACTTGTTCCCATGATATAATAACTAGGGGCCACCAAATGAAATTAATGGGCAGCAGGTTTAAAACAAATAAAAGGAAGTTCTTCTTCACACAGCGCACAGTCAACATATGGAACTCCTTGCCTGAAGAGGCTGAAGGCTAGGACTATAACAGGGTTTAAAAGAGAACTAGATAAATTCATGGAGGTTAAGTCCATTAATGGCTATTAGCCAGGATGGGTAAAGAATGGTGTCCCTCATCTCTGTTTGTCAGAGGGTGGAGATGGATGGCAGGAGAGAGATCACTTGATTATTACCTGTTAGGTTCACTCCCTCTGGGGCACCTGGCATTGGCCACTGTCGGTTGACAGGATACTGGGCTGGATGGACTTTTGGTCTGATCCAGTATGGCCATTCTTATGTTATGTTCTTTCTTGTCTGGTTTGCTGATAATCTTCATGTTCTTTTAATGTAGTTTTCCACTGTGTGGAATTTCTTTTTTTAAATAATTCTTAGTGCTAATTTGAAATTTTCAGCTGTACAAGTCAGTCATTGTTAGTCCTACTTGGCAGCAGGAGTCAGAAGACTCTTTATAACAGGGAGCGGGCTCTTGGAAAGTCTGAATATACTGTAGAAATGGACTCACTGGGAATATGTGTGCCTCCATGAAGTATGTCAGCTGCATTTTGTCCACTTTATTTGGCACAGTCCAGGTTTGCTGTTAATTCAGTGTGTATATTACCTTGTTCCCTGAAGCACCATTGCTTTAGGTTTCCACATGCAGACCCTATGGGACGCATGCATACTGTTCCTGAACTGATCATTCTCACTGGCTGATAGATGTCAACTTTCAGTAAGATAGAGGGCTTGTCTATATGGCCCTGGAGTTTGGACTGCGGGGGTATGAATTGCAGCACGTATTAGCGCACTACACTGTAACTTTCCCACATAGACCCGGCAGATGCGAACTAAAAGGTATCTAGTTTCAAACAGGACTACATTAAAGCAAATTAGGTACCTTTTGAGTTCACATTCACAGGATCTAAACAGGCAGTTACAGCTCAGTCCACTAGTGTGTGCTGTAATTTATATCCCTGTATCCAAATTTTGGGGCTGTTTAGAAAAGGCCTTAATTTCCCAAGTGCCCAAGTCACTTTTGAAAATGGGATTTAACAGTCTAAATCACTTTAATCCTTTCAAAGCTGAGCACAGCAAACAAAATATTTTTTAAAACCTGGGAATTAGAGTCTGCTTCTCCTCTTACTTATATTTATGTAAATCAGGAGTGACACAACTTAGTTTGGTGGAATTGCTAGTTTAAAACTAAAATAAGAAAGAGAAGAATCCAAGCTTTGGGCACATAAGACCTAATTCAGACCCCGGTGCTGCTGCACCCTCTGGCTTAAGCGGTTTCCATCAGATACAGGGTTTACAGTTTGGTTCAATGGCTCTCAGGTACTCCCACTACACAAATTGTTCCTGTACCCGTGCCTAGAATAACATTTTTGACTGCTTATGTGACTTACTCCTAAGTCCCATTTTCAAAAGTGATAAAGGCCAGGTCCCAAGATCTTTCAATAAGACTTAGTTTCTGAAATGCCTATCTTTCTTAACAATTGGAACTTAGGCCCACAAGTCACTTATGTGCTTTTGAAAATTTTACCCCAGTTTCTAGGCCCTATTTTTAACATCATTTCCTCAGAATAGAGAGAAGAGGTGATTCTAGGACAGCAGCATTTAATATTGGCAGCGTTTAATGCAGCTCTGTATATCTCCTTCTGTATTTTTGCAAAGCCGTCATTTCCAATCTTTGTTCTACCTTTACTTCCAACTTCTGTAGCTGAGCTGTTCCAGCCTAAGATGTTCTGATATCCTGGGAACTGTATTACATGTGCACCCAAAGCAACAGGACCTGGAAAACCTCCTTGAAAAGGACACAATCTTTTCAGATCATTATGCATACACCATACTTATCCTTCAGGTTGGAAGTGACACCTTAGAAGCAGAACCTGCTAATAATTAGGTGCCACAAACTTCCCACAGCTTGCATGTCCCTCAGTGAGCTGTAAAAAGCAGTACAATTGTGATAAAACCATTGACTTTAAATATTTTCACAAATTGGAACTAAAAAAACATGATGAGATCAAACATGAAAAAGGTCACTGATACAAACTTTAAAAAGGTCAAATACCAAAATTATATCAGGAATTGAACTTCCATATAAATAAACTTAGAAGACCTTGAGAATCATTCATGCTGAATGTTGTTGGAGGGCTTTTAATCAGGCAACTTGGCAGAGTTTGAAGAAGTTCAGTACTTATATTTGGTCCAGACAATCATAAACATCATATTATAGAAGGAAGTCATCATTTACTTCATGAAACATTAGCTCCAAAATTCTATTCATGTTATTAGGGGACGGGCAAAGCACTAACTGAAGGTTTCACTTATCCACCAAGGCTTTTACTAAGATTTTTTAAAAAAGAGTTGATATGCATTCTCAAGCCCTTTAGCTTTTTGTGCTAAAGTTGAGGGGTAAGGGGGGGTGTCAAACAGCTGTGGTGCCTGTTGGGTTTGCAATCTGTGGCATGAGAAGCTCCAGAATGAAAAATGTACGAGATTTCCATTCAGCCTGGCAGTAGGGCCCAGGGCAATCATACTACTTTAATACCAAGGTAAGGAGACTTAATTGGAGATTGAATACAGGAATCATTCTTGGAAGTCTGATTAGGGCCATAGATTTGTGAGGAGATGGGTTACAGAGGGTCCTACAGAGCCAGGAATTAATCAGAGGTCACAGGGAGCTAGGATCCTTGGGGAAAAAAAGATGTTAGAAAGACTTTTTATTAAGCTCCTCTGTCTTTAGCTGCATGAAGTCTAATCCAGCTCTCCTATTACTGTCCTCTTCAGGTGGAGAGGCCCCACAATCATCTACATCGCCAGCTCCCTCATCCACCCATTTGCCCTGCAGAGCTTCCCCTCACTAGCTTCAAAAAGTAAAACATCTGAACATCCTGAGCTTAGCAGAACAACCCAGTTTTCCAAGTTTTGCTCATCAATAACCAGGGGATTGCTTAATTTTCTGGTACCACATTTAGCAAGGAAATATGGTCAGTTATAGCATATTTCACCAAAGACAAGCCTCTCCTTCAGTTAGCATGGAAGTATAATGCAGAAGAAAAAGCTCCAATGAAGTGAGAAAACACAGGGAGAAAAGTAAGATTTAATATTAAGTGATTTTTCTACTAGACTCCACATTGAGTTAAAGACCAAAGTAGATTGAATTTTCTATTAAATGAATAACAAGGTCTGAATTAACGAATAGTGAGACCCCTCTTTTACAGTACTCTGAGGGGCAGAAGCGGAGAGGGGTATGATTTACCATTCTGACCTTCTCTGTGGATAGCAGGAGTAGTTCCTGAGGTACCAGTAATGTGTGACTGGAATTACCTATCACATGCCCTTTAGAGAAGAAATACCCAACCAATAGATAAGCTTATGAAGAGGTAACCAAACCTTATTTAAGGATCTATAATATTTACAACTATAGTGACACTGTACTGCAGAGTTCGGGGCTAGTATTGTCAAGCAATGGAGTGCTTTTTATAAGGGATCTGTAACTCATTGGGGATCTATCCCTTTCCACCTCCAGGGGCGGTAGGTCCACCAGTGTCCCATCAGGGTTAAATACTAGGGCTTGTTTGTTTGTTTGTTTGTTTACACATGAACTCCTGCTGCATGGTAAGTATCTCACCTGAACCAAACCCCTCTAGCAGTAATACTGCTTTCAAATATCTTTTATAGCTGGATAGACGACAGTGAAGCAGTGCAGAGGCAGCCTTGGATGTGGTTATTTGCAAATCCCTCTCTTTGGTTTCCTTCTATTCTCTTTCTCTCCCCCCCACCCCCAGTTCATGCTGGTGCACTGCATGTGCATGATTTCTTTTGTGCACAAACTTGCCAGGCTAGATTTTGCTCTAAAACCCATTGTTTTATTTTCAATTGCTAAACTATTTAAGAGTAGACACTTTCTTCTGAGTGGCTTTTTTTTTTTCTGATTACTATGTGTGCTGTCGCATATGTGTGCTATAGCATAGTGAATGTGCAGTTCCATTTGCTGCAGCTTCTATTTTCTTTTATACTGTGCCACATTAATATAAGCCAACAGTTAAAACTCTCCAGGGGTCTTGTTTAATATCTCCATATCTCTCCAGGGACACTGCCTGCAACTAGTATGGTGGCTGACTTGAGGCCTTGAAGTTCTGTATTTCCAATCATATTAAGGTATTTGCAGTGGCTTATTTATTTTATTGAATTTCAGGGTTGTTGTAATATTAGTTGTTAAATGTATTTACTATCATGAGTTCTGCCTGTTGGGAAGCTACATAGGGAATGTACTTTTTGTTAGATTACTTGAAAATATCAGGAGCTTTGAGAGGCTTTCATCTGCCTCTGGTATTGCACAGTTTTAGTGTCAGGAGATTTAACCCATATGTCTGTCTGGCAAAATTTTAATTGGTTTGTAGCTCTAATGGGCACAGAAAAGTATTTTCTCTTGATGCGAATTACTTTGGGGATCAAGAGAGGTCTATTTTTTGTTTGTTTGTTTTTTCTCTTTTTATTTCTGGAATATATTAAAACTGAAAATAAATTCAACAGCAAGCATAGCTCTCTCCACTAATTTTCTGTGTATTCAGTACATGTGTAGTGTAATGTTTTGACAACCTGTATATTGGTGTTTGCATGTAGGGGTATAGCCAGTAAGTAGCAGCGATACCTAAGCAGTAATTCTTCAAGAGATCCAGTCATAACAGACTTTGAGTGATGAGCGCCACATCTAATAGCACTACTGGTTACAATAAGTATTTTCCCAAGATCTAACTCCTATACATTCAGATAAACTGAACTAGAAAAAACATCTACATAGCACCATTTGGGATGGTCTTTCTTCTTTGCGACGTGACAATTACAGCAGATTTATGGCCTGGAGACTTGAAACCCTTCTGAAGCCCAGAACATTTGAGCATCACCATAGTAGCCAGATCCTCAACTGTTGTGAATTAGTGTAGTTCTGTTGATGTCCACAAATGGCAGGTTTCTACATGGGATTTAAATTAAAAGACAGTATTGAAGCTAAGACGCTTGGATCTTTTTATGAACTGCAGTTCTTTAACATTGTTTATAACTGATTAATGGGTATCCTTACTTAAAGAATGGATGGATGTCTGTGGACCTGAAGTATTAACAGGACTCTGCCAGCATGTGAAAGCTGCTGCCTAGGTAAATGTCCAGAAGGAGCAGAAGAGGAAGATCAGGTGGAGCAGGAGTGTGGATGACAGAGGGAAAGAAAGAGAGAGAGAAATTAATCTGATTGTTTTTGCATCCTGTGTTCTTTGATTTTTTTCTTTGTTTTTCTATACCCCCAAATTATCTTTCATAATTGTGGTAAATGATTTGAATGAATGCAGATTTATTCTAATTAAAATTGTGAAAGATTGAAAAAGTAGGTATGTAATCTCTATCCAGACAAAATATTTTCTCATCAAGATAAAATACAGGTGGACAGTGACTATCACTTTCTTACAGAGCCCAAATTTAGCTTGCATCAGTGCCAGGCCGTTTACACCTTGATCCTTTATAGACTTAAATAGGACTCTGTGCAGGGGTCCATACTAACCTCTCTGGACATCACTTTGCACCTCTGAAAAATGGTTCTGCTAATATGTCCCTATCTTACTAGGCTGCTAAGATTAATTAATTAATATTTCTAAGGCACTTAGATTCCTGCTGAGGATCTCCATCCATCCACCCATCCATCCAGTGTTTATTGATTAATATTTTATGATTATTTTATTTAAGACTTTATGGGGAAGAGAATTTTAAATTATTTTTAGTGTTATCACATGTCTGTTCATGTGGGAGGATTGTTTTAATCCTGTGCTAGAGGCATATTGTTTCATTCTCTGCTGATAGTGGCTGACATAATGTCATCACTCTACATGACATTTGAAATGCTGATTTGTTTATAAGGGATTACTTTATAGATTTTTAAAAACATGCATTTGATGTATATACATCATATTTGTATCAGGATAAAATTCAGACGAATCAATCTTGATGAATATTTTATAAGTGTCTTCTATTCTTGGCATCTCTCATGGTAACAAGATGAAATATTTTAATAAACTAGATCTTTTTTTTTAATCTGAGTCTGTCTGAGTTAGGACTTTAGGATCTGGCCCGTTATAAAAGGGCAAATTCTGCTTCCTGAGTAGCTCCAATCATTTCAATAGAACTTCTTCTGCAGAAAAGTTTTTTATCCAACATGAGTTGGTGGCGGGATCTGGCCAAAGACCTACCTGACTTTAGTCAGAATGACATTATTTATATCTAGGGCCGTACCAAATTCGCGGCCATGAAAAATGCATCATGGACCGTGAAATCTGGTCTTTTGTCCTATACTAAACAGATTTCATGGGGGAGACCAGCTTTTTTCAAATTGGGGGTCCTGACCCAAAAGGCAGTTGCGGGGGTGGTGGTGTCACAAGGTTATTTTAGGGGGGGTCCCACTATTGCCACCATTACTTCTGTGCTGACTTCAGAGTTTGGCAGCCAGAGGGCGACAACTGTTGGCCGGGCACCCAGCTTGAAGGCAGCACCCCAGCAGCAGCAGCAGCACAGAAGTAAGGGTGGTAATACCATACCATGCCACCCGTACTTCTGCGTTGCTGCTGGCAGTGGCTCTGCCTTCAGAGCTGGGCTCCCGGCCAGTGGCCGCCACTCTCCAGCTGCCCAGCTCTGAAGGCAGCACTGCCGCCAGCAGCAGTGCAGAAGTAAGGGTAGAAGTTCTTCAATCCCCACTACAATAACCTTGTGACACCCCCCCCAACTCCTTTTTGGGTCAGAACCCTACAATTACAACACCGTGAGATTTCAGATTTAAATAGCTGAAATAATGAAATGTATTATTTTAAAAATACCATGACAGTGAATTTGACCAAAAATGGACAGCGACTTTGGTAGGGTATTTATATCTAAAGGGGTAAATAAAAATATCTGGGACCATTTCTGATCTCAGTTAGCTATGTTATAAATCCAGAGCAACTTTACTGATTTCAAGAGAGTCATTGTAGTTTTATACTAGTGTAACTGCGATCAGAACGAGCTTCCTTACTCTGAGCTATGTCAGCAGAACCAATAGAGTAGTTGGTTACCCACAGGCTGACACAGAGGATAGAGTGTTTCTGTCAGTGATGTCAGTAAAAATAGTGCTGCCTTACTCTTTAGTGGGTAAACTAAGTTAAACTATGCAACTTAAAAAAAAAAATCTGTTGAGTCTTTAAATGAGAAGAAACTGCACTGAATAAATGTTTTGGAATAAATATGCTTGTCATCAATGTTGATATCTTCTTTCATCTGTATTTGATCTTTATTAATTGTGATTTTATTATTATTGTTATTTATTATTTCTATTATAGTGGCACTTAGGGGCTCCAGTCAGGGTTAATGTTTTTTAATATGTCTGTCCAGTGCTTATTATGTTAAGCATATAAAAAGGCTGTTACAATAGACCAGTCTTCTATCTTATGAAAACAGGGACTGGATTCTGTGCTTGGTTATGTTATAAATCCAGAGAAACTCCAATGAAGTCAAAGAAGTTACTTTAGCTTCACTCTGGTATAACTGAGAGCAGAATTTGGCCCCAAAGCTTAGAATTAAACCCCATGTAACCATCTGGTATTGGCCAAGTACATCTCTATACATGGAATTTATTTTGTCTGTGTCCTGAACAAGAAGCAGTCATTAATATTCTCTGTCAGTGGAGTAACTGATTATCTGGGAGGTTAAGCACATCCTGATTAAGTTCAATATTATATATTAGGAAATGGACTGCTTCTTGTTCAGCCCAATGTAGTAACAAATGCTGAAAAAGAAAACACAAAAAAGCATTCTTGTCTTCATTTATAAACTCTTCTTTGTCTAACGGATTTTTTTTTTACTTAGATTATTTTAAGGCTATTGATTGAATAAAAGCATTTGCTTTGCTGCATTTTCAGCATTCTATTATACATCATATCTACTTCTTAAGGACGTTGACATATTGCTTTTCCAGACGATGATAACTAAAATGGCTGTGAACCATTTTAAATATAATTTTCACAATGTGATCAGAGTGGCTGGTGAACTGCCTCCTCAAATATCCTGATAGTGGCTCTTTAATCTTCCCCTTTCCCCATATGCCATCTTATTTTTATAAACTGCTAATCTGGTCATCTTCTTGTAAATATGTTTCAAATTCTAACTTTTATGTGGCAGCTGTTCTTTTCCTTGAAATTACAATTTGAATTTTATGCACTATGAAAAAATCCATTTACTAGTAATGAGTCTAAGTGGTTAGTGACTGTTGAATGGATGAAATGATGCTTCATTACTCATCCCCTTTCCCTTCTGTTTCAGACACACTTTTATAGCCAACTTCACTCAATTGCAACAAAAATGTTGTTGTTTTAGTTGCTGCTGCTGTTGCTACAGTCTCTGTGCTGAAATCCTGCAGTTATTAACTAATGATATATAACGCTTTGGACTGGATTACCCAATGATGTAACAATACTAAGTGTCTCTAATTTAGCAACTTGCTTAAGATGACTTCTTTTTATAAGGCTACATAATTCAAATGAAAATGTGCTGCAGCTATTTTACAGATCCAATTCAATCCCTAAAACATTTAGCTGTCTTTCTTGAAATAAGTATCTTGGCAGGCTTTGACAGTTAAGCTACAAGGTGCTGAGACAGCTAGATTCAAGATGCAGCATCAAGCATTGAACTTTAGCTGTTAGCATACAAGTCAAATTTCATATACGTCGGGAATTTGGCTGGCCTGATGTTTCGTTCAACTCTTTAAAATTGTTAAATTTATTGGCTTAGTTATCCTACAAAAATGGCTTGAGGTGAGGTGTTTACGTTTTAAAAATGATAAACTTCCAACATGAACATTTTTTTGACCAATGCCATTATTTCCACTAAATTCACAATTACAATAACTCTCTACCAATAATATAAAATATATAACAGAAGTAGTTATTAGTGAATAGAACAAAAGCCAGTTTGTTTCTTTTCATTTGGATGGTGCTCAGATAATACAGCGATGAGAGCCATGTGGGATATGTCTACACTGCAAAAACAAAACAAAACCCTCAGCAGCAAGCTTCAGAGCCCAATGAACTCACCCAAATTTGTTTTAATGAAACTACATTCATATTGTACCCCATGTTATCTTTTGAAAACTCCTATTGAAGTCAGTGGTAGATCGGAACACGGAACAAAACTAGATTATAGCCATTAGATAAAAGGAAAGCAAAGCAAAGTGCAAAAGAGGGAGCTTAAGAAGGAAGAAAGCAAAACAAACAGGAGGACAAAGTCAAGAGAAAATTGGAGACTTTTAAAATGGGAGTCTTCATAAAAGAAATAGTTAAAGGAAGAGCAAGAACTGAAGTGCAGATTTAAAACTAAAGAAGGAAGTACCTGACAATTTTGCTACGAGACAATCTATTCCATCTTTTAAATTGGTTTCCATTCTCCTACCGCTTTAATGCAAATAGTTTCATGTCTAAATATATATTTTAACATTAGCAATTTTCTACTGCAGCCATGTACACAAAATTTTACTTTGAAATTTTAACAGAGTAGTTTAATACTAGTCAAGTGCTTACTCTATTGTTCGAATGATCTCTTACACCAAGGACCAATCAAGGGGAGGTGCTCTAGAGTAAAGACTTAAGAATCTGGCCCTAGGAAGCAAGTTGTTAGTATACAACCAGCCTCTGACACTGATACTCATGCTGAGTCTGTGTTGAACCATTAGCAATCTGATTGACATCAATGGCGTAAAATGCCATTCCAGGGGCCATATGATCAGAATGTCATAGATTTGAGGTCAATGGAGCTATGACAATATACATCACCTGATGATCTAGCCAAAGGTGAGTGAAGGTATTGGAACCAGGCATTTATTAGTTCAATTTTTCATTCTTGAAGGATAGGTCCATCAATGACTATTAGCCACGATGGGCAGGGATGGTGTTCTTAGGCTCTGTTTGTCAGAAGATGGGAAGGGCAATAGGGGATTGATCATTTGATGATTACCTGTTCTATTCATTCCGTCAGAAGCACCTGATATTGGCCACTGTTGGAAGACAGGATACTTAGCTAGATGATTCTTTGGTCTGATCCAGTATGGCCGTTCTTATGTTCTTATTCTTCTCTGTGTTGTTAGCACTCTGGTTTACTAGTATGGATCTGTTATTGATGTTTCTCAAACTTTTTACTTTTACCAGCGCCTTTGTTCTAACTGAGATCAGAACCAGGATCAGAACAAAATCTCTAAATTCTTCTACCACTAATTGTGATGAATACATATAACACACAGTATTGATTAAATGTATATTTAAATGACTAATGAAAGAAAAATGATTGATTTTTTTTGTGCGTGTGGGGGGGTCTTTTTAAGGCTTTCAACTTATTTAGTGTGTGTAAACCTCTTTGATAAAAGCCTTTGCAGTGAATCTGTGGGAAAAATAAGGATGTTGGTTACTGTTACTTATACTGCAACTTAGAAATCCCTGGAGACTCATTAAATCTATAAAGATATAAACGTCTTTTTTCCTAATATGCTGACATTTTGATAATAAATAAAGCATCCAGCCTAAAAGGAATAGAAAACAATTTCAGCTAGATTTCAGAATTGTCTAAGTCCCTGAACAATAAACAGAAATATGCTTTCTAAGGGAGCACTGCTGCAAAATGACATTTTTGATACCACATTTTCATTATCTTTATGTTGGTATCAATATTCTTCTTCTGATTCAACTCCAGTGAACACACCCAGTATGTGATACAAAGAAGCACAAAGCTAAGTTTGAAATTTGGAATTTGACCTTTTTCACATTTATGTTCATTTTAAAATAATTGCAAATTTTGTTTTATTTATGTAGGGCTGGACTGTCCCGGTCCTTATTTGGCCCTGGCAGGGGAGTAAGACCGAATAAGCCCTAGCTCCCCCATGACTCTGTTTGGCCCTGCTCTGATTGTGATGCCCGCCCCACTTGAGAAAGTGGGGGCTGCTTACCCAAAATGCCTTCCTGTGTATACCTGAGTGGGGAGTAGGAGGAGCTCTGTGTCTGCCCCTCCTCTCACTCATTGGATAAGTAGATACCCAGATGCATAGGGGGATAAGTAGCTACCCAGATGCATAGGGGGATAGTAAAATGCCTTTCTAGCCTTTTCTACTGTAGTATATATTTATTCCCAGAAAGTTGTGAGGTCTGTACCAGACCCCAAATTTATTTAGGCTTACTGGCCTGAAAGACCATTTTTTTAAAAACAGTGAGGAGAGACTGCTTTCTCCCAATTCTGTACTTTGCCAGCGCTCACAGCCAAGCATAACATTGCAATAATCCACAGTTTAAGGCTTTACTGAAGGACAGCCTGTAATCCTGCCCCCTGCTCGCTACCCTTCCCCTTTTCTCATTGCTAGATTCTCTCCACCTCCCTCCCCATCCAGCTGAGGTCTCCCTCTGCATTGGGAGACTGCTGCCTTCCACAGGACCGGCCCACAACATTTTGGCATCTGAGGCGGGGAGCTCAAATGACGCCCCCATGCCCCCCGCTTGGGCCAAAACTTTGAAAGGTCTCAATTCTGCCTTTTTCCTGTTCTACTCCTCTCATGGTACTGCTCTGCTTCCTACCCCAATAAAGGAGAACTAACAACTTAAAATGCCTTGTTCAAAAATTTTAAGTAACACTTAACTTTCAAACGCCTGAACAGCAAATGTAACTTTTGTTGTCTGCATAGTAAACACTGGCATTTTTATCTGTTTGAATAATCAAAGTGGTGCTTTCCGTGCCTTCTTGGTTGCAAAGATTTGAACTGCTTCCTGAAGGTCCACAGTCTGGGCCAGCTCATGCTCTATTGAGATGTTTGCAAGGCTGACCAGCCTCTCCTGTGTCATTGTGGAGTGTAGACTTCAGCTTGGAGAAGCTGCGTTCTCCACTGACAGCCATTATAGGAAGTGTTAGAAGTATGCACAGAGCAACAAAAGCTCTGGAAAGAGGGTGGTCATCTTATTTGGGCACTTATATTTCAGAATAGCCTTTGGAATTGATCCTGCTGGAATGTATCTTGAAAGGGCTTTCAGTTCATCACCTGAATCACTCTCATCAATATCGCGCATGTCATCATGTGTCAAAACTGTCTCTAATGTCCTGCATTGCTGATGTAGGGATTCTTCAGGCATAGTAAGGAGTTTTGGAATATCATACGACATCCCAAATATACTGCTGTGTTCCTTGAGCTGCATGAAACGTTCTTCAACTGACTGTATTGCACAATCTAGCACCTGGTTAAAGAATTCAACTTTGAATTGTTGTTTGGGGTCTCTTATAGGATTATCCCATGCCTCATAATCAAAATGTCTTCTTCTTCGGTGACTCTTGTATTCTTGAATGGATAAGAAAATAGCTTCAGTGTGAAGTTACTCTGCCAAGTTCTGTGCACTCTTCAGAACGTTTTGAAATCCCTCATCTGACTGGTAAGACTGTAGGTTTGACTTTGCCTTGTCCAGTTGTTCCATCGCTCCAGATATATCAAGGTCAACACCTTGGAGTCTCTTGCTTACAACATTTATTTCAAACAGTATGTCATGCCACAACACTAAGCCACACAGAAATTTGAAGTTATGTATGTTACTGGTGATTCCATTTCCCTCTGCCACTGTTCTCTCACAAACAGTTCCTGTCATAGCAATATCCTCCATAATGGCAACTATGACATCATCTATCTTCCCAATTTGGTGTTTGATAGGCTTTATTGCCTCCACTTAACTTTCCCATTGTGTGGCACTCAGTGGTTTCAGTATCAGAAAGGATGTTCCCAGATGTTGCTTCAAAATTTGCCATCGATGAGTCGATGCAGAGAAAAATACATAGATGCTTTGAATACATTAAAAAATTCAACAGCCTCACTAGAATGTGATGCTGCATCACGGACCACCAAGTTCAATGAATGAGAACTGCATGGGACAAAAAAAGTTCGAGGGTTTAATTCTTGGATCCATGTCTGCACTCCTCTGTTGCTCTCTTTAAATATATTAGAGGAATAAATACCAGGGAGGGAGAGGAATTATTTCAGCTCAGTACTAATGTGGACATGAGAACGAATGGATACAAACTGGCCATGGGGAAGTTTAGGCTTGAAATTAGACGAAGGTTTCTGACCGTCAGAGGGGTGAAATATTGGAACAGCCTTCTGAGGGAAACGGTGGGGGCGAAGGACCTGTCTGGTTTTAAGATTAAGCTAGATAAGTTTATGGAGGGAATGGTTTAATGGGATAACATGATTTTAGTCAAACGAACAGTGTGCCATCGCTGGTAAATAGTATCAATGGCCAATGAGGGTCTGGCTGGAGAATCTTGCCTACATGCTCGGGGTTCTACTGATCGCCATATTTGGGGTTGGGACAGAATTTTCCTCCAGGGAAGATTGGCAGAGGCCCTGGAGGTTTTTCGCCTTCCTCCGCAACATGGGGCAGGGGTCACTAGCTGGAGGATTCTCTGCTACTTGAAGTCTCTAAACCAGGATTTGGGGACTTCAACAGCAGAGTCAAGGAAAAGGGTCGGGACGGCTTTGTGGCCTGCATCATGCGGGAGGTCAGACTAGATGATCATAATGGTCCCTTCTGACCTTAAAGTCTATGAGTCTATGAGTCTTTCCTCTCATGTTGGCACCATTATCGTAGCCCTGACCTCTCATGTCAACTATCGCAATTCCTATATCTTCCAGCTTTTTTAGAAGCACATTTGTCATACCAACTCCTGTAGTATCATCAATGTCAATAAATTCTAGAAAATGCTCTCTGACAGTCACCATTGCAGGGACATTTTCACTAGGTTCTGTTACAAAATGTGCCATTAAAGTCATTTGTTCCACATGGCTGATGTCAGGTGTGCAGTCCAGAATAACAGAGTAATATCTTGCTGACTTCAGATCTGCCACAATCTTCTGTTTGACTTTTGTTGCCAGTATCTGTATGATCTCATTTTGAATTGTTTTTCCAAGGTAATGGTGTGTGTACATTTCTTGGGTGGTAATTCTTCTTAGATGCTCCTGGAGTACACCATCAAACTCTGCCATCAGCTTCACAATTTTAAGGAAGTTTCCATTGTTTGGCACATACAGCCGATCTGAAGTGCCACGCAGTGTTAGGTTTTGGGTAGCAAGCATTCTCACAATGGCAATGAGCCTTTTCAGAATATTTTGCCAGTAAAGAGACTCTGATGCAATCTTCTCTTGATGCTGATCATCTATGTTGGCCTTTAACCTTAGTCTCATCTCAAGCTCTTTCCACCTATGGAATGCTCTCTGGTGATTTGCTGCCTTCTCATGGCATGCCAGATTTCTAGCCAGATTTTTCGAGCCCTTTGTTCCTGTAGAACCCAATGTGGCTGAAACATTAGACTGGAAGAGTTTGCAACAAAAACAGTATGCAGCATTCTGGGTATTTGAGTACATAAGCCATGGCCTCTCTACTTTGTCACCATTGGGGATTTCACGCCAGTAATGTGTTGATTAGAAACGTCTATTTTCATTGTCTTGGGGAACATGAAGTTTTTCACTTGCTGTGGCCCATGAAGTACAAGGAAGTCCCTCAGGCTACTGCTCAAGTGGGTCCACAGTCTTGGATCATCTAGACTTAAGGAACTAAACTCAGCAGCAGCTGTTTCTGGTGCCTCCACCACACTCTTCTCTGATCTACACTTTTCTTCAGGAATGTGCACGGTTACATCCATTTGAGATGGAGATATGGATGCTGCAATAGCTGCCAGGTCTCCTGCACTCTGACTGACTAACTGGAAGATCAGGCATCTCCTCACCACTCACATTCTCACTGGGGCCGGAAGGCTCATCATGAACATTTGCATCTATGTATCTCAGGAGAGCTCCTTCCTGCTTAGATAGAAAAGCTTCCTTTGCTTTCTTTCTTTTCTGAATGCTGCCCCAGAGGGGTGTTTTCTTCTTTCACTCATGACTGCTGTTCTGTGCCAGCTATAGTGGCTCTCAACACTCAATTGAAGAGGACAAATAAGCAGGCTGGTAGCAGAGTCTGAGTGAGGGAAGATATCAGCATCTTAAGGGCTTAACTGGCTTCTATTACTTCAGTTGACTGCCTGTTCTCCTCAAGTGGGTTCAGGGAAGCAGCAGGAAACAGGAAGCTCCCTGAGAAGCTGGTGTTAATCAGTCCAGGCTCCTGGGGGTGCTAGAGAGGTACATAAGAGGCTCCTCCTCCTCTCTCTCCCTGCAATGCCTGCTGCTTTCTGTTATTCCCCCTCACCTTTTCTCCTGCCTGTCTGTTATGTCTCTTGTGCCCTCCTTCCTCCAGTACAGCACTCCACCATCTCTGTGCATCTAGAGCAGAGAGAATACATATGCACCAGCAGCAGACACAATTTTCTACACTCTGTGGCACCCCACTCCCCACAGTCTGGCACATTCATAGAAAAATGATAAATGACAAAAACATTGAGGGTGAACACATTTCACAGAACAATCGCTCCATAGCTGACCTCTGAACCCTGGTCCTCAAAGGAAACCTGCACAACACCTTCAAAGATGAGCCTGAGAGCTTAAATTCATAACTTTACTTCATACTAAAAATCATAGTCTTAGGGCTGGTCTACACTAGAAACTTACATCAACATGGCTACATCTCTCAGGGGTGAGAAAAATTTCACACTCCCGAGGGATGTAACTATGCCGACCTAACCCCTAGTGTAGATAGTGCTAGGTCAATGGAAGAATTCTTTTGTTGACCTACCTACTGCTTCTCAGGGAGGTGGATTACCTATACCAATGGGAGAACTCCTCCTTTTGGTGCAGATAGTGTCTGTGCTGAAGAGCTACAGCAGTGCAGCTGAAGAGGTGCTGCTATAGCGGTTGAAGTGTAGGCATTTGGTTAATAAAGACACAGGATTTACAACTTGTTACAACAGTCTTTAACCTGCCAACTCTCTGTTTTTGACTTCTGATGACTTCAGCGGTGTTAACTGGCTACTTCACCTTGAATGGTCTATTACAAAATGTGTTAATTACTTATGCCAAACAATCTGTTCCATGTTATATTTAGCTGTGACACTCTGAAAACCTTTGAGTTCTGTGTAGCTCAAAAGTTTGTCTCTTTCACCAATGGCAGTTGGTCCAAAGAAGATATGACCTCACTCACCTTCTACTTCTAATATCATGGAACAATACAGCAGCAACAACACAGCAAACAATATGGGGGGTGGGGCAGAATAGTAATTTGTGGTAGGAATGCTACTTTTTTATGTCAGACCTTACAGCTTTCCAGTAGAATATTCTTCCATTCTATTAGCCAGCCTTCATTGTGCCATAATCATAGAAATTTGGAACTAGAAGAGGTCCCAAGAACTCATCTAGTACATCCCACCCCCATCACTCCCAGTGAGACAGGATTAAGTATACTTAGATTATCTCCGACAACTGATTCTCTCATCTGTTCTTTGAAGCCTCCAAGGATGGGACTTCCACAACTACCTTAGGTAACCTGTTCCAGTGCATCATAATACCTACTTTATAAGAAACCAGATCCTATTAGCAGCCTCCCTTCCAGGACCATATTGGGTAACCTAGTCCCTAGGTATTTCCCTTTTATATATTTTTTTCAATAGTCTAGCTGCTCCTCAGTGTATTATAGAATTGTTTATAAATAAATATATACTTAGGTATATATGTTTATAAATAAATATATACTAACTGATGTCAGTTACACCAGTATAATTTGGGAGTATCTCTACTGGTTTCAATTTCACTGAATTATTGAGTTTTTAATTGGGTCCCTGGAGTCTAATGGGCATTTTCACCATATTTTTAATAGTTTAAGGAAGGTCAAATGGCATCTAAACTAGTTGACCCCTTAGCAAATTTTAATGTGCCAGTCTATTATGACATTTTCATGCAACATAACTAATGCAAGATCTCATGATAATTCAGAAAATAAATCATAACAGCACTGAACCATCTGCCTGCACCACATCACTGTAAGATATCAATGGCCATCAAAAAGCTAATTTGCTAGTATCCATTTATTTGCAATTGCGAAGCAGAAGGTGAAACTGAGGAAATTAATTGAGAAAAAAAAGAGGAATAAATGTTGAATGTCAGCAAAAGACAGGCCCCAACAATGTCTCAGGATGCTCATGTGGTGATCTGCAAAATAACTTTGAGCTGTTGCAAGATAGAGATAAGAGGCTCTGGCAAGAGTTTGTTGAATAACATCATGCTGCCAGAGAGATAGGTTAAAGGAAGTCTCTCGCACACGCACAAGAAGGATAGATTAGAAATGTATAGATAATAAAATACCTCACCTGAGTGTACCTCTGTTTGTGATCCAAATCAGCACAACAAAAGATGTGGCACTGGCAATGAAATATTCTTTCTACGTGTATCTCCCCTGTCCTCAAGGTTTTTACTATGGTGCATTTCCTCTGCCTGGTTCCTCTGCTTTGTTTAAATAATATCTTGTATGGATTTACAGCTGTTTTTGTTAACTTAAGAAACCACTTTATTTAATTCAGCAATCAGCAGTCCATTCTTAACTGTTGGATTTAGATTTAGTTTGCTCTGTTACCTACAGCTTGATAGCATAATCTTATGTTTTGGAAAAACTAGCTTATAATATTTATTTGTTAGAGAGTTCAGTATATTTAAGAATGGTACAATCTTCTCCTTATGGTTCTGGATTAATTTTCAATTAATTCTATATTTTAATTATTGTTCCCTTGAAATATCTTTAAATCTGTGTAGTCATTGAAATATGCTTTTCTCTGGATTTCAAGACATCATCATTACTTTGAGTAGAATTCACTTCAAATAATAGAACTTTTATTGAAAACAAAAATAACAAAAGAGACTGTTCATGGGAGAAATACTTGAGACTCTATTGTAACTCCTATCAACAATATCTTTTAACATGAAAAGAACACTTAATACTTAAATAATAGATTGCAGAGAGTGAAAACAGTAAACTGCAAATTGACATACTGAATTTGTGGTTGACTGGCATATTTTAAAAAAATAAACCTGGACTATGGAAGAAAAAAATAAAATTAAAATTGTTCTATAGTGTATTATTCTTCATTAGACTATTTTTTGCACACCATGGGCCAAGTCTACTCTAGGTTATACCATAGTAAATCTAAATTAACACCACTCAGACAAATGGATTTAGTCTAGGCCAGCTCATACCCTCTAGGTTCACCCCTGGAGTGGATACTCTTGCATGGAGATATCATGAGCACAAATTCTTCCTGATCCCTCAAGGTGGATGAAACTGCAAGGTGACAAGGTCATGGTCTATCACTGAGGCTTCCAAGACTATGTAAAGCAGTCACCTCTACTTAAAAAAAATTGTAATCATAACCAAATAGTTCTAGGATCCTTAATAAGAAAGCCATTCAATGTGACCAAATGCTTCAGCGGTGCACATTGAAATAAAATTAGCTATATTAATTTTCTTAGCAAACTATGAGACTAAATAGTCTATTTAAATTAGCTCATGCACACCTGGCTGGTACAAAACCTGCCCAATCTGGGTCAGTTATATGAAGGAAGACTTTTAGTTAGGCATCCTTTCAGAACTTCAACTAATACTTTACTGTCAGAGTTAATTAAGCAGATTGGCCTATAAGGGGCACATTGCAATGGATCTTCATGAAGCAGAACAACTTTTGTCTCCTGCAGTGTAGAGAGTACAATTTTCTTTTTCCTGAATCACAAAACACGTCTTGCCCAGTCTGCTCTGATTTAAGACATTTTTAACAATCTATGGAGGACCTATTGGACCATGGTGATTTATTACCAGGGAGAAAAATTTGACCGCCTCCAATTCCTTTAATGTTAAAATATCATTTAAAATGATTATAGCAGTAGGGGACACTGAATAATTTAACATGTTGGAGTCAATGAGTCTTTCCATTGACTTCAAGGGGAGTTGAATCCAGCTCCTGGTGCCTACCCTTGGGACATTTATATTTCCATTCCTCATCAAGTAGTTTGCCAGGATTATTTTTCTGTTCATAACACTGATTTGTGCGCTAGGGTCAGAAATGTGCCCAATTACGACATTGTGTATTTCATCTCATCTCTAAAGTTGGAGTCTGTTGTCACTCCTCTGTGTTGCACAGTTTCCTTTCTAATTCTTCTGATTACTCCAGGCAAATTCTTTTAAACGGGATGAATAAGAGATTATGTATGACGTTATCACTGGTTTTGAGGTTTTCCATAATAAAGACTGAAAGTTACCTGTGTTTTCCCTTTCATTAAATCTTCTGTTATTCTTTTTTTTTAAAGAAATGAACAAACATTTCGTTTTGCAATGAGAGATGCACTGGCTTTAGTGTGTGCAAATGCCTCCGTATTTTAATCCATCCCAGTTTCTCAGCTGTGGACTTCATATCTCACATCTCTGAGGAAAACTTATCAAGTCTGTCTGATCTTTTTTTGAGATTATGCAGAACACAGCTATAACATGTGGTAATAAAGTGTGGTATTTTTGTCAGTATATGATGATAAAAGTTCATAAAAATCTCATTGGAGACATACACAGAGACACAGTGTTTCCTTATGCTTTTTAGGGACCAGTACAATTCCCACTGAAATAAACAGAGTCTTTTCAGTGACTTCACTGGGAAATGGATCCTGCTCTAAGACATCTTCTACTGGTATCCATTTCCCTTGTAATTCAGTGGGGTTTCAATATTTTCCCATTTTAGCTTTGTGTATATTAAAATGTAGGCCCCACTCTATCTGCCACAACATCAGGCATAAAAACATTACCAACCCATTCCCTGCATATTTTCTCATAGATTCTTTGAGATAGGTAGATTTCTGTAACAATGCCACCAGTGCTGGATTTCTTCTCAGGGCAGATAAATGCTCTTTCCTTTGTTGTGGGATGATATATGCCCCCTACTTTCTAGGACCATACTTTAAATCTATCAATGGTCATTCACTTCTTCAATGATGTCTGTATTTCACTATTATTAATTATGAGAGTTTGATATAATTTGTACTGCAGTAACACTCAGGATTAGGAACCTGCGATTGAGTGTACTGGGCTCTTTGAGGCCCCCCATTGGAGGCCTCATAGTCTTACCACACCCCGCCCCAGAAAAGGAGCAGCGAAGGTGGGTCCTCCAGGCCTGCCTAGAGAGGCTGCAGGGACGCAGCCGATCAGAGTGCAGCAGGCTCAGTTGAAAAGGAGCTGCAGGGGCTAAGTAGATCAGCTGCTGACTAGGACTAGAAGGGTGAGGAAGGACAGGAGGTGAGATCTTCAGCTTTAAAGTAAGGGTGATGTTCAAGGAGCTATGTGGAAAGTGGCCCATGGAATAGCAGCAGCAACTATTACAGAAAGTAGCATGTGGCTACTATTTATTGGGCTGGGCCTTGGAGTAGTGGTTGGGCCTGGGTCCCTGCTACTGGCAGGGTGGCCTAAGCCTTGAAATGGGTATAAGGCTTGTTTAGAGGCTGCAGTGAAGGGCAGAACTTAAAGAGTCTCTGGGGAGACAGTTCTGGGGGCACTGCTCTATGCCAGAGCAGACCTGGACTTAAAGCTAGCCCAGAAGGGGCTGAGGACTGAGCCCAGAGACAGGGCTAAAGATGGTAACAAGAGCACAGGGACAGGCCCCGTTGGACCTTTTGCCCCAGAAGGGGTTCTTCATGTGTTTAGACTGTATGCAGCTCAGCCCTCTGGCTGAGTCATTAAAGACTCATCTGATGAGGGTAACAGCCAGCAGGGGACACCACAAGCAGAGACTGTGCAGGTTTCCATCTGGAGAAGAGCAGGCACTCATGAGAGGTGAGTGTGCACTGTTACCGGCCCCCATTGGGACTGCTGCACTAACATATAGGAAGAAACTGTTTTGAGGAGCTTATCTGAAGAGACACAAAACAGCTGAAGGGTAGGGTAATGGGATACAACATCCAAACAAAAGAGTTAGGCTGATGAAAGGCATGTGTCTTGTTAGTTCTAATATTGGTTTTTTTTTTCTTGTCTAACTTTCTTAAAATGGGTTTTTTATCTATTTCGAGTTCAGCCCTAGCTTTTATCCATTTTGGCTTAGAAATAGCAGTTACATATTCTACTTTTCTCCTTTGCATTTGTCTTTTAATTTTTAAAAATATATTTAGACCTATAAGTCCCTGCAAGTAAGTCAGCAACTCCGTGGGAGATGTTGAGTAGTGTAGGGCACGAAATGGGAGACTATTTAGGCAAGCAGAATGTGTAAGCATTCTGGAATTTTGCCAGTACACAGGGTTGAATAATCCGTTTGCCAAAAACAACTTTTTTTTTTTTTTTACAACAAAAGCTCAACTTGAATGCTATTGTTTTTGACATATTGGACCTGATTCTTTTCTGACTTATACTAGTTTTAAATAAGAGCAACTCTGTTGATTTCAAATGAGTTACTCCTGATTTACTAGTGAGAGAATAATCAGGCCCATTGAGTCTAACCAGTGTTTAGTTGCAGAGCAAATGATCATCGTGTTCTGCTTCATACTGTCCTGGTCGTTCATTTTTAAATTGTCCTAGGAGCAAAGTTTGGATTGGGATGTAGCAATATTTTTCTTACGTGTGTTTTTGATGGTATTCCAAGATTCTCCACAAATTTGATACACACAAGCTTTGTACATTTATTTGCTCAGTATCCTTGTTGTTTTTGTAGATACAGACTAACATGGCTACCCCCTGATACTTTTCAGGATTTATGATTGCTGTAATTTACCACCCACTGAAAGCTCTCTACAGGCTTACTGTGTGATTCCTCAGAGCTTCTGTTGGATATTTTATCTATATATTCAAAAATAATTTAATTGGGGACTTGAACACACATGTGACTAATACTACTGTTAGATTTTTCTCTGTAGTTCATGGGTCTGCAGGAATCTTTTAATTTAAATGAACCCTTCCATATACCATAGCATATACTAGGGGCCATACCCTTCATTTTAGTCATCACCACAAGTTTCTGTCTTTTTCTATCAATGGTGACACGATTATTTTTGGATCACTTTTATTTTACTACTGTTTGTATCCCAGATACCATATATCAGACATGCTCCATGTGCTCGAGAGTTGAGTGAATAATTTATAGTGAATAATCTAGTCTCGAAAATTTATTCAGTGGATTTTTTTCTTTTCAAAATTCATGATTGCACTGTGATTTCCTCAAATGTATTTGTTGTTTGAATAGATTTGTCAAGCTGTTTCTGTGAATAATTCTTTGTGCACAGATTGCTTGTGAATAGCTAATTGCAAAGGCTTGATATTTGAAATTGAAGCTGTCTTTATTGGACACAAAGGTCACATGGTACTTTTTGTTCCCTGATCAAATGAGTCTATCTTTTAAAATCAGTTTCCATAAATATTGCGCAAGTCTTACATAAAATTTGCTCTTTTGATTAACATTCTTGTCAGTAAATTCATTTTCTGGACTAGTTGCATGAAGTGAAAACAGTCAAAGTGAATTTATTAAAAATTCAAAAGAAAATACATAGGCTTTTTTTGTTGGTGTTTTCCAGTTATCATCCAACTATATAACTGGCATTTGGGGATCCTTCCTGGATCAAAACAAAGCAAACTCCTTCATGTAGTCTTTTTCCTTTCCAGTGATATAGAGAATATGATGACTTATTGACTTTACTTGGCGCTTTATGCTAAAGTATGATATCTCTGCATACTTTAGTTACATTTCCATCGCTCTCCTTGGTGTGACTCTACTCTGAGAGTATTAAAAGCAGTAGTACAATACCTGGAAGCATAAGGGTGGCATGTGTTTGCCTGTGCACAGCATGTGAAAAAGCAACACAACAATTGTCCCATGGAGAATGCTGTTTGTTTTAAAATAATAATTTCTACATGCAAAACTTATCCTGAATATTATCAAGTATTCTTGATATGTTTCTTAATCTAGATAGGTCTAGAATAATCTTAATATGAGTAGTCTTCATTGATAAAATTATTTTGATGGTTTGAGTTGAAGCCTTTGATCTTTTTCCTTTGCCTATTTTTATCTACTTGCCCTATGTTTTATATAATTGAAAGAAAATCATATTTGCACAAGCCAACTAACAAAGCAGATGATTCAAAATATGGGAGTGATTTTAAAATGACTTTTGTCCACAAGTCTTGACTAAAACTTTTAACAGGAACAGATCATCTGAGTCCAATGACAGTACAGTTTTATTAATATTTGAATAAGAACAGGAGAATTGCGTTTGACACTTTTGGAACTAATAGATCTGTTTTGTTGCTCGGTTTTTGTTTGCTTTCCTGTCTGGAAAGCAGTCTGAGATTTGATACGAGACACCTTGTTATATCACGGAATAGCGAGAGAACACAATAAGGAATGCAAATGATAAAAATGGAGGTTTGTGGATTCTGTGATGTTAAGTCTGCCAGCAGGTACATATCATAATGAAAATCGCCAAGGATTATAAAAAAAAAAAAAAGGAAGAAGCATCCCAAGAATGTTAAATGTTCACAGTAATTACCCAGGTGTAACACTGCTGATAGCAGCTAGCAAAATTGTCTGTGGAATACAATCAGGAAAGTTAGCGTGCTTCTATTTCTGATATCACAGATAATGTTTGAAGGCAAAAATGTAAATAGAAGCTTGGAAGAGTTAATAAATCCTATTTGTTTGTTCTATTTTAAAGGTGGAGTTAAGAGTCCTTTATCTGCCAGTCACATTTCTTTCAGGTACCTACTGGCATTGCAATCTTGTGGAAGCAGTTTTTCAGTGATCACAATTTAGAAGTCTGCGTATGCAAAAAAGAGCTGCTGATCATGCTCTTTTAATCTATAATGACAATCCAGCAAAGAAAACATTTTAGGTGACCTGAAGAATTCCCTGATTCCATTCTGCACACATGTGACTACATGTATTAGCACAGTTATTAACTTACTGAACCCTTCTTTTTGTCTGCAGAAACAGTAGGTGAAATCCTGACTCCATTGAAGTCTATGGCAACACTCCATCTACTTAAGTGAAGCCAGCATTTCACCCATCATCACCAAAGCATCCCTGTTGGTCTTTTGTGGGAAGTTCGTCTGAAGACAAATTAAATGAAAATATTTGATAGTCTTACTATGGGGAAACAAAACAAAAAAAGTTTGCAACAAGACAGTGCCCATATCTGACTATATTGGCATGATGTATTGCACAACACAATTTGACCTTTTAGGCTGGGTCTTCATACCACTTAGACTCCACCTTGGGATTTGTCATAAACCCCACAGAAAAAGAGGAAAATAAATGTTGAGCTTCTGTGAAACAGTAAAGTTTCCATTTTAGGTCAAGTAAGAGTTGCCAACAGATTTCTTTTGGGATAACTACTCGCTTTTATTTTGTTAGAGCATATGCCTGACTTCTACCGATCAGTCGGGAATCAATTTGGAGTGGTCAAATCTACTGTGGGGGCTGCTGTGATCCAAGTAGCCAAGGCAATCACTAACCTTCTGCTAGCAAGGTTAGTGAGTCTGGGAAATGTGCAGGTCATAGTGGATGGCTTTGCTGCAATGGGGTTCCCTAACTATGGTGGGGCGATAGGGATATGCATTCCGTCTATCTTGGCACCGGACCACCTTGCCAACCAATATGTAAATTGCAGGGGTACTTCTCAATGGTGCTGCAAGCACTGCTGGATCACAAGGGATGTTTCACCGACATCAATGTGGGATGGCCGGGAAAGGTGCATGACACTCGCATCTTTAGGAACTCCAGGCTGTTTGAGCAGCTGCAAGAAGGGAATTACTTCCCAGACCAGAAAATTACCATTGGGGATGTTGAAATGTCAATGCAATACCTCTTGCTCCCATGGCTCATGAAGCCATACACAGGCAGCCTGGACGGTAGTAAAGGGCAGTTCAACTATAGGCTGAGCAAGTGCAGAATGGTGGTAGAATGTGCCTTTGGACGTTTAAAAGCTCACTGGCACTGTTTGATGACTAGGTCAGACCTCAGTGCAACCAATATTCCCATTGTTATTGCTGCTTGCTGTGTGCTCCATAATATCTGTGAGAGTAAGGGGAAGACATTTATGGCAGGATGGGAGGTTGAGGCAAATCGCCTGGTGGCCAGTTTTGAGCAGTCAGAGACTAGGGCGATTAGAAGAGCACAGTTAGGCACGCTGCAGATCAGAGAGGCTTTGAAAACCAGTTTCATGACTGCTCAGGCTATAGTGTGACAGTTTCTCCTTGATGCAAACCTGCCGCCTTTGTTGATTTTAATTCCCCGTAAGCCAACCACCCTCCCCCCCTTTGATCACAGCTGGCAAAGGAAATAAAGCCACTATTGTTTTGAAACCATGCATTCTTTTTTTATTTTAAAAAAAGAAGTGAAATAACTGACAAGGTAGCCCAGGTGGGGTGGGGGAGGAGGGAAAGACAAGGCCACATTGCTTATTGTAGCCACACTACAAATCAAAACTGTTTGACTGACAGCCTTCTGTTGCTTGGGCCATCCTCTGGAGTGGCTGGGTGCCCGGATCCTCCTCTTCCCCCCCCCCCGCGTTCTTGGGCATCTGGGTGAGGAGGATATGGAATTTGAGGAGGAGGGCAGGTAGTTATACAGAGGATGCAACGTCGGTCTGTGCTCTTTTTGCCTTTCCTGCGGCTCCACCAGATGCCTGAGCATGTTCATTTGCTCCCCCCATTAGCCTCAGCATCACCTCCTGCTTCTGCTCATTGCGCTCACTGTATGCTTTCCTGGCCTCTGTGACTGTATGCCTCCATGCATTCAGCTGTGCCCTATCAGTGTGGGAGGACTTCATGAGCTTGGAACACATGTAATCGTGAGTGTGTGTATGGTGTCTTTTTTTCCCCCTCCTCGCCTTCTAATCGTCGATAACCTCTGGGACAGATCGGATACGGGGAGCGTAGAAACATTTGCACCTGTGGGGGGGATAAAAAGGGAGAGTAGAATTTAAGAAGATATATTTCTGAGAACAAAAGGGAGACTCTTTCACAGTGAATCAAGCAATTCACAGCAGACAGCACATGTGCTTTAGGTACAAGGTCACATTTTGCCTTTTATATTGAGCGCCTGCCAATATGGTGACACATCACACAAAGCTGGGCAACAGAATTCGGTTTCTAGGCACCCATGGTAAGCCAAAGGATACGCGGGGTTGGCTTCTTCCGCCTTCATAACACATGGGAATGGTTTCAAACCGTAGTGCCCTCCTTTCCAGTAGCAAGCAATGCTGGTTGAATTTGCCATTTAAAAGAAGGGGCTGTGGTTTTCGGGTGAATGTGCAGCACACCCCTCCCCTACCCCACCATGTGGCTATTCTCTGGGATGATCCCTTCACTCCTCCCCACACCGCGTGGCTATTCTCAGGGATGATCCCTTTTAGCCCTGTACAAACAGCCCAGCATGAACGGGGTCCTTTTACTGTTCCCTTACAAAAAATTCCCCTATTTCAACCAGGTGACCATGAATGATATCACTCTCCTGAGGCTAACACAAATATATAGACCGAATGTTGCTTGAATGCGACCAAACCCAGGACCATTTGCTGCCATGCTTTGTGCTGCAATGATTCCAGACTACTTGCTACTGGCTCGGCGTGGTAAAGTGTCCTACCGTGGATGAAGAAATAAGGCAGCCCTCCCCAGAAACCTTCTGCAAAGGCTTTCAGAGTACCTCAGGAGAGCTTCATGGAGATGTCCCTGGAGGATTCCCGCTCCATCCCCAGACACGTTAACAGACTTTTCCAGTAGCTGTACTGGCCGCGAATGCATTCCAAGTCTTCAGGGCAAATCAAACATTAAACACAATTGCTTTTAAACCCTGAAGTGTAGTTACAAATGTGCACACACCAGCGGTGCCTTCTCTGGCTTTAGGGTCGGGGATCCTGCCTTGGGAGGGTATTGGCTCCAGGGCGATGAAAAGGTCCTGGCTGCCAGGGAGAATGGATTCTCCACTTGTGCATTCTCCTTCTCCTCCTCCTGGTTGCGTGAGACTCCCTCCTTGCAGGTGTTCACGGACAGTGGTGGGGTGGAGGTAGAATGCCATGCAGAATGCCATGCAGCTGATCATAGAAGCGGCATGTATGGGGCTCTGACCCGGAGCGACCATTTGCCTCCTTTGTCTTTTGGTAGGCTTGGCTGAGCTCCTTAACTTTCATGCGGCAGTGCTGTGTGTCCCGGTTGTAGCCTCTCTCCATCATGCCCTATGCGATTTTGGCATATATACATCAGCATTTCTTCTCTTTGATCAGAGTTCGGCCTGCACAGATTCTTCTCCCCATACAGCAATCAGATCCAGTGTCTCCTGTTCGGTCCATGCTGGAGCTCGTTTGCGATTCTAGGAGGAATGGAAGGGAGTAAGCAGGTGAGTAGACTATGTTCTCCTACATGCCTAGACCCAAGATCTAGGTAGCCTGTGTACAGAGTTCTTACTCCCTCTTATTTCTGAACACAGGCCTATAATGTGAACCACACCATAACCCAAAGTTAATTCAATACTGCCTCTGTCTCTCACTCTGAAGCTAATCCACAAGAAATTCTGAAGACACCACAGTGGCTTCATGAGGAATAATAAGAAAAATTGGATCAGCTCTTAAGAAACTAGATTCTATTTTTGTCAGTAACTTATGTAGTTGGTTTTTTTTTTTTTTGGTCCCTGAACTAAGATAAAATAGAAGAAAACAATGAGACACTGTATTGGAAGAAATTTCCTCTGAGATTCCCAGGAGATTCCCAGGTCTTTAAGAACAATGGAATTGCTATGTTTTTACAAAACACTCTGTAGCACCTGCTTACTGACAGAGGCTCATTTCCCAATTTTCTGTCTTTATTTATTTTGTGCCAAAAATATTAAAAACATCTTGCCATTATTTACAAAGATGATGTGGATCAAACATTAGTTTCTTGACTCTACTTATGTTCTACAACTTGGGTCCCTTGTGTGCTAGGTTTTCAAAGGGTGAAATAACACTGGATCAAGGTAGTGGCTTGTTTACAGCTTTTTCAGTAGGCACTTAAAGATTCAGTCACAGATTTTTTTTTTTTTGACATCTCAAAAGAGCAGATGAAGTTGTCTGAATGAGGAGTGACAGTATCAGTAAATAACACGAGACATTTCCATGTGAACTGGTAGCATTTTTTTTCTTTGTGACTATAATGATATTGATTAAAATACATTAGGTGTCTTCACTATTTGGCTGCGCATCTTTCCTAAACACCCCTTTGTAGCGGGGTGGTCACCTGCTCCGGCCCAGAAAGGGTTAAAGCCAGCCCTGGGAGAGGGCTGAGGCTGGGAAGGAAAGCCTGGGCTGATTGGGGAAGGCAGTAATAGCTGGGGCTATGCCCCAATCAGGCCCAGCTGGCCCTTATAAGAGGCTGTGAGCCAAAAGCCCAAGCAGTCTCTCTCTGTGTTCAGAGAGAGAAGGGCCTGGCTGCAGGGAGGTTAACCAGGTATCTGGAGTGGAGCAGGGCTGGGGAGAGGCCAAGGGAGCCAGGGAGCTCCAGCCTAGGCAAGCCCCAGGCTGTAGGCCTGGTAAGGCCTATTGGGTACTGGGTTGCAGGGGCAGCCCATGGGTAGGCAGAGGCAGCAGGTCCAAACCCCTTTGCCTGTGATGAGTGGCTGATACTGCAGTCTGCCCCAGTGAACGGGGACTAGATGGAGACTGGGCAGTAGCCAAGACTGAGGTGAAGTGGGGATAGTGGGTGGGGGTTCCCCTGAGAGGGGGAGACCCAGAACTGTGGGGGTACTGCCAGGGGGCAGCACCCAGAGAAATGGGCACTGGAGTCCTGGGAGGGACACGGGGCTAGTGGCAAGGTGGATCACCGACCTGCAGAGGGTGCTGCAAGGCTGGGAGAGCTAATTCCCAAGGACAACCAGCAGGAGGCGCCGCAGGGGTGAGTCTGCACTGTTACACCCCTAGTATGTATTTCACATGTGAGTAATGATTTATGGCAGTTATATATGCTGTTTGGGGGAGAGACTCTATTTAAAAAAAATATATAGAAAATGATGATGATCCCCCCCCCCCCCGCAGTTAAAAGCCTAAGCCTCTTCCTACTGAAATCCATAAAACATTTTTCTATTGATTTCAGTGAGATCAGAATTGGTCCCAAAATATGGTTTAAAGTAACATTAGTAACAGCTTAAGCTGTCCTGTTGAGACACTGAAAAAAATAAATCCTTTTGATGTAGAATAGGCATTATCTCTGTCTAACTGAGCAGCACACAAGGACTCTTACAAGGCAAATGATAGAATGCACCCCCATCTCCAGAATAGAAGGAGCTCCTTAAATTGTTTAAGTATTCTGCACAGCCATAAGTGCAAAAGCGTTTGATTTATTTAAGATAGAGGTGTGCTTGACTTCCTAAAACGTATAAGTGTTTTGTTTTTTACTTGTTTGTTTGTGTTGCTTTTCATTTTGTATTCTTCCTACCCTTTTGTTATAGGCCTAGAGGATGACACTTACAATTTGTAGCTGGAGTCAAAATCTCCCTTTTAGTTACTCCACTGCGCTGGAGAGGGAGTACACTTCAACATGTCTGTACTTATCACAGAGTACACTCCCCAAAGTGCTAGCATAACTACCCCACCAGGTGCATGGGGTGTAAACAAGGCTCTGTCTACGCCTTACAGAGTTCTGCTTCTCGCCTATCTGTGTGAGGGCTTTGCAGAATCTACAATCCCTTGCATGCAGGGATTAGTGGTACAGAGCCCAAGTGCAAGGGAGTAAGGGGATGCCTTATGCCCCCTTCCTTTCACCATGCCAGCTCACAGGACGGGACAAACAGTCCCTTTGTGAGGAATTAGACAAGTGAATTTATGTTGTTGTAAAACTTCTTATGAAAGTATTGTGAGTGAATGTTGTATACCATTGTTCTTTCTGTATGAAAACAGTAATTAGAAGATTAAGCAAAATTAAAAACCTTAATTCTGGATATTTGTTTCTTGATCTTAAGGTAAAATTTACCAAAATGAACATTTTTCATGTGATAAATATTTTTTTTTTCACTTAAACATATACCTAGAAAGGATGTTGAAGTTTAGTGTCTGGAAAATTTTCTTCCTCTCCCTGCCAAGAATTTCCATTTCATAATGTCAAATTAAGATAAGCACATTGCAGCCAGACCATTGAATGCCACACTCCCATTAAGAATCAGGTTTGGGAGTGGATTTGACATTCCCCCAAAGGACCAGTACATTTAAAACACAATGTGGAGAAGTCAAGTTATGAAATTCAAAAAGGAAATGGGGTTTGCTTGAAAACAGTGCTTCTTAATTTAAAGACACTGTGAAAATTCCATTTTGCTTCAGCTGAGTTAATCACATTTATATCCTATTCTAGCTGGACAAAAATAAATTCTGGCATGCAGTCTGGCAATAAGTATATTAAAGTTTATTAATTGTCGTTCTATTGCAGATCTTCACATCAATAGCTATATTGTATGTGTTAAATGTATGTATAGCATATGTCTAATTCCCCTTCTTTAGAACATTGTTTCCTGAAAAAAGATGTTTTCAACCAGGAATATTTTTAAGTAGGTATGTGTAAAATTCTTTAAAGGAGCAGGTAGAAGCAACATTGAATGGATCTAAAGGAACTATGTTTAGTTCTCTTTTGCTAAAAGGACAACGTGGCCTGGGAGGCAGGACCTTTTGAAGGGAATTAGAAAAAGTGAAAATTTGAGGAGAATACTAATTCATTTCAATAGGGAGTTCAGCATAAAAACTGATGGTATGTCATGGCACTGCCCACGGATTTCAGGATTCGGTACATCATTGGCTTTTTGCATTTGGCGTGTTTTACGGAAGTTTGAGAAATTATTTATTTCAAACTTTAAAGCACTGCACAGTATCTCCATTTAGAGCAATAAACTTCTGTGTACATCTGAAGTTTACTTAATAATCAAGAATTTCCCCTGACTGCATAAAGAAATGATTTTTAATTGTTAGGGTCTGATTGACTGGAGAGGGAAAAAAAGTCATTGTTATCAATTCACCTTTTTGGTGGGTCAGCCAAGCGATACCATAATTTAACTTTAATGCTGTGCAAAGTAAATTTCTGTCCTAAACATGTAGATTACATTATTAATTCCACACAGATCTTTCAGTCTGAAATAAGTGTTCTGATGTTTTCTCATCTCTAACCAAATATTCAACATTAATTCACTTTGGGATGCAGCATGTTTTGTGACATGACAGTAATACATTTGACATAACCAACCAGGTGAATCATTGTATGGCAAGTATTCCACAGATATAACTTTTAAAATTTTAATAAGCAAAGAGTAAAATATGTACGCTTTCAACCTTAGTGGTGTTTTTATTTATTTATTTATTTATTTATTTTGAAGGAGATCGAAAGAGACCAGAACTCAAGAGCATGTTTGTCGCACATTTTTCAAACAATCTACTCAACACTCACCAGTCTTAGTTTAAATAGATTACAATATCCAGTTAACTTATTCACATAATCACAAATAAATGGCAAAACTATACTTTATTTTTGTTTATAATTATTCTCTTACTACTTGATTATTCTTTGGCAGGGAATAGATTAGACAGTTACAAAGGATTTAGTTCAGCTTAGGTCCATTGCAATGCTGAATAGGGATGAAATGTGTATTTTATTTTTAAGATAAAGTGAAGCGTGTTTTTTTTTTTTGCTGAATTGGCACCCAAATCCTGCTGTGTCATATTGGTGAATTACAGCAGTGTTAAAACAGAAATAAAGCTGACCATGCTTTTGTCCCATTTTAAACTAGAAGTTAAACTCTTTCCAGATCCGTTAGCCACTTAGTTGACATTTGTCAAAGGGTTAGTTTCCTTGCTTAGAAAAGTCATTGCCAAACCTGTTTGGCCCTGCTGCTCTGAATTTTGAGTTTCCAATGAAATCGTGAAACCGGGCAGCTTTTCTTTATCATCAGGTTTGATTGATTGTAGAACTCTTGTACAGTTCTAGTATTGGCTTCCTCTTCAGCTAAGGAAGGTTTACTACAGCTCTTCTACTTCACTAACACTCACTGACTGATCAGTTTCAGATGGGCAGACAAACTCCTGAGAAGTGGGAGTTATTAGGGCTTCACTTGCACCCACACTTCTCTTGGGAGGAGCTGCAATTTGCCACCTTGGAACTAGATTTTAAGTGAAATCTAAAGGAAAATTCAGGCACCAAAGGGCCAGATCCTCACCTGGTGTAAATCAGTGTTACTCCATTAACTACAACAGAGCTCGTCCAATTTAGTTCAAACTGGAACAGGTACAGAGAAGGGCTACTAGGATGATCTGAGGAATGGAAAACCTGTCTTATGAAAGGAGACTCAAAGAGCTTGGCTTGTTTAGCCTAACCAAAAGAAGGCTGAGGGGAGATATGATTGCCCTCTATAAATATATCTGAGGAATAAATACCAGGGAGGGAGAGGAATTATTTAAGTTCAGGACCAATGTGGACACAAGAACAAATAGACTGACCATCAGGAAGTTTAGACTTGAAATTAGACGAAGGTTTCTAACCATCAGAGGAGTGAAGTTCTGGAACAGCCTTCCAAGGGGAGTAGTGGGGGCAAAAGACATATCTGGCTTCAAGACTAAGTTTATGGAGGGGATGGTATAATGGGATAGCCTAATTTTGGCAATTAATTGGTCTTTGACTATTAGCGGTAAATACGCCTAATGGTTTGTGATGGGATGTTAGATGGGGTGGGAATTGAGTTACTACAGAGAATTCTTTCCTGGGTGTCTGGCTGGTAAGTCTTGCCCACATGCTCAGGGTTTAACTGATCACCATATTTGGGGTCGGGAAGGAATTTTCCTCCAGGGCAGATTGGCAGAGGCCCTGGGGTTTTTTCGCCTTCCTCTGCAGCGTGGGGCATGGGTCATTTGCTGGAAGATTCTCTGCATCTTGAAGTCTTTAAACTACGATTTGAGGACTTCAGTGGCTCAGACACAGGTGTGGTACATGAGTGGGTGGTGAGATTCTGTGGCCTGCGTTGTGCAGGAGGTCAGACTAGATGATCATAATGGTCCCTTCTGATCTTAAAGTCTATGATTCTATACCAGATGGGAATCTGGCCCACTTTTTATTTTTAAAAAGGGGAGGGGTTTTTCATCTATTCATTTTGAAAGTTGTCTATCACTCCCTTTTATTTGTAGTTGTAATCTCGTAAGCATTAGCCTTTTCTTACTCACTGAAATATCAGACATTTTTCATTTTCTGCAAAGAGAAATATCAAAACAGTAGTTGGTGACAGGGGATGACAAACTACAGAGACTCTCCTTCTTGTTGTGCTTCTGAAGTGTAACCTGCAGTGCAGTCATTTGGAGGCCATTTGAGAGCTAATATTTCCCAAGGGCATCAAAGGAAAAGGTATTTGATTCCTAAGTACTTAAAAACCGAGAGTCTCAAACCCCAAACTGGGCATTTTTCTTTGAATCTGACAGCGAAGATTACTGACCATATTTAGCTGTCAGGCAGTTACAGGTAAAAATACTGGTCACAGATTCACAATAGATACATTATATTGATGTATGTGATTCACAAAACAAGAAAGCTTAACTTAAGTCCAAGTTCAATATAAAATAGCCTGAATAACCGTTTGAAAGGACTATCAACTAAGCATTTGCACATAGCTCATGGAAAGTGTCTATGTGAAAAGTAGCTATACCTTTTAATGTTTTGTCAGTAATCCTATAACTTGACAATTTGTTTTATAAATTATTAAAAATGGACCACCATTCCTACCAGGGTTGGCCTGCTGGGTCACAGGCCAGAAGTTCTTCTCCAAGCAAGGTCTCAGCTGACTTTTCCATCCTCTGCTCCAGTTGCAGGCAGATCCACCTCCACAACCCCATCGTCTCTCCCAAGTGCTCTCCAGCAAACCGATCACCATTCACCTTGCAGGCAGACCTCCCTCCCCCTCCCACCCTCTCCACACACCCCTCTAATCAACATCCAGCTGTTTTCCCCAGCCTCAATTTTTTCCCAGTCTCCAAAATGTTGAGTTAAAGGGATTTTTTTCCAGTGTACGTCTAAGTTCCTTCCAGAACTGGAAGTAAAAGAGATGAAACACTTCAAGAAAGGCAAAACCATCGACAGAAATAGCCTGACCAGAAGCTCAAAACATCAAAATCTCACAAGAAAGCCAGTTCTCAGACTTTGATTTACCTGCTCAGCTTTGGCTATTTTTAGCAGATTTTGATGAGCATCATAACTTTGAAGTTATCATCTGAACCAAATTTGAACTTTTAGACAGTACTCTGGCTAGAATAAATTAGATAGCATGTAGACTAACCTGGTTTGGTTTCTAAGCTCTGTAACTGAATACATCCTACTTTATGGAATAGCCTGGAGTTTGTAAGATCTGTGAGCCACAGAGATAGGCTTTGAGAATTTAGAGCTTCACAGACAGACATGTCTGGCATATTTCTAACCTCGGGAAGTTGAGTAGGCTTGTTTCTGCTGATTTTTCTCTTTTTAAGCTCTGTTAAAATAAAGTGTTTGATTAAATGAAGATAGAACGATTCACTAACACAAACTGTGGACCACCCAGAACTAAACAGTTCCTGTCAAGAATTGAGAAACTCCTCAGACACACCAGCCTGAGATATATTACTAAATGCTGAAAGCCAAATATCTCTGGTTCAGGAAACGTAGAAGCTTACCACTATGAAACTTCCAGGGTCCACCAGCAGTCAAACTTAAAAGGTAGACAAGTTCAGCCCATCCTATTGGCAGACTGTGGGTGTCATACTTACCACCATAGAATTTACACATTTCACATGTGTGCTCAGTTACAAGCCTTGACTCTTACAAGGCTATGCTCAGGTTTTGTAAGGGATTGGCTATACCTGAACTTCTTGTTAAGGGCCTATGTAATGCCTGAACAGCTGGTAAGCTCTGTCAGATCAGTGGCTATAGTTTATGGAATTTCCAACACAAATGGTAGAGCTTTTTAAAACTAAATAGCACCTATTCAATTTCAGTTAGTTTCCATTAGCAAAACAGCTTGAGTGCCTAACTCCCATGTGAGGCATAAGAAGGGAAATTATTAAAGACCCTGATGCTGCTGCTCCCTTTGTTTCCTGGAGAGGGAAGAAGGCTCCAGAGCTAATGGTTCTCTGGTCTGAGAAATGCGAAGTAGCCCGGAAGCTGATGCCTCTTATGAGGCCTCTCAGCAAAATGTCTGAATCACTACTGTGTTGCAGAGCAGCTATGGCTGCAATCTTGTGTTCCACACCAGCAAAACAGCACTAAACTACTTTCACTGTCTTTAATCTGGGATCTGACGCTTCTACAATGAGACACGCAGCCCATCATTGTAGAAGATCTTGACAGCACATTGCTTCACATTTTTGAATACATCTAGCCACTTGAGGGTCCATTTCACTAAAAATAAAATCAATGAAACCTCACTAAGAAACTAAATCTGTTTATTGCAAATGGAATTTGTATTCGCTACCCACGGAGATTTAGACTGGATGTTGGAAGAGAACGTCTTGAGATGAAAAAATAAAGGCCAAGAAAGATGTGTGTGAGAAGAAAATGGCATTTAGGGTTGGCTTTCTGCCCATTTTACTAGTTTTCCCTGTAAATAAAAGACTTGTAGAAAGGGGGATTGGTCATTCAACAGGGTAATTTCACTGAGCTACGCTTCCAGGTTTCAAGAGGATCCATCTGAGTTTCAGCGGTCTCCTATGCAAAGTCAGGCTTGATGATGAAGTGACAGAACTCACACCAAAGTGAGACACATTTTTAATTTTTCCCCTTTACCATGGTATCTCAGATACCGCAATAACTTGTCATAACACCACATTTCTTTCCTATTTGAAGTATCTCAGATGCTGTATCTGTCTTTGTTCCATTAATGCATTACCTTAGTACCATCCCATAGTGTAGAACAGTGATTCTCAACCTTTCCAGACTGCTTTACCTCTTTCAGGAGTCTGATTTTTCTTGCATACCCCAAGTTTCACCTCACTTAAAAACTACTTGCTACAAAATCAGACATAAAAATACAAAAGTGTCACAGCGCACTATTACTGAAAAATAGCGTATATTCTCATTTTTACCATATAAAAATAAAATTAATTAAAATAAATGAATTTGTATATAAATATTGTACTTCCATTTCAGTGTATATTGTACAGAGCAGTATAAACTAATCATTGTCTGTATGAAATGTTAGTTTGTATTGACTTTGCTAGTGCTTTTTATGTAGCCTGTTGTAAAACTAGGCAAATGTCTAGATGAGTTAATGTACCCCTGGAAGAGCTCTGAGTACCCCCAGGGCTACACGTACCCGGGGTTGATAACCACTGGTGTAGAATATTCTTTAGTAAATATTGATTTTTTTTTGTAGTCCACCATTGTACAAGTTTCTAATGTTTTGTACAAAACACAAAGCATGTCTAAAGCTCTGAGCTCATACAACTTCTAAGTTCCCCACTGTCCATTGACACAGGAAATGGGCCAGTGAAAGAGATCACAGGTTACAATGATATAGTCACCCACTGGGATATCTTTTTATTTTGAACTAGTCGAGGCAGCTCATCCACTAACCAATGCCCATCAGCGAGTGACAGTCTGAATATCAGTTACACAACATTGACACTACCCTGCTAAAGTGTCTCATCTGTACAGGATTTTCAGATTTAGACATTTTTCAGTTTCACTTCGTACACTTCATAAAATGAAATCCAGACATTTTCTCTGAGCTCTGATGGAAAAACAACCTATTCCTTCCCCAGACAAAGATCAATGAATGGATTATGTGGTATAAATGCAGATCTCTACTCAGTAACTTTAAAATAGCATTATCCCATAACAGCGACGTTGATAGGTGTCCCTTACTGCTGTATTTTTAATGTGCCCCAAAAGAATAAAGTATACACAATGCATTTTGTTTTAAAAAAAAAGAAAAAAAACTGCCTCCCCTCTGACATTCACCATGCTACCTTAACCCAAGCCCTTATTTGGCACATAAAATTCCCATTATCATTACTCTGCATGTGGACTGAAGGCAGTCTATGGCCTTTTGTTAGTCATTTAAAAATTGGCTGTATTCAGTTTGGCTTTAGTGCAAATATTAATATCAGTTGACACTTTTTTTCAGAGAATCAATAGCCATAAAAATGCTCCTTAATTATTTATTTATATTACAGGCGCACCAAGTGTCCCTGGTAATGGATCAAGGGCCTAATTTTTAAAGGTATTTATCACCTAAAGATTCAAATAGGCCCCTAGGGCTAGATCCTCAGAAGTATTTAGATGCCTAATTCCCACTGATTTCAATGGGAGTTAGGTGCCTAAATATCTCTGAGGATTGAGGCTCTAGTGGAATTTTCCAAAGCATCTAACACCCCTATGTTCAATTTTGCCAGGTTATTCTATTCCTTTGTCTGTGCTGTCGCTTGGGGCGGGCGGGGGGGGGGGGTATGCTTTTTTTGGGCTGTGTTTTCATAATGCTGAGCACAGTTCTGCTACTTTTCTTCTAACATCATTTTATTTTAGGAGAACACGATAACAAGTAACACTGTGTATCTTTGCAGAGACTTTTATGTTCTGTTTGCTTATTGCCCTCTTAATCTAATTAAACATGACTAAATGTTTGTATATCCATGATGATTTCCTTCACTTTTTCTTTCACAGAGAAATCTTTTTATTATTATTATTTGGCTGGAATGTTGAGATTTTCTTAGTATTCAAAGTACAAAACTATCAGCAAAAGTCAGAAGCTGACATAATGTTCTTCTAATCTGCTTGAATCCAGATCTTTAATAACCCTGTATCTTTCTGGAATTAAGTCATAACTGTGTGTAGAACAAAGAATTGACCAAATTTGGTGGCTGTTTTCTGCTCTAGGCATATACCAGAGACCAGAATAAAGCCACCATACATGTATCAACAGGAAATATTCAGACTATATGACTTAAGACTGAAGTTACCCCAAGAGATAAGAGGTTAATGTATTTAATTGCTAGGCACTCTCCCTATTTTCTTCCAAGTTCTCCTTGATCACATGTTTTCCTTCCATTCTTTACCCAATTTTCCATGTTTATCACAGAGATTTTTTTCTTTGTCCCATTTCCTCATTAGCAGTTGTGCTTTTGTCCTCCAACTCCATGAACTATTGTTGCTGCCTGCTTTTCTGATAGTGGCCCAAATTTGCTGCAAGCTTTCATCTGACACTATTGAGGAAAAGATGATTGATTTGTGTATTGTATTGATCTTTTTTTTCTGACATTAATAAAAATAAAAGGGGCTTAATGCATTTAAATCGCATTGCTAGTAAGAAGGAAAAGTGGGATATACTTTCTCCATGAGAGTGCAAATGTCCCTTTTCTTGAAAATGTCCTTGCCCCCCCCCAATCCCTCCCCCCGCCCAGACTCTACTGCTGCATGACAAATACTCCCTTTTAAGGTTATGATAAATACATCCCATTCCCTATGTGAAGTTTCTTTGAGAACTATAAATTCTCTTTCTGATATATTTATTATACATTAGCTGAAAAATTCCTTAAAAACCATTATAACTACTTTTGTCATAACAGGACGTTTTACACTCACAATACACTTTCACCTACAATATCTTTCTGTGGAGACACGTATTTTCCAGACAACTCCAGAATGTTGTTAGTGTCTCAGCCCTGGTCTACACTACGAGTTTAGGTCGACTTTAGCAGAGTTAAATCGAATTAAGCCTGGACACGTCCACACAACGAAGCCCTTTCTTTCGACTTAAAGGGCCCTTTAAACCGGTTTCTTTACTCCACCTCCGAAGAGGAGATTAGCGCTAAAATCGGCCTTTGCGGGTCGGATTTGGGGTAGCGTGGATGGAATTCGACGTTATTGGCCTCCGGAGCTATCCCACAGTGCTTCATTGTCACCGCTCTGGACAGCACTCTCAACTCAGATGCACTGACCAGGTAGACAGGAAAAGCCCCGCGAACTTTTGAATTTCATTTCCTGTTTGCCCAGCGTGGAGAGCACAGGTGACCACGGAGGAAGGGGGAAGCAAATGAATACAGAACAAATCTGGTCCATCTATTTTTTACATCTTAAACTGGCAGCAGACGGTGCAGCATGGCTGATAGCCCTTGGCATCTTCTGGGTGATTGGGCGAAGATACTGTACTATGACTGCTAGCCATCATCGTCAAGACGGTTCAATAGGACTGCCGGCAGGACTGAGTCTCCAGGAGACAAAGCAAGACTGCCCAGGTGCCTATGATTGAACTGGAGTACGACGACGGATACCAGTCATAATACACCATCTACTGCCAAAAGGCAAGGGGCTGCTGCTGCGTAGCAATGCAGCCCCACGTCTGCCAGCACCCAGATAGCCGATGAAGGCTACCAGTCATACTGCACCGTCTACTGCCAAAAGGCAATTAGCTGCTGCTGTGTAGCAATGCAGTACCACGTCTGTCGGCACCCAGATGACATATGGTGATGCTGAGCTGAGCTGAACGGGCTCCATGCTTGCCGTGGTATGTTGTCTGCACAGGTAACCCAGGTAGAAAGGCGTGAATTGATTGTCTGCCGTTGCTCTGACGGAAGGGGAGGGGCCTGACGGCATGTACCCAGAACCCCCCGCGAGACTGTTTTGCATCATCAGGCATTGGGATCTCAACCCAGAATTCCAATGGGCGGCGGAGACTGCAGGAACTGTGGGATAGCTACCCACAGTGCAATGCTCCGGAAGTCGACGCTAACCTCGGTACTGTGGACACGGTCCGCTGGCTTCATGCACTTAGAGCATTTTATGTGGGGACACACACAATCTACTGTATAAAACCGATATCTATAAAACCGGCTTCTATAAATTCGACCTAATTTCGTAGTGAAGACATACCCTCAGTGTGCAGCTGTCTTACACTAGATTTGAGTAAGTCTATGGCGAGGATAATACATTTCAGACCTCTGGATTCTAAGCCACAGGCACAACAGTGTATTTTCCGTTTGTCTCATTATCACATTGCTTATAAATTAATTAGCTCTTTGGTTTGCTTCTGTTTTCTGGAAATCTGACATTAAAGCACACAATTTTAAAAAAAACAACAACCCAGTAGTGTTGCAAACCTAAGGCAAATCTACATTTTAGCAAGGATGTAGATTCTATTATTCTACAAACAAACCAAAAAAATTCTATGCTTTATTAGTGGAGAATCACTGTTGGGTTTAGAGGAATAGATAAGAAGCTGGCTCCATAGATGACCTTTGCTTTTCTCAAGAGGCCTCTCTTGCTGCAGGATCTCCCACCCTCACAAGGCTCTCCAGAAACATCTCAATCTCTGATACAATTACATCAGGAATCTAGATTTAATAATACAATAAAAATATGGCTGCATGTACATGTGACTACAGTAGTTGCCATTAGAAAGGAAATATGTAACTAATGATATTGAAATAGTTGTGATAAGTCACAATATTTACCTAATCCTTGAATTCAATATTTGGAATAATGAATCATCTTATTGAGTATTAATTTTTCTTCAAGAGCAACACTATTCATATGCATTTTTGGGCCAAACTTATTCTGAGCCTCTATCCATTGATTTCAATATACAGGACAGTGATGTCATAAGCCGAACTACTGAACACACAATTGTCTACTTTATCACTACATATTTAGATGGTTGTGATTTTTTTTAAATTAGCTATACCACATCTGTTGTTAATTCTACTGATACCAGCTGTTAACCACTGAAAAAAAGGCCAGAGGAGAGCGCTCAATGAGCTGTTCTTAAAAAATAAATAAATACTGAAAGGAATCAAAAAGAAACCCACAAGTTTTTATTAAATGAAATATAAAACACTGTGATTAATTTGGTAAGTTTAGGGCCCTAATCTTGGTTGGGCCTCAAAGAAAAACTGTCACATTTTTCTCTGCAAAATAGGATGGCATCTTGGACATGATGTGGTTTCTTCAGATATAGATTCACTAGCATTAAATAGGAATGCCTCTTTTCTTTGCAGTATGGATGCTGTAGCCATTCTTAAACAATCAACCATTTTGCTTTAATCAATGTTGATTCTTTTAGTTAATACTTGAGCTTTTTCTCTTTCATTTCTTGGAGCATCTAGTAGTGGATCTGAGTTTGTCTGTCTGGGGAAGTATACCAAGGGTGAAATGATTCAATCATTTATTTAAATTGCTCATTTTGTGCTACATTGACAAAAATGTTGTAGTAATTATCAAGTTCAGGTCTTTACTATTCATTTGCTTTTTACAGCATAATCACCAGCGGATCTCTGCCATTTTATAAGTAAAAATGAATGAGACTGACATTGGAGAGATGCTAGGTTACCTGAAATGAGATCTAATTACCACTGCAGCTACAATTCAGTGACAATGATGGCACTGAAAATAACTCGCTAGTAGAATCAGCCACTTGTTCAGCTGCTCTGTCCACATTCCAGGAGTTTATTGATTCTAGCAGATTGTGTCCCCTTTAAGAGTTCACAGCTCCACCCATTCTCTTTTCTCCAACACCCAATTACAGTTCATCCCACTCTCTAGCCATGGCCCTCTTGTCAATCACTACTGATACCAGCCATTCCCCTTACCATCTGGGCTTCTAGTGATCTGTAAATCCTTGTTATTGTTTCCTAAGAACCTTTAATAGGTGTAACAAGAACCTAGAAGTTTTGATCACTTCTCTTTTAACTTTTTAGAAAGGCTAAAGTTTTCATGCACAGATTAGTTAGAGCCTAATACTTCTAGTACCAAAAATCTATGTTCTGTTTGTGTCAATACTTCAGCATGACTTTTATAAATTTAAAAAAATGAAATAACCTGGATTAAAATACCTGAAAAAATAATTGGGTTGTAATTAAAAAAACACTAAAACTTAAAATATTTCAAAACCATGTCTAGTATAGGCAGACGTATGTTTCAACCTAGGGAAACTAATGGAGTAGCTATTCAAAAGATTGTGCTTTGTTTCAGCTGCAGGACTCCCACTGGTGATTTTAATCCACTTCAATTAATCTGTACCCTCTGTTTTCTTCTTTGGGCATCGCCTTATGTCTATCTCTCCTCATTCCCAGGTCTCCTGGGGGTGAGAGAGAGTGCTGCTGATCATAAGGGTGTGTTACAGACTGCATGCAAGCCAGGAAGAAAGCTTGAATTTTAGGGGGTAAATATGTCTAAAGTTACATGGTGTTTCTTTGTGTCTTACAAGCTCCAATTTGTACTATTTTAGGTTACATTTTGTGAGTTCTGCAGTACAGCAAAGCAACTGTGTTAATAAAAAACCCAGCTATTCTCTGATCTTACTGTGGGAGTGAAGTGGGTGGAGACTGATGAAGAGTAATTGGTTATGAACATTTTGTCCAACAAGTGAGAAAAAGGGTTTTAAAAATATTGGAAAAAATCTGACAAAAAGCAGGCAAAAATAAGAAGAAAATAGAAGTAACAAGAAATCCAGAACAAGTAGTACCAAACAAATTAGCACATTCCAACCCCCCATAATTTTTACTGTAGTAAGAATAGTGCAGTAGGAAGGAGCAGGCATCACAGGAATGAATCTCCTTCTGCTTCTATAGAGACACATTTGAAATGTTGTTTTTTCGCCCATCCTCTGACCAGTGACACATTTACTTACTGGCTCACAGTAAGCATGGAGAAATATCCAGCAGTTGTGAGAAGGTAGATACTTAGGTTACTTTCCATACATATTTTTTTCCTTCTGATCTGAATTACACATTTTCTTATGGTTCACCGGATCAAGCCCTCTGATCACTTGTATATTGTATCCAAGGCATTATCACACATACCTGAAGCTTTTGTCTGTTTGCTTAAAAGGATGCCAGTACCCTAATTAGCCTCAAGGTACTGAGGGCAAATGCTTCTACTTCTGGCAAAAGAATTAATAAATTCAAAACTGTCTTAAAGTCAACATCTGTAATAGTGCCATAGAGGAAAAAACCAAAGTGGCACAGTTTAGAGTAGCCTTAGGTTTGATTTAACGTATATCTAGTTGCAATGGCGCCCACAAGGAGGGTTCACCTCATAAACCTACTCGACTTTATGCCACCTGGAGATTGCTCTACATTGGGAGAATCGTTGCAGCTGAATAACATGGCTTTCTTTCCTTCTTTGAACTCTCAAAGCAGCACAAACAGGTGAAATGAGGATGCCAGAATCTGGTGTGGCTGTTTGTTGGATGTTTCTCAGAGTGCAGCGAGCCTGGACAGTATAGAATGTATGTGTGCCTGGATTGAAGGGTGGGAATGATTGTGTCTCCTCTCCATCCTTCTGCTTACTTTCTGTGACTTGAGCACTGCTGAAAAGATGGGAGACAATCTTCTGCTCCCCTTCCATCTTCCCAAAAAAGACTTTTGACATGATTGAGGTGGCGTTTGATTGAGGCTACTCTCAACTGTAAGCGCTATGCTTGGTGACAAGAATTACTGGATTGGGCCCATGGTTTCCCACTATTTAGATATATTCAGTGTCTGAATATAAGATCTGCTATGTTTTTGTACTCATACGAATCTGGTAATATCAGACATACCCACTTAAAAGCAGATTCAGATCTAGTATAAGCAGGTGCTTCTTTATGCTTTCCCTAGTCTTAAAATTTGTATTTTTCAGATTTTCATTTAGAAGAAAAATGGTAAAACAAATATGTTTAGGTTATTAATCTGTAGTCATGGAAAGCCATCCTGTATGTTAACTGAGGAGAAGTAAATCCAAAAGGCCAATAGCTTTGCAGTTAATTAAAACTCAGGCAAATAAGAGCTTTTTATAGCTGCCTTTTCCCATAAATCACCTGCTTCCTCTTCCTGGGAGGTTGCCAGTTTCAAATCCAAGAATTTCTTGGCATCATTGAAATCAGAAGAGACATATTTTTAATAGCTCCTAGAACTACACAGAACTGAGCTGGAAAGAGTATTTTAATTTCTGTATCCATGTAGATGAATTATGCCTATCCCTTATTTAAAAAACAAACACATTACATTATTGTGCAATCATAGACCAGGCCAAAACAAGGCAGCAATACTATTGTAAGTTATAGCATCCTGAACCACAGCTGTAGAATATTGGACTGTGTGCATAAGGGGGGTTTAATGTATAACGAGTACCTCATGCATCCTAATTTGGTTACCCGAGAAACAAGATGGCTTATTTACGTACCTGTATTTTTAGGATGTAGATCTATCTTCCAGTGACATTTTAAAAGCCATTAAGGGCCAGATCATCAGTGTACAGCGGTAGAGTCACACAATTGTACCACAACTGAGGCCCACATCAATCTCTATTAAAAATGGAGGCAAAGCCTAGCATGGCAGTACAACATTTTTCTGGCTAGAGATTTGAGTCTTTAAGACATCCAGCTTTTGGTGTGGAGTCTAGTAAATATTTTTGAAGTTCTTGGGGTAGATGCAAGGTTGTGTTTAATAAGATTTCAAAAGAAGCCTGGATCATTTCAGTGGTTGTGGAACCCTCAGATTTGGTGACGATTTTGGCTTTTCATCATATTTTCCTTGATTTCTTCTCTGAATGTTTTACTGATCTCTAATTTTTTTTCAAGATGCTAGGGTAGCAATCTTGTACAGTTTCTCTACTGTAATTGTGAATAAAAAGCTTGAACAACAGAATTTGCTGATGATGCAGCTAATATATAGTAGATGGGTGATTTAATGATAAAAACATAATCAAATGCTATACTTCTTGTTGAGAAATGTTCAGTAGTTTTCCCTAATTACCAAATAGTCTGAAAATAGTTGCACGATCTTAATGATGGCATCTTCTTCTAATTAGCAATATGGAATTTTCTCCTTGCTCAGCAAAATTCATTTAAGGTTTCTTCTAGGCTCTTAGCACCATATTGTGCTTCCCAAAGATTTCCCAGAAATCAGCAGTGTTTTTGGCAACCATTTTAAAACAGCAACCCTGACCAAGAGTTCAGGGTAAAGCGCTCTAACATTTATAACATTTTTGACTATGTGAAGGGAACTATTCTAACACTTAGGGTCCCATCCTACACTTCCTGGAATCAGAGACTAGGCTCAATCTCTTAAATAACAAAAATCTGGTATCTTGGGCAATAAAACTATTAATACATGAACCAGCGGACAAATGACTTACCACGTACAACTATGGGTTGATATTTACAAACATCAAATTACAGCTTTTCTCTCCAAAGAGCATGTGTAAAATAAGCTTCATGAGGGAGGTGAGAAGTGAGAGAAGAAAGTTATAATGAGGAAGAGAGACCTTTTTTATCACCAATTACTGACACTACAACAGTCAGAACTAGAAAATGGTGCCTATTTTAGAACTGTATCTGTTGGCAAAGTTTCATTAACTCTCACTCCATTTTAATTCTAATAAATTTCATTTTAAAGTTATTATTTCCCTGCTGGTACCTGAACTTGTAATACTCAGATCCAAGGGTAGTAGAGCTACTGTCTAAACTAGAAAAGAATCTCAATTAGCTAGTATAGAACTAATAACCTCTTGAAGGCTGCTAACCACAGGAGGATATGGTGATTACAGATTATACTCAATTTATGAACAGATACACTATAGGAAACCATTAAAATTGTGAAAAAAGAGGAGATATATATGCTCTTTTGCAGTACCTGGAATAGTGAGAATATCTAATGTTCCAGTTAGCTACCAGTTTATTTTGTTTTCATGATACAGTTTTAAGAACACCTGAGTATCTAAAAACCGACCAACATCTTATATCTTATTATATATCCTTTCTGTTTTGTTTTTCATCTATTGAGATGCAAGGCAAGCCACATCTACATTTTTGTGTATGACAGCGACATGACTGATCTCCTCTCTTTTTACCCTGTTGGACAGCAATTCTTTTATTTCTTCATTTGCCTGTGTTATGTAATTGAAATGTCCAGAAAGCAGACACACACATTTTGGTGTTTCCCTCAGTCAGTATGACTCGGCTTCAGATATTGCTATTTTGAGTGCGTTCTTTCCTCTTTCTCATACATCTCAGATTTTTATTTCCCTCCTGTACTATATTATATTTAAAATACAATTTTAAAGCTTCTATATTTCGTGCCTGTACCTCACAATTTGTCTTCCATAATGAGAGAACATACATTGAGGATCCAGTGGTTCCGAGGATGGGGAAAGGGGTAGAGAGTCTTTAGCTTCTGAGACACTGGCTGGAGATCAGGTTGGTAGTGTCTGGAGGTAATTCATAATGGAGCCCCATAATAATGGTTAAGCTGTAGTGAGTAGCTGTCCAACATACAATAGACACTGATTGCTACTCTAGTTGATCGTGTCAACAAAGGACCCAAATTATTGGGCTTGTAGACTCTGGCTTTCTTTCTATCTTAGATTTTTCTATAGTTTGATTCTGCAAGGAAGTTCAAAGCCTACCTGGTAATGGACTTTCTAGAGGATTCTAAGGTTCTAAGAAGCTTTTGCTTGATAGTGCTCTGACAGCCAAATGTGTCCTCCCAGACTCAGTTAGTGTGAAGAAGCACATCTTGGTTAAATTAATAAAATTCCATTAAGTTTAACTTTTGAAATATTTAGCAAGTTTTCAAGGCATTCGCAGCTCTTCATATCTGAATTGCAGTGCTGAACAGTGGCCAATCCTTCCATCTCTAGTAAGGACACTGTATTTTAATTGTAAAAACAGCTTAAGGAGTGGCAACACTGACTTAGAACCAAAGTAGAAGGAGCAAAGAGTGGATTGGCAGGGAGCGGGGGAGGCAGGAGAGGCTGTTAGGGCTCAAAGTGGGGAGAACCTGGAGGGACCCAATTCGAGGCTCCTGGCTGGCTGTGGGAGGAGAGGAGACTTATCTGTGTGCCCATCAGCAGAAGGTACATATTTGTTGTCAATATGGGGATAAGAGGGAGCTTCCAGGGCTTGGAGGAGTGATGAGTAATGTGCAGTAGGTGACAGCAGATCAGGGAGGCAGCCCTGCAAGAGCATTGTAGTGAAGTGAAGCCAGCTGTCATGCATCACGATACCCAAGGGGCTAATGTCATATTTTGAATGTAATTATCTTTGTTTTGCAAAAAAGCAAACAGTATTTAAAGAGCAAAGGAATTAAAAATATCAGAAAAAGGAAGGATAAATGGAATCCCTTATCTCAACATTTACTCTTAGGCCCTGATTTTGCCAGTCCTTATGCACACACTTAACTGCCTCATTGGCCATTGAAATCAATTGGGTTCATCATGGTTGTAAAGTTAAGCAGGTGTGTACATACCTGCAGCATTGGGTCTAAACATTGCTCCCACCATGCAAACACAGCCACACAGCTTAATCATCATGATGCTAGATCTCCCCATCCTTTTCCAGCAACAGCAATTCTCTTTGATTGTTCATATTGCCACCTACATGACAGTTTATTAATATGTAAAAGATAAATTAAAAAGAAATAACTGCTAAAAATGTATAGTTTTATTCAGAGCCAACTGGAGTGTGATCTGTTACAATAACAAAATCATCAGAATTCAGATCTGCGCACACAGATGATGCAACAACAGACAATTAAATATGATTAACTCACAACAACAACTTTGGGGTTATAATTAATTCAGAAAAAAATCTGCATGTGCACACTGCTAACATGGTTGCAGAAATATTAAAATCAGCCGGGGCTAGAGGTGGGATCACACACATCCACAATGCAGAGTGTAATGATAAAGTCATGTTGGAAGCCAGTCACAGAGAAAAATATGTTAGCTTCTGCTTAAACCCATCCTGCACATATTAAATAAACATTATTCTCTACAGAAAATAAGTAATCATTAGACACCATGACAGCTTAGAACCTAAATCATAACCAATAAATTCTCTGGCACTTCTGTTCAAAAGTTGTAGACTGAGTTCCTGCAATGAGAACATTGAACTTTAGGGTCTGATCCAACACTAACTGAAGCGAATGGAAACTCCCCACTTCCTTCAGTGGGCACTCTATCAGAGCCTTAGGTAGAATTTCTTTCAATTTAAATCACATTATGGGGAGACTCTTGAGGTTGTATGGCTCACTTTCACTCATACATTGACTAGTTATAAAAGATTATGTTGAACTTTTAAAGAGACAGGCATCCATCTCTCTCTCTTTTTGACTAGTCAAAAAAAATCAGTATCTCTGCATATATAATTTTGATGATTTCCCCTTTTCCTACATCTTTATCTCAGCTATTATCTTCAATAAAAGAGAAAATCCAAAATCAAATCTCCATTCAAGCTTTAATACAATATTCTATTTTGTGTGAAAACATAAATGTAGAAACAAAAGACTTTACCTAGCACTGGATGATGCATTAAATACCTCTTCCTTCTCAAATCCAAGTGAATTTTGCTGAATGTTACAGTTTGTACAAAAAAACTGGTCTAGTGTAAATAAACTTCAGTGACTGGCAGTACTGTACAGGGAGGTCCTCACTTGCATCACTACACTATTTTTAGCCTCACACCTTTCTGAGCTGAGACTACGAGTTCTTGCCAGAAATTTATGCAGTCTCTCGCTACGCCCACTGCATGATCCTTACTTTGTCATGGACGAAAGAAGAGCTACACAAACTATGGCCTTGATTCCGCAAACATTTTTGCAAGCAGTCCTTACAGCAATGGAGCTACAGGCCCATGTCAAAACTAACCACGTCAGAAGTACTAACCTCAGAACTCTGTAGGATCAGATCCAGCACCTGTACTTCCACTGAATTAATAGAAACTGAGGGTCTCAACACTTCTGAAAATCTATCAGGTGTCTTTACCCTGTGCCACTCCCATAAGAATCAGTCTGCCTCTCCCACTACTTTGGGGCAACACAACGTCTCTTATACATACAACTCTTCCCGACAATCCAGTATTATCTAGTGTTCCATAGTCTTCTCTGACCAAAATGCCCTATTCCTTCTTTATGGTGCCTGAAAAGGTGCTTGGCCTCTTTTTATGGGCATAGCCCATAAAGATTCCCCAAGATGTGAGGAATCTGATGTCATCTGAATGGCTCTCTCTACTCTATACAGATAAAAGCCTGTACTTTATTGTTCCAAGCCAATAAATAATGGCTACCATAGTTGTTCAAATTAAGAGGCACAGGAACTCAGGGCAGATATCTGATATGTTGATCCCAATGGGACATATGAACCCTTACAAGATTATTTAATGCAGCTACCTGTTTGTATTGGGAGCTTAGGCAGCCTACTGTCATATGGCATAAATGCCAAGCAACAAGGCTATCTTGCCAACAAAAAATGATTCCCAATAGGTGCCAAATTTATAATCCTATTCCTGTTCTTCCTATTGGCAAAATTCAGGTGGGCATAAAGCAGAATCATATTTGCTTCCCTTTAATGCTGATCTGTTTAGTGTTGTCAGCCAGAGTTGAGTTATCTCCCATGAGCACTGATAATTGTGTTCTGGGACACTGATTTATGATCAATAAAATCCCCACATTCCTTTTCCAAGATTTAAAATTGTGCTTTGGTACTAGTATGGTCCATTTTCCATCGTTTATTATCTGTTTGTGAGTGTGATTTACAAATCTCTACAGTATGTGGGCGCAGGAAAATTAGTGATTAGAACTAAAACTCCAGATCCAAACACACCTGAACTTTAGAATGTTCAGAATTCAAACCTACATCTGGAACTGAACTTCTTAGCACTCCCCCATCTCTAGAATAAGGGGAACCAAAACTTCAATCCAAACACTCGTGACTTTTGACTATCCCCAAAGTCTAAGTTCAGATCTGAATTATGCAGGGCCCAATTGAATAAAATTTCTCTATAAATACTATAGAAGTGCTTTTGCCAGCTAAACAATCTGTTCAGCTTCTCTATTGTTGCCTCCTGCCATCTTCCACTCACCTGCTAGAGACTGTTTTAACTCCATCCTTGCTTTGAGTGAGACCAAAGAGGCTGATTTATTAAAACAATTCTTTCTGTCTTCATCACTGTGCTATTCCTTGAATTAATCAGATGGTCCTAGTGCTGTACCGGGCTGAGTCTCCAGTGCACTCAGCACGGCCTCTCAGTCTGTGAGAGGAAGAGCTAGCTGTGGCAGAGATACAGCTCTAATTCGGTTTTCAGATTAACAACGGAAAGAGTAGCACAGAGAGGAATTACAAATATATTTGTTTTACAAATTTTCTATTCCCTTTCACTGGCCACAGAGGAATTACCATCTATCAGGACTATATGGTTATGTGTTTAGAACTGTATCGATAGTAACCTGAGTTATGCAGGGTGTTTGGGGGTTTTTTTTGGTCCCTTTTCCCACTGTTGGGAGGATTAAAAACAATGCAATTTATTTTTCTCTGTCTGCCTCAACATAGGATGAGCCAACCTCTTGGTAGCTATGACAGGCCCCAGTTTTACAATTTTGCATTTCCATGTATACAGAGGCTCACTGCTCCAATCATTGTTGTCCATATTTTAATATCATCACAGTTACTTAGTCTGTAGCTTTGCTTTAACTATGTCATTTATGTGACCAATGGGGAGAAACACAGCAGAGACCCAGCAGTGAGGCTGCAGGGCTAAAAATAGCAGTGTAGCAGTTCAGGCTCAGGCTGGAGCCCAGGCTCCGAGATCCTCCCCACTTGTCAGGGTTCAGAGCATAGGACCAAGCCCAAACATCTGCACTGCTATTTTTTAGGGCTGCCAGGCGTACAGTTTCAACCAGAACGCCTGGTTGAAAAGGGACCCTGGCGGCTTCAGTCAGTACATCTAACTGGGCCATTAAAAGTCTGGTTGGCGGGGTAGTGGCTCCCAGGCTCCCTGCCTGCCCTGGCTCCGTGTGGCTCCCAGAAGCGTCCAGCATGTCCCTCTGGCTCCTAGGCAGAGGGGCCAGGGGGCTCCATGCGCTGACCCTGGCCTGAATGCTGGCTCAGCAACTCCTATTGGCTGGGAACCGTGGCCAATGGGAGCTGTGGGGGTGGCATCTGCGGGCACAGGCAGTGCACAGAGCCCCTGTCCCCTCTGCCTAGGAGCCAGAGGGACATGACAGGAGCCTGCCTTTGCCCCACTGCGCCGCTGACCGGGAGCTGCCTGAGATAAGTTCCACCTGCCTGGAGCCCACACCCTGACCCCCCCTGACCCAGGTTGGAATCCCCTCCCACACCTCAACCTCATGCCCCAGCCCTGAGCCCCCTGCTAAGCCCTAAAGTCCTCATCTCCAGCCCCACCCCAGAGCCCTCACCCCCTCCCACATCCCAACCCCTGTTCCAGCCCAGTGAAAGTGAGTGAGGGTGGGGGAGCGACGGAGGGAGGGGGCATGGAGTGAGTAGGGAGGGGGCATTGGAGAAGGGACGGGGCTTCGGGGAAGGGTTGGGGCCAGGGGCAGGGCAAGGGTGTTTGGTTTTGTGCCATTAGGAAGTTGGCAACCATACTATTTTTAGCCCTGTAAGCCCAAGACAGTTGACCCAGGCTCTGAGACTTGCTGCTGAGGGTTTCTTTTTGCTGTGGAGACACACACACACACACACACACAAGATTGCGTACTCGTTAATCTTAGGGTAACTGAATTCCTCCTCATTTAGTAGGACAGGACTAAAGAAGCCCCAAATTATCAAATTTATTCCAGAACAAATTTAGGCAAATAAAAATCCAAGTTGATACATTAGTAAGACTGTATCTACTTCATAGTGATCATGAATTTTGTGAAAAATGTAAAGTTGGCGATTTGCCAAGAAAAATAGACAATCTCAGTGGGAAGAATTCAGACTTTCAGCCAATTTTTCATTTACTAAAAAAAAAAAAAAAACACTTAATTAACATATACCTGCAGGAAATTCCAGAAACTAGTATAGTTGGACTGAATAAAAAGAATAGCATCATTCTGATAAATCAGGGTAGTGCAGAACTTTTTCCCTGTTGGACAGTTGTTGCTTTGTGGGCATGTCCATGGGCAAAGGCTGAAAGATTCTTTTCATTTTATGCTGTGAATCAAGAGTATCTCCAGTGAAGGCAACGGGGTTATCCTGATGTAAAACCGGTGCAACTAAGAAGAGAATAAGGCACTATAACCACTAAAAAAGCTCTCATCAATTCATATAACATGTTTATTGTACCATATGAATTCCACATGTGGTTAACAACTTCTTTTTCTGTCTTCTTTCAAGCCTAACAGTAGTTTTTATTATAATTCACATGCAGTTCACATCAGTGGTATCTCAAGAGGAAGATGCACATTTGAAATGGCAGGCAATGTTTGCTTACTATTAGGCACATATACTTATTTTAGCTAGAATGGTTTCAGCAAAGCCGTCACATAAGCTGATTCTTGAAGCTTGTGTATAAAATTACACAGTATTAGAATTGTGCTAGAATACTACTCAGTCACTAATGGGAACAGAGCTCTCTGTATAGTTCAAAAGTGAAATATACTCTTCACTTTCCATATAATTGGAGACTCACCTTTATTCACCCTGTAAAAGGGAACCACTCTATAAAAATGCTTGTCTAATTACTTTTTTAATGAATAGAGGCCAAAATTTCTCTAAAGCAGTACTTGTGCCAGTAAAAGTTTGTGACATTTTTAATTTGAATGATTAAAATGGAACTTTGAGACATCTTGTGGTTCTCCTGCAGTGGCTATTGAAAAGAACGCCCACCTATTGGAAAGAAAAAATAAACTGCAAATTTGGCCAAAGCAAAGATGTCATTGAGGGCTACAGTTAAGCTCTCACCATATTTAGATTTGTTCCTTTTAGCAGGCTTAAAAAAATGAAAATCCTTTTTTTGGACCATTAACATTTCAACAAACTTACAGATATTGATTTGTTTATTGTATTTTTAAGCTAGGAGGGTCAATAACACCTTGCCATAAGGAAGTGGGGGTGGCGGGGGTTTGCAGTATGCAGGTAATTCTCAACATATACTAACCAAAGCAGTTTAATGTCTCTCTCAGAGAGCTCAGTCAGACACAGAACACTTCACACACTGGTGAAGATTTCCACAGCACACTCACTCTTCCTCTCTCGCTCAGGGCATCTATATGGCCCATATAAGTTCTGGAAATCACTCTCTGTGGGAATAGAAGTGTGTTTGCTAAGGTTAAGATGTCCTTATTTCTCCCGTAGGTTGCTGACAAGCCAGCCTGCATTTACTGAAGTACTAATGGTGTTAGTGTAAACTTTGCAGCTTATTATAGACATTTTTCTATATAAAGAAGAAAGACAAGTGAGGTGACAGGCACAGGGCAAATGAGTCACACTGTCTCTCCCAAGGACAGAACACTATGGGTCTAGAGTGCTCCTGTATGGCAGTGACCAAGAGACTGGGAAGAGAAAGTCAATTCTTCTCCAGGCACCTAAGAGCCCTTACCATCCAAAGCATCCCTTTATTTTACTTTCAATGTATACACCTCTCTCGCCCAAATCTTCATCTCACCCACGGAGGGGAACTGGGCAGGGTTCTGTTTTGAGCCCGTCAACACCCAAACTTAATCAGCCAGAGAGAGGGCTGTTGAGCCTGGGGAGCAGTACACTTTCCCATATTAGGGGCTGAGAGCACAGTCCCTGACCACATGGGACATATAACACGGAGTACAATCTCTTTAAGGCCTGTGAGGCTACCCTCTGGGGCCAGTACTACCCTGTTCCAGGTTTTCCTCTTAATAATAACATTGGGACAGGGGACGTAGTCACCGAGAATTTGGAAGTTACCTTGGAGATGCAGTTTGTAGATTTTAACAAATACACCTCTACCCCAATATAACGCGACCCGATATAACACAAATTCGGATATAATGCGGTAAAGCAGTGCTGTGGGGTGGGGCTGTGCACTCCGGCAGATCAAAGCAAGTTCGATATAACGCGGTTTCACCTATAACACAGTAAGATTTTTTGGCTCCCGAGGACAGCGTTATATCGGGGTAGAGGTGTACTATGACTTTGGCCTCAGCTTTAGAGGCCAAGGTTAGTGTTTCATGAACTGGAACTCATATCTCCCCAAAGTAATCAGGGACAAAGATGGCTCAGGCTAGATCCCAGCTGATCAGTCTCTGAGATCTGTGAGAACAGAAATACTGGGAAATACTGTCTCTCCTGTCAACCATCTTCTAGTCCTCATCTGCGAGAAGGCATGCTGCAAAAATGAAGACTGTATATCTCTGCCCTTTACACAATTAGGGAGGGACCTGGAAAAAGGCAATCTGTATTCCTGGTCCATCTTGGAAACAGTAGGGCAAGAAAACCCACTTTTTGTATTTTATTTCATTTTATAAGCTTTCTTTTTACTTTTACTGGTCAGGCTTAAATAAATAAATACCCAAAGCAGGTAGCTTTGTTTATAAGCTCCAATTTGTGTACAAGCTCCACTGATGTTCTTTTTAACAATACAATGTGTTTGAACTGCTACAAGACGTACATAAAGAGAATTAACCCTAGTTCTCATGCATAGTAGCGCAGAATTGTAACACATGGCCATTTATTTAAATTATTGTATTTAACATGAAATCTAAGATTTTCTTTCTTACACATGTATTTAATTGCTCTTTTCCTCTTTAATGAGCGTTCTCCATATGTTCATTTGTGGGTGTCTGTGCCATATGTTGCATGGAGGACAGGTATTTGCTTTAATTTAAATTAAATGCCCCCAGACTTCTTTAACACAGAGTTAAGGTTGCCCAGTGGTGCCTTGTGCCCTTCCAGACTGTCAAGTTTACCTACATTCAGACCTCTGAAAACCAGGAAATACAAAGTTAAGGTACACACTACTCCTGCAATCCAACCTTGGTTCTGCCCCCTGGTGCTGGCAATAGCCACTGGGACTGTTTCAGTAAGAACAGACGTGCCTACTAAGTAACCATGAGGAATTCAAAGAGAATGTACCATTGCTTATATTGTATTCGTGTTCCACAGATTTGAATTCCAGCATTTATCTGTTTGCTCTCCAACTGCCTTCACTGTGTTAGGTGTAATTCCATTGAACAATGGAAGTTGGAGCAGGCTGGCAGAACTGTCACTGTGATAGGACAAGAGGTGCATGTATACTTCAAACGATCAGGAATGCCTCATTTTCAACACATTTGTAGGTTGCGTCAGTTTCAATGGAAATGGCTCTTGCCACGGAGATTGTCAGCAGTTTGGTGCTGCCATCTGTGGTCTTTGGACCTTAGTGAGGGGTCATTGAGGGCATTGTCTCAGAAGGCAAGGGTGAAGCAGTGGTAGCATTTAGCAAGTTTGGAGTGGTTTAAGTGGAGTGTGCTTAGTGTTTGAGTGTAGGGTTACCAACTTTCTAATTGAAACAAAACCAAACACCTTTGCCCTGCCCCTTCCCTGAGGCCCTATCCCTGCCCTGCCTCTTCTCTGAGGTCCCGTCCCCACTCACTCCAGCCCCCCTCTCAGTCGCTTGCTCTCCCCCACCCTCACTCACTTTCACTGGGCTGGGGCAGGGGTTTGGAGTGTGTGTGGGGAGGTGAGTGCTCCAGCTGGGGGTGCGGGCTCTGGGGTGGGGCAGGGGATGAGGGGTTTGAGGTGCAGGAAAGTGCTCTGGGCTGGAGCCAAGGGGTTTGGCGTGCAGAGCAGTCTCAGGGCTGGGGCAGGGGATTGGGGTAGGGATGCGGGGTCTGGGAGGAAATTAAGGTGCGGGAGGGGGGTTCTGACCTGGGGCAGGGGGTGGGGTGCAGGAGAGGGTTCGGGCTCCAGCCGGTTGGCACTTACTTGAGGCGGTTCCTGGTCAGTGGTGCAGCGGGCTAAGGCAGGCTCCCTGCCTGCCCTGGCTCCGCGCTGTTTCCGGAAGAGGCTGGCATGTCCGGCCCCTAGGCGGAGGCGCGGCCAGGTGGCTCTGCATGGTGCGTGCTGCCTGAACCCAGAGGTGTCACCCCCGCAGCACCCATTGCTCCCCTGGCCAATGAGAACTGCGGAGCTGGCACTGGGGGCAGGGGCAGTGTGCGGAGCTTCCCAGATTGCCCCTGCGCCTAGGAGCTGGATATGCCAGCCACCGGAGCTGTGCGGAGCCAGGGCAGCGGCGCTGACCAAAGCTGCCAGGTTTCTTTTTCAACTGGGAATTCCGGTCGAAAACCAGGTATCTGGCAATACTAAGTGTAAGACCTCCTAGTTTCTAGGCCTGACCTACACCCAAGTTTTGCCTTAGCAAAGAGAAGGTGTTAGACTTTGTCCTTTTAATGACAGGTGTATGTGTTGCCTTCCTGCTCCCTGTTCCAGTTTGTTTCCTGATTCCTGCTTTCTGAACTCAGCATTCCTGTTTCTATTTAAGGCTCTCTGTGTGTGCATAGCATTGGGTGTGTGCAGCTGCTCAGGCTCTGCTGCTACATATCTGCTGTTCAAACTGTTATGTTTTGTTCAGACTGTTGCTGACCTAATCCGTTCAAAGTTATTAAATGCTTTGATTGACAACCTACCTGCATGTCTTGCTTGTTTTGTGTGTGTGGATTTGGGGTGCATCAGAACGTAACAGTCCTTCAGTCGTCTTGTACTCTGTTTTCAGTTTTCTGTAACATTTGTGTGGCTAATGGGTACATGTGTTAATGGCATACTGGGGCATTGCTCAAAGAGGTCAGACTTAAGGTTACATTGCAGGGGTGGCATGTACCTTAAGTTTGTATTTCCTGATTTACAGATGTTTGAGTGTAGATGAACTCAACATTCTAGATGGGCATGAAGTTTTGGGCATGTAACTTGCTGTGTGTGTGTGTGTGTGTGTGTGTGTGTGTGTGTGTGTGTGTGTGTGTGTGTGTGTGTGTGTGTGAATAATTAGTCAGCATCCCAAGTACCACAGCCCAGTTTTCCCTTTTCACTGCCTCTTTCTCCTTACTAATGATTATCCCAGCCACAGAATTCACTGGCTGCATGTTAGTTCCTTTACCGCTCCTGCACCATCTCCTGTCCCTCTGCTTGTCCAGCACAGTCCAATTCTCCCTCCTCAGCCCATCTTCCCAGGGAGATGCAGGTGTTGGAATGGGACCCACAGGTTGAGGAGCTGAGGAGAGGATGCAGGAACAATGCAGGCACTAACATGGAGTCAGTGGTGACATTTTTTGAAGAGGGGGACAAATATGAGGGGACATGGATGTGGGATTTTGGGGGGGGACAGAGCTGAAGCACCCCCCACCCTTCACAACACAGCTGACCCCCCTCCTTTCCACCCTACTCTTCTTTGCACTGCTCTACAACTCCCCTCACTGCTCAGACACCCCACCACTATTCCAACTCTTCCAACAGTCCCTCATCACACCCATTGCTCTACACCCCTATGCTTTCTGCTGCTCTGAGAACCCCTCGGCTCCACTCTCCTCCTTACCATGCCATGCCCTTGTAAACCTGGAAGGGCAGTGGAAAGGTGGTGGGGCTCTGAGGAATGCATGTAGGGGGGACAGAATTGGAGGGTATGGATGTGAGAAAGTGTGGGAGAGGCAGACTTGAAGCCCTTCCTCAGCTGCTCCACTACACACCTCTGACCTCTCCCCACAACTTCCCCACACTCTCCTGCACTGCTTGGAGCTCAACTTTCTCCTTCAAAGCAGCAGCAACACCGGGGGAGAGGCCAGACAAAAGAGTGAGCCTGGAGCTCCTTTGCTGCCACTGGAAGCAGGATGGCAAAGGAGGGGTGTTCCGGGTTCCTTCCCTTGATCAGGGAGCAGTGGAGGCAAGAGAGCCCTAGGCACTCCTTTCCTTAGCCTGAGAGAGCAGCCATGGGAAGGAATTGTGGGGATGGAAGCATTTGTTGGGCCAGATGGCACAGATGTCTCCCCTTTCCTCCCCCTCTGCCCGGTGTGTCACTGTAGAGGAAAATGACCAGTTCTTCCCCCCTTGTTCTGCTCTGTCAGCATTTCTGAGTTCCCAATTGCTACAACTGCAAGCCCTCTAGCTGTAACAGAGTCCAATTCTTCTGCAGGTGTGTACTTCATTTTTTGTAAGTGTCTCAGTTGAGCTTGTGCCAACCTGGAGTTCCAAACTTTACCTTCAGTACCTTTTTCATTACTGCTTCCTTAGCTGAGATAATCCTGAGTGGCTGAGACCAGTTCGGGGAGGGTTGGAGCAATAGTTTGAGCAGTAGGTGTGTACAAAAAAAGGTAGAAGAACCAGGTGATTTTACAAGTAGCTGATTTTTTATTTATTTATTTTTGGAGAGATGTACCTCAGGAGCCCCTTGCTCACATGACCCAAACTGGAAGACTTATTCTACTCTGCACCCCCTGAGGCACGCAAATTTCAGGACAATCCAAGTCAACATGTGGATTTTAGAGTACTTAGATTAATTATTTTTTTAAACAGTAAGGATCTCTCAACCTTTATAGAAGAGCTGCCACTCTACTATAATTCCCTTCCGGATCCCACAGAAAATCTTACACGTGACAGTGTTTCAAAATGGCATCTTCACCTTTATTTCATTTTCCAGTACATACTTGATTCCATTTTGGGTGGTCTTTTGCTTTTTTTTTAGCTAGCCATTTCTTGGTGATACAGAATAGCTCCGGCTATTTTCAGTTCTTCAGATATTAGACATTAACACTAATAATGAATAATTCCTGCATGTTCTTTTCTGACACTTTTTAGAAGGTCCTAGTGTAATAATTGCATTGTAAAATTGTGGGTAAAGTAATGGTCAATATGTACTGGAAGAATCTTGTCAACTCTTATGGTAATGATTCCAAGAGATTGCTGCATCATAATTATACAAATGAATGGAAGAAATCTATCTGTTGAGTTTTTAATTGACTAGATGTGCAAGACTGTTAATGAAGACAAAGAAAGCATCAAAAATTGTGTGTGAGAGTAATTCTCGTACTGTTTCCAATTTTGGGATTATTGATTTTTGTAATGAATTTCTTAAAGACTAAAGGCTAAAAGCCCACAAAGAGAGAAGGAGACTCTTTGCTCAGGTGCACTGTTTCCTAAAAAATCAGGTAAAGGAAGAGGGAGCTGTGCTGAAGAGAGAAAATACCATCTGAAAAACAAGAACAAATGTAGTGAGTTTGTATCTACTATTTAATTTCCCAAAAAAGTCTTATCCCAATAGCTGGGAATTTATAGGTGACCTGCAATGGAGGTTTTTAAAAATTGGGTTCCTCTTCTTTGTTTCTTGATGATGTAGAAAGAAAGCCTGACTTTAAAAAAAGCACTTTCGCCCCTGTTTTTGGTTTTTGCCCTACAGAGTATCAGAAACATCATCTGGGCTTCCCCAATTTTCCTGGGGAATCTCCTAAGGTCTCCGAGCATTTATATTGCAACTGCTCACACTGTAATTAAGTGTGGGATCTGAAACTTTAAGAAAGACTTTATTAGTCAATTAAATTAAGTCAAAATGTTTATTAGTCAATTTAGCATTAACACAAACATTCAAATAACAAAGGGTTTTCTACAGTCTGGTTAACAATCCCTTCCCCTCTCAGTTGCTCAGACTTTAGGCAAGAGTTCAGCAAAGCACTGCATAAATTTAAGCAGGGGGAAATGTTCAAAAGCCTCTGGGGGAATTAGGATGAACATAGTCACATTGATGTCACTGGAACTAATGCTTCTAAATTCTTGTGGGGCTTTTTAAAACTCCTTTTTAAGATCATCCCTATTCAGCAAAGCATTTGAACAAATGCTTAAAGTGCTTAAGGTTAAGCACATGCTTAAGTCCCACTGAAGTCAGTGTGAACTGAGCACATTCTTAAAAGGAAGCACATGCTGAAGTACTTTGCTGAATTGGGGCCTCAGGCTCTTGTGATGTCGTCATTTCACAAGTTCTCCAGTTGTTACAGAATCTTACAGGCTACACAGAACTCAGATTTTTATGTTAAACAAAACTGTGATAAAAATCTTTTATTTGAAATTATCTTTCAGTCCTTTATATCACACATCACAAAGAAGCAAAAATTGGCACGGGCCTTTTTTTTTTCTTCTTCGCAGGTCACTTTTAAGGACCCCATGTTGGCCTGCATTATAATGATGGGCTTTTGCAGTTGCATGTCAATTATTGTTTTCATTATGATGCTTGCAGGCTATTATAAAATATCAAAAGGAAATTGAGCATTCTGACTGACTGATGAGTCAATAGGGCCTTTTGGGTGCTCAGCACTTCTGACAATTAGACAGGTCTCTAAATATGGATTTAGGCTCCTATTTTTGAAAATCCTGGCCAAAGCACACGGTTGTGGACTTCAGTCACAGCTTTTCTATGGGTGGGGTGTGTGACTGGCTCACTGGGGAGAAGGAAGGAGAGCATTAGGAGATATTCTGCCACCTGCCTAGGATTATATTGTGACCGCCCCCATCCCACCGTTGGGGGCCAAGGTGCAGATGCTGTAATCTGTCCATGCCAATTTTATGCTCTCTGGGGCTTCCTGTACTCCAAAAATCTCAAATGGATCTTCAAGCAGAGTAGCAAAAGGTAATGGAATAAGGGACAGGATGTAGCCCAGGATCTTTATTCTCTGCATGTCTGATCAATGGTCCGCTGTTGCACACGATAGGCCACTGTATTACTCATTCTGCAGGGATTGGTCCTGGGTCCAGTTCTGTTCAACATCTTTCACCAATGATTTGGATAATGCCATAGAGAGTACACTTAGAAAGTTTATGGATGATACCAACCTGGGAGGGGTTGCAAGTGTTTTCGAGGATAGGATCAAAATTCAGAATGATCTGAACAAACTGGATAAATGGTCTGAAGTAAATAGGATGAAATTCGATAAGGACAAATGCAAAGTACTCCATTTAGGAAGGAACAATCAATTGCACACATATACAATGGGAAATGACTGTCTAGGAAAAAGTATTGCAGAAAGGGATCTGGGGGTCATAGTGGATCACAAGGTAAATATGATTCAACAGTGTAACACTGTTGCAAAAAAAAAAAGCAAAAATCATTTTGGAAAGCATTAGCAGGAATGTTGTAAGCAAGACACAAGAAGAAATTCTTCTGTTCTACTCCACGCTGATAAGGCCTCAGCTGGAATATTGTGTTCAGTTCTGGGTGCTACATTTCAGGAAGGATGTGAACAAATTAGAGAAAGTCCAAAGGACAACAACCAAAATGATCCAAGGTCTAGAAAACATGACTTATGTGGAAAGATTCAGAAGAAAAAGTGGGTTTGTTTAGTTTGGAGAAGAGAAGACTGAGAGGGGACATGGTAACAGTTTTCAAATACATAAAAGATTGTTAAAAGGAGGGAGAAAAAATGTTCTCCTTACCTCTGAGGATAGGACATGAAGCAATGGGCTTAAATTGCAGCAAGGGCGGTTTAGGTTGGACATTAGGAAAGCTTCCTAATTGTCAGGGTGGTTAAGCACTGGATTACGTTGCCTACAGAGGTTGTGGAATCTCCATTGTTGGAGGTTTTTGAGAGCAGGCTAGACAAACACCTGTCAGGGATGATCTAGTCTAATACTTAATCCTGCCATGAGTGCCGGGGACTGGACTAGAAATCCTACCCTTCTGTGATTATAAGCTCTTCATTTGCTGGACACCCAATAGATCGATCACTCCCCCATCCTTTACTTCTTCCTTTCTTCTTGTCTCGCTTTTTTATTGTTCATTCTTTCCTCCTTCCTATGAAGCTGCCTCCCCTCATTTTTGCTTTGATTGTATAATTGTAATCTTACATGAAATCCTTTTTAATTGAAAAAAATGTTATATTGAGGAGCAGGACATCACAGCTCTCCAAGACAAAAGTAATGTTCAGTGCTATTTAATAAAATAGAAGTTGTTAGCAAATTATTTCTAAGACTTAAAAAAATGTCAAGGCTACTCTTGTTCTGAAACCTTCATAAGTATTGCTACAATACTTGTGGTCTTTTAATGACCATCGTTCATCCAGCAATAACAGGATGGAATCTGCACACTTTTCTATCTTTTTGCTGCAGTTTATTGTTGCAGTTGTAAACTTTGGTGTACAATAAACTACATAAGTTTATTTTCCAGGTAAGGATTTTTATTTAGTTGATCAAGTACAAGCATAACTTTAACACTTACAACTACAGTACAAGAAAATACATAACCATAAAAACAAAACAAAACTGACTTTAGAATGTCCTGGATGGCAGGGAAGGAAGTCTGTTAATATTTAGTATGTATTTTCCTGAACCATCTCTTCCAATGAGATCCAGTTCTCACTAATGCTACAGGTGCCAGAGATTCATGAACTCAGAGACAGTGCTTGAATTTGGGGACACATACCGTAATTGGGTGTCCCATTCCCCCACTTCTGGGGCTGAGTGGGAAAAGGGCAACATTGGGAAAAGGAATAGAATATCACTTCCTGCTTCTCAATTTGAGCACTTATCTTTCAACTTGCAGCTAGGGTAGGACTTAATGGCTTCTTAGAGAAAACAGCAAATAATAACTTTAAACAAGACATACTGTAGCCAGTGCTAGAATAACAATAAATCAAAGGAAAAGCAAGCCAGGAAATTGCCACTTGGTGTGGTGGATCCACACAGTGTGAATGTTCTGTTCCCTTATGCACCTTCCCTCCACTAAGACAGTTGCTAATAACAGCTATTTGCTTACCTATTTGTTTCCCTTTCTTCCTGCATTTCCAAATGTTCAACTATTAAATCATTCATCATTTTTCTTTAAAAAATGATTTCCCCCCCCCCCCAGTATTGAATACAAACACAGACTCTGAGCTGAACCAACACCCACTAAAATCAGTGAAAAGAGTCCTGTTGATTTCAATGGGCATTGCACCAGACTCCGTAATGAAACAGTTTTACAGTAGCATTTGGTGGAATGTGGTTTCACAGTTTCGACACAGTAGAGGCAAACTAGGTTAGGGAGCAGTGATTAGGTGTAGTTACATAGACTAGTATATACACACTTTGCAGGTTTGAGGGGGGTTTTAAGGTATAAATAAAAACGAGAGCAATTATTCTCTGTGACATTTCTGAATTTGGGTTTCACATTGATAAACTGTCTGTGTTACATGCATTTGAAAGGGGGTCTTGAAAAAACAATTTGAACGAAAAAGTATTTCACTTTTTTTCCTAATGGGGATTTAAATGTTTGAAAATTTGACCAGTCAGTGTTGATTTTTAAATAAGTTATGTATGCAATTACTTGCATGAAACATGAGTGTGATTGCTTGCACAATTTTCATTCTAACATAAATTGGGTAAGTGTATGCTCAAATAACCATAATTAGCCATTTATGTGTGTGTGTAGTTACTCAAAATCCTTGTGCAAACATGGTGAAACTTTCCACACAACTGTCTCTGTAACTTGTTTAATAATCAGGATCAGAATGTCTATGCAAATACTGCATTAACAGCCTGTTGGTGACGTTCCTCTGCAAATGTTTCCACGAGCTTCTTTTTGATATCTACATACATTCATAGGCCCATCAGTAGCTGGTGTAATTTGCTCTCATGTTCCTATTTTTCAAGTTTGTCAGACGTGTTACACAGATACATTATAGTGATGTCATTAGTAAGGTAGTTTTGCTTCTTCACTTCTTCCATGTAGCTGATTTCCTCCTCCTTTGTTATAGGTGCTGGAACTGGGGGTGCTGCAGCAACCCATGGCTTGAAGTGGTTTCCATCATATACATGGTTTACAATTTGGTTCAAGGCTTCCCCTAGAAGCATCCCATGAGCAGTTCACAGAAGGCTGCGCCTGAAATTCAGACCAGCTTTTGGGTTGATTCTTCTTCCTTCTTCGGTCCACTATAAAAATTGTTCCAGCAGCCCTGGTTATAGTTGTAATAACAAGGTTTGGGACTGTGTGTTGCAGGTTCCAGTGTTCCTCCCTGAGTTTATCAAATTGGATCAGACCATAGAAATTGACTCCCAGTTTTCTCCCAATGAAGTCAAGACTTCAGTGGTGCAGGATCAGGGCATTCATTTTATTTAATGAAATGCTTTTATCTTTATTTTATTTTTAGTGACTTAAGTGCTAGTAAAAAACTCCAGGCTCAGAGGCCTGGAGACTAAAGTCCTCTCTATCTACAGAATAAGCACAGCAACAGCTGTGGGGGCAGTACAAGCTTCCCCATGCTGCCATGCCAACATGTGTTAAATCTGGTTTGGAGAGGCCATCTCTATGGATAAGAGGTTAATTCAGTTAAGCCTCTGTTGAGGCATCCTACAAAGGTGGAAGTAATGTCTGATGGTTCAGCTGCTAGCCCAGGACCAGGGAGAGAGCTAGGTTTAATTCCCTGTTTCACCATGGACATACTATGTGAGCTTGGGCAAATTTCTCTGATTTCAGTTCCCCTGTCTGTAAATTGGGGATGCTATACTACCTCCAAAGGGTGTTTTGAGGATAAATATTAAGAATGCTTGCATAATATACCTGAGACAGGTGCAAAGTGTTGTGATAGTTTTCATAAAGAGAACACCTCTCTGGCAGGAGAGTATTGAAATCCTAATCATATCACAAAGGCCTTTAAATAGATAGATAGATCAGATAGGAGGTATAACTTTCTGTCTTACCACAACCTAGAGATGAAAGCCCCCATGTCCCATTACTAGTCTCATCGGCAGTCTAGTCCCCCGGATGCTAGACTAGTTGGTACACTAAGGTACTTCTCTCTATATGTTGTCTCATCATTCCAGAAAAAATAACATCTTTTCATCACTTTAATTTCTCATCCATGCTGGAACAGTTTATCTTATTTGTCTATTCCTTCAGCATAAGTTTTGACCCATTCTGTAGGTGGATGCCCTGGTTCCTATTAGAGTTGTTTCTTAAGTGCTTTAGGGTCTCTGTATGCTTCAGGAATGTGAAAATTGGCTAGCTGGGGTGTCAAACACAGGCTAAATGCATCTTCCCACTAGCAATGCATCTTGTGATCTCCAATAGCTGAAATGTTAATGTTTGAGTGGATTTTTATTAGGAATAGGTCCCAGAGACTCTAATTCAGATGTCAGAGGTTGACAGCAATATCAATAAAAAGCCAACAGCACAGCCTTTATTCCATACTCCAGTGCAGACATGTGACAAAAATAAGCATGACAATGTTATAGCTTCTTTTTCTGCCCAAAATGTTGCTACATTAATCTGAAAGACAGCTGATTTTTCAAGGTCAAAAGTGCTTAGCTACAAATTGATGAGCTATTATGCATGTCTGTGGTTTTCTTGATGATACTGTATTAATAATATGCATGCAGAACAGGCCATAAAAATTCCATTTAAAGGTATTAAAGCATACTGGGACATTTAATCAGGTTAAAATTCCTGTCAGTTGGCTCTAGGCACAGTGTTGTTCAGCCAATGATTATCAAAGTGTGCAGATTATAAAGATGAATGCCGCTTACATCAGTTCTGATTTCGCTCAAATGACCTTTTTGTTTTGGGCATCTAACAAATGGTTCCATGGAATTATATAACATTGGTATAGTTACACTTTTGACTAGCCCAATTTCAGCAACCCTGATGTTTCGTGGTCTAAGTAGATTTGAATGAAAGGAGAGCAATGGAAGATTAAATATTTCCAGGGATGATGACAAACCTTTTGAAGAGAAATATCCAGCATGGTAAAACCGAAGTATGTTAAAATGCAGATCATTTCATCCACTTCCACCGTTTAGCCTCAAAAGAATATCCTCACTAGAAGTGTACAGAAACTTATTCTTAACCAAAATTACCATTAGTATCAAGACCCAAGAGAAAACATTTCAGTTACAATAGCTTATCCTGATATGCTTAAAACCTTACTGGGTAACAAAAACATTGAAAAATAATAGAAATGGTACTTCTTGCTTGATTAGTTCCTCTATGGAGTTTGTAAAGTAATGTTGCATCTAAAGTCCCATTATACTGACTCCATATTAAAATTGCCCCTGCTTAAAATGAATGTGATTCTCAGACACTTCTGCAAGAATAAATGAGTCTGAAAACGGAAATAAAGCCAGATGATGGAATTGTACTTTTCTTATGTAATTTACATTTTTACAATCCTACAGGAAAAAAATGAAGCTATTTTTACTTGCATGGAAACAAATTTTTTAAGACTATGAATGTCAATGTGGAACAGTGCACTAACGACACGCAACCTTTTCAATAGACTTTTTAGAATAAGCAGAAAATATTTTATGTTTGGTCTTGAAAGTTCAGTATACAGGTTATAAAGTACACAGTAAAACTGAAGTAATAATAGCACTTGGACCTGTTCTATAATTTTGGTATGTCACTATGAAAAGTGATGCTTATTTCACTTTCTTCACAGCTTGCAAAAGTAAAAATACTTAAAGCCTTAATTATATATACAATATATTATATAGTCTAAAAGAAGACAAATAGACTCCTTAGTGGATGTTTTATCTGCCTCATTGTCCAGCTATACCAGAAAGAGGACAGGAGATGCTGGGAATGTTTTAATTAGGCTTCAATTTTATTATTAGATGTCTGGGATTCCCCAGCAGATAAAAGCGTACCATGAGGTAATTCCAGGATCATTTCAATATCTATCTGGGGCTTCCACCAGCACCCCCCTTTTCCACCTTGGTCCCCTGCCAATCCACTGCAAGAGTGTAATTGTTCTTTTCTTATGTAATTTACATTTTTACAATCCTGCAGGAAAAAATCCTACAGTGTTCTACTATGCTACATTGCCTCTCCATCAGTTTACTACAACATCTCAGAAAAACTTAAATAGATGGAGAGATTCCTTTTTAGTGTGGGTGGGGTGGGGTGGGGACGAAGGCTCAAGGACAGAGGATCACAGAAGTCTTTGTACCAATGCTCTCTGTTAAAGCTGTAGCTCCAAATAATCATCTTTTTCATTAATGTAATAGAGTTGGAGCTATTTGGCCAGTAAAATCCAGGCTAAGTGTGCACTTTTGGTTAACAGGAAAAACATTTCCTTTCTGAATATTGAGTCTGCTCATAATGTGGCTGTGAGGACTTCAGAAGCTTTAAAAAATGTAGCGAGATCAGGGATCCAAATGTATTGCTATCTACAAGAGTTGTTTTGGCATTTTTACGTAGGTAGAAAACATTTCCAGAAATAGTCCCAATAGATAGTTTGTGGTTCTCCAAAATTACAGCTGCTCTTCAAGAGGTTATTGGTACTATATAAATAGTGACTGCTCAGGGTTTACTCATTCCATTGTATCACATCATAATCAATTCTGTAATATACCTGCTATTATAGCCAACCAATTATTGTTAAAAATATCTTACACCATTATATTTGAATTGTATATCTTAATAATGACTGTTTTAAGGGTATACTAGCTACCAAGGTATAAAAGCCTAATCATATAATGTAAAATGTATTATCAATTTTCTAATCATAAATTATTTTTATCATCAGATAGGGAAGAAGCACTATTATAACAGTGCCTTATGGTATATGAAAAGCATGTCTAAGTACTACACACATTATGTTATTTGTCATTAATAGTAGCATTTCTTATCTCCACATCATTAGAAGACACATCACTCATTTTAGACCTAAGTGTGCCTCTTTCCCACATAATATCTATGTTGCTTCACTGTTGATTCCTATCTAATTAGTGGCTCGAGCAAAGCAACATTTAAACTTTGATTACATATTATACATATTAGAACTTCACATCACACCATGCCTCCTCTCCTGTTTTAGATATACACCAAGCTGCAACATTCAGATACGGTTCAGTCAAGATTCAGATTTGTAATGTTGCGAAATTAAGGGGTTTTCCAAGCTGGTTGGTTCAGTCCATTGTAGTAGTAGTTGCCAGCTACAAAATTCAGCTTTTGGAGCCAAGCTCAGCTAGGAGCCTTTGGATCCAAGGTTTTATTCAGGTACATATCTGTCTATCACATTTAGGCATCATCACTTGGTGGTGTGTGCTGTGTCACCCACTAAAAAAGTCTGTCACTCATGTATCTTGAAGAAATAAGCCTAAGCCTATGGAGAAAAAATGTACCAGCTACACAAAGGAAGTGCCTGGATCCTTTACTTTTTTCAAGCAGAGGCTGAGGTAATGAAATCAAGGCCAGTGGGGTACATCAATCCTTGTGTTAGCATAAGTGTATGCTACTGGATGTGTTCTCATTCAGGGAGAGTGGTTTGAGCATTGGCTCACTAAACCCAGGGTTGTGAGTTCAATCCTTGAGGGGGCCACTTAGGGATCTGGGGCAAAATCAGTACTTGATCCTGCTAGTGAAGGCAGGGGGCTGGACTCTATGACCTTTCAAGGTCCCTTCCAGTTCTAGGAGATAGGATATCTCCATTTTTTTAAATATTCAGGGAAGTCAATCTTAGCTGCTTCCCACGGGTGATGAAGGTCTTAAAGGCCCATTTCATCACAGAGGCAGTACTTAATGCCAATTTACATTACTAAGGATACGTCTATTCTACCCGCCAGATTGGCAGGTAGTGTTTGATGTATCAGGGATCGATGCCTGTACTCCACCTCAGCAGGACGAATAAGCGGAGTCAACGGGGGAGCCGCGGCAGTCAATTCGCCACCGTGAAGATGGCCTGGTAAGTCGAACTAAGAAACTTCAACTTCAGCTACACGAATAGCGTAGTTGAAGTTGTGTATCTTAGTTCAAACCCCCCGCTAGTGTAGCCCAGGCCTTAGACATCTTTCATTAGAGAAGCTTTTTAAATCATAGCTACAACTAGAAAAACTCATTTCCTTATCTTTATGATAAAATTGATTCTGGATAAACTAAGAGAACTTTGAGAGAATCCCATATTATCTGCTGACTGCTGAGTAAAGGCAGCGAAGCTAGTTAACATTCTGCTGCTTCTCACAGAATAAAGGGATGTCATTTAATTCAACATCCTCAGTCTTTTGTAGAAATAATTATAAAATGCAAATATTTAAAATCACTTATGCAATTTGCATCTTCTCTTCTGCTTTGGAACTAATGATGCATTCTGACAATATTCCATAGTTTAATAAATCTCTTATCAACACATGGCTACTTTGGCTGTTTAAAGCTGAGGGAGTCCAAACAGCATCCTAGACATTTTCCTACAATACCTTCCCTTACACATACGTTAACTGCAGAATTCTATTTTTGGATTGTTTTTCTCGTTCTCAGGTTTTTAATCTCTCTGTTTTTACATCTTTACTAATGGACACAATTTTGTAACTCATTCAGGATACGACCCTATTGTATATCTGAATATAGTAAAATGAGGCAAAATAAGTATTGGCCTTATAAGCATGTGTTTAGGGTCCCAGCTTCAGGATTCATGTGATTACATCAAAATCTCAGTTTTCATTTTTTTGAAAGAAAGTTTCTAGTCCTAATGTTTGTGAAGAAAAGCTTGAAAATGTGACCCAAATATGTGACCAGTGCAGCAAAGTATGCTTGAGTCTGCAGACAGCCTGAAACAGTAGCTCTTAGTGGGTGAGCTACCTTATGTGTCTCAAGGGGATATTCATTTTAAGAGCTATGGCTTTGAGATGCTGCGCCAACACAACCCCAGCAAATGACCATGTAGGAGAAGAGTACAGCAGGCCTGGCTCATCACCCAAACAGATATGGCCCAGCTGCTGGGTAAAACTGGGGATCCCCCTCCTACCACTTCTGCATCTCTAGATGAAAGCACTGAGGCCAGCTCTGGAGAGGGGAAAAGTGGGGCCATATCCAACAGTCCCTTTTTGGAAGGGGAAGGTGGGGTATCCCCTGCTGTGGCCACTCCAGCTGTGAGATGGGGCTATGGCAGGTTGGTGGAGCAATGGATGTTGGGGTGCTCTGGTGTGCCTTCGGCCCCAAACTAATTGAATCTGTCCCTGGTTACAAAGAGAACTAGAGATACAGTATTGAAGAGAGATTTCAAATGGCAGGTAGAATATCCTGCCGTTTTGGAACACTGGTGCAAAACAGGTTTATCCTTTTTTAGTGTGTTGTGATTATGAAAATACACCACCTTCCTCATATGTCCAGATTAAAAAAAAAAAGTATGTTCACATATTGCAAACACCTAAAGTTAGAAGCTTCAACTTAGCTTCCTTGGTATAATTTTTTTAAAGAAATAATTATTTGTACTTCTATAAGGCTAAATTGTGGCTCTCTCATAAATGCCAAGAGTAAGGGAATCCAAAGGGGAATTTTTCTGTGACAGAGCTAGATCTGGTACCAGATTACTTTCCCCCGCCAGGTTGTTTCAACTGTGCTGGAGGGTGTATTCTGGGGATGGAGCCAAGGCTCTGCATACTCACCCCTGCCCTTCCAAGTCCCACCCCGGCCCCCTACATCCAAACTTGAGTAACTGCCCTGCTCTCCCCTCCTCTCTGCATTGCTACCTGTCATATAAGTAGCCTGTGCAGTGGTGTAAGCAGGGAATCCCCATGCAGGCATGGAGCGTGAGTGACAATCTCGCCCACAATTAGCACCTTCCACCCACTGCACAAGTGATTTCTGTTCCTGTGTCTCCACACAATATTTCATGTATTTATGTTGTTTTATCTGTGTGATTAAAATATACAGAATGAGTTAGGCTGGGTTAACACTGCGGTAGAACCTATGGTATATTTTTAACTTTTGGAATTGAAATGCTAATTAAAAGGAGTCAGCAGCTGAATTTGGCCCTATATTTGTATTAAGATAAATTAGCATAGTTTGTGTGATTATAATACAATTAAAGACAACAAAATATTATTTTCCAGGGATTTAAATAAGTACAACAAATAACATTTGGATTAAAAAACTGAACACTTCTAACTTTTCCCAAATACAGTAATTTACTAAAATCTTGAAATACTAAAAAAAGAAGAACAGGAGTACTTGTGGCTCACACA